>NW_022437060.1:1102554-1220777 GCF_009761245.1 Sapajus apella
TGTGTGTGTGTGTGTGTGTGTGTGTGTGTGTGTGTGTGTGTGTGTGTAGAGAGAGAGAGAGAGAGAGAAAGAGCCCAAGATGGACCTTTTGCCCTCTCCAGCATATGAGAAGACAGCAAAAGATGGGTATCCATAGAACCAGGAAGCAGGCGCTCACGAGACACCAAGTTTGCTAGTGCCTTAATCGTCAACTTCCCAACCAGCAAAACTGAGAAATAGATTTTAGCTGTTAAGGTTTCCATTGTATGGTATTTTTCTACCGCAGCCCAAATAGACTAAGACATACAGATAGTGGTTGAAATTCACATTTATTGAATTCTGTAATTACTGCAATTTTATTAGGAATTATTAAATTCTGCAATTTACTAGGAATACACATTACTTCTAATTTTTTGGCATGCTTAGTTGGCAAATTTTATGACTGATTTACAAATAAGGAAACTGAGACTTATACAAGTTTATCTTGTCCAAAATTAAAGCAGAACACTTAAACATTTATCATTTTTAGATGGCCAGAATGTTTTCCCTTCATATACTTCTTCCAACAGCAAAATTTCTTCTCCTTATCTATTGATTGGTCAAGTGACTCACCTTGGCAAATAAGTCTTCTATTCCTCCCATTACACTAATGCCAGAGTACACTTATCGAGACCAAACAGAGCCTGATCAGAACTCTCCACAGGATTTGGTGGACAGATGTTGAGATAGAATAATTCATTCCATTGGAGCTACTTACCTAGAACATGTTTCCAAGTATCATTTTTATTGGAGGAACTAACTTCCTCTGCAAAATAAAGTCCAGCATGAATAAGGGAGGATCAAACAAAGGGTCCTGGCCATGTTGAATTCTGGCTTTACCACTTGAGACCCTGGCAACTGTAACTAGATCTTGTTCCTGTGATCTTCCCCAATAACCCTCACAGTTACCTGATCCAATGAAGTTTCAGTTATGCTTCAACTTGTCTGAGCTGAGATTGTTGCGTGTGTCCAAAAAACCTTAACTAACATAGTCATAGAATTTCACGTAAAGGAACCATAAGCCAGGTTTACTCCATGACTAAAACTTCCTATTGTATCTCTGTCCTAGTACTTTTAGCTAAGCCACATCTATATATGTTGTTATTGCTCAGGCTTTTTGGACAAGTTAATTCACATCTTTCCTGTGCATTTATTTCTTTGAGATCAGACAACATTCTTATTGGTATTTTATGAACTGAGAAAATTGACAGCTGCAATGAGACAATTCTGTGTCTCATCTTAACTTCTGTTGAATTTAGGAACCAAAGTTCAAAATTAAAAAATTAAAATTGTATGAAAGTCTCCTGTCAATCACAGTTCATTTTTTTAAATAAAAGAAAACATTATCTTTCTAGCATCTCTAATTGTTCAAAGTATCAAAGCTTAGAAAAACTATATATATATATATTTTATTGTAAATGTTGCTATAAAATATAAAATTTTTTTCCATTTATTTATTTTATTGCTTTTTAGGTTTTGGGGTACATGTGAAGAACATGCAAGATTGTTGCATAGGTACACACGTGGCAGTGTGATTTGCTGCCTTCCTACCCATCACCTACATCTGGCATCTCTCCCCTTGCTATCTCTCCCCAGCTCCCCACCCCCCACCGTCCCTCCCCTATTTTCCCCAACTGACCCCAGTGTGTAGTGCTCCCCTCCCTGTGTCCATGTGTTCTCATTGTTCAACACCCACCTATGAGTGAGAACATGATGCTGGAGAGGATGTGGAGAAATAGGAACACTTTTACACTGTTGGTGGGAGTGTAAATTAGTTCAACCATTGTGGAAGACAGTGTGGCGATTCCTCAAGGACCTAGAAATAGAAATTCCATTTGACCCAGCAATCCCATTACTGGGTATATATCCAAAGGATTATAAATCATTCTACTATAAGGACACATGCACACGAATGTTCATTGCAGCACTGTTTACAATAGCAAAGACCTGGAACCAACCCAAATGCCCATCTATGATAGACTGGACAGGGAAAATGTGGCAGAAAAACTATATTTTAAATCTCTCTCTCTAAAGGTATGTGTGTATAGAAGTAAAACCGTTGGGGCAAAAATTAAGCATAGGAAGAAGCTGCAACATCACTAGGTTTACTTTTAGATGAGAAGCTGGTAATGGGACAAGCAGCACCTGTCATGCTTTCCACACATACATCAGACATACAAATGCCTGGAATGAATTCCCCATAGAGTTTTCCCAGAGGAGAGAACCATATTTTAACTTAGAATTCATTTTGTTCATATAAATTCAAATATGTTTTATCATTACACTGGGTGCCTCCCAGGTATAGGATAAGGAAAGGAACACTTAGAATCCGGTATGACAGTAGGCACAGAATGTGAATGCAGACAAAAACCCCTTCATTGCTGTTATCACTGGGTATGTCGGAAAAGAAGCAGCTTTTTAGTTCACAGTTCTGTCAAGAGGGAGGATCCACCTTTTGCTCAAATCCCAGTCAGAAAGTTACTCTTTTAATAGAGAAGGGTTTATCAACCATCCTAGAATAGGGAACAGGTAACTGACCAGTGACAGAGAAAGCTAACATTAGAAAAGCAAAAAGGTATAGGGCCATATGGAGAAAGAAACCCATACCTCCAATCCTACAATGTGTAGCAGACATTTTTTACATCCTGTTGGAAAGAACAACAGTTCAGTTTAAATGTCATGCCAAAGACACCCAGCTTGAAGTACAGATTGAAATAATAAATGAGCAAAGTGGAAGGATTTTATCTCCTATATCAAGAAAGGACAGAACATGAGTATTAGCTTTTAAAAGGCGGTAAGGAGACAAAGGCATCATAGGGTACTTGCAAAGAAACATGGAAAATATAAGGGTGGATTTATTTACGGCATGACATTTTTTGTCGCAACATTCATAATTGTTTTATAAAATTACACTGAAGTAACTTTGGAGTTATATGTTCACGCTTTCAATTCCACAATTAATACTCTATCTACAGATCACATAAAGCCATGAGTTGAAGAAACCTTGAAGCATGTATGAATTGTGTGGTCCTCACTTGACGACTATAGTCAAGACTGGGTCTCCCTTAAAAAGATAAGTGATCTGATTCCTCTTCAACCTAGCCTGCCTCCTAAGGAGCAGCAGCCTATCTGAGTGCTGACGGTCTGATGGTATCCCTGGCCTGGTTTTCCCGAGTTGGTGGTTTTAGGAAGCTCATTGCTCAGCACTGCCTGGACTGCCCTTGAGACAGAAAACTTTGCTTTTTCTCCCCGTAGGAAAAAGCAAAGGTTTGTTCCCTGAGGGCAGCCTGGCTTTCTTTAGTCTTTTTTTTTTTTTTTTTTTTTTTTTTTGACGGAATGGGGCATTGGAATCTGATTCAGCTATTCCTCAGAGGTTAAGCACCTGTTCCAGTTTCTCAGGAATCAAGGATTTTCTGGGACGGGTACTTTCAGTGCTAAAACTAGTACAACCTCAAAACTGGGACAGTTGGTCACCCCAAATCAAGGTCCCCTTTCCAGAAGAGTGAGAGATAGCCTTGGCACAGTCTCTGCTCTTGTCATTTAAAAATTTTGCCAAGAGTGTGAGGTGGAAATCTGGGTGCTAGCGGAATCAGCAGTGATGAGGATGACAGAGATAATAACACAGTTGATCATCGCTGAGACCTTATGATTGTGCAGTAATTGCTGTAAAGATTTTACATGTATTATCTTACTCCATTTTTCCACGAACCCTAACATTAGCAAAAATGCCATTCCTATTTTAACACATGAAGAATGGAGGGCAAAAATGTTATGAAACTGGATACATGTCCACTTGGTGAGGCAGTGGTACAAGGTGAAAACACAGAAGTCTAACACCTGAGCTTGCATACTTAAACACTACCATACTTTGACGCTCCTATAATCAGTGACTTTGATGTCCACTGACTCAGAACCTGGGTGGACCCAGAGTAGGTTGCGGGGCCACTTGACTCCAATCTTTCCCCTGACAGCAACCCAGAGATTCTAGTTAGTTTCCAGTGATATCTCACGGGGTTTTCTGAAAATACGTCTGCAAGTTGCATTACATGGCACTTCTGAAATGACAAAAGTTCCCATGCCCCCCTCGCCGTCTGGGGCTGTGGCTCACTTCTTCAGTGTCCCACTGCTCAGACTTCTAGGGGAGCATACAGATGGGTAGGCTGTGGGGCTCTGACCCCACAGCAGTGTCTAGAGGTGAATGTTTACAGCTCCTAATGTTCCAGTGGGTGTGTGTCACAGGGTGCTCTTTTCGTTTTACTGTCTACTGGTGTGTGTTAACAAGCTCAATTAGACCCTCTACCTTGTCACAGGACAGAGGGCTTTTTGTATCTTGGGTTCTCGCCTCGGTGTACCAGAAGAATCGAATCACACGTGGGCTTGGAGAATGAGTATGAGTACAAGATTTTATAGAGTGGAGGTAGCTCAGGGGAAGTCAGAGATGGGTGGAGTGGGAAGGTTTTCGCCTGGAGTCGGGCCACTCAGTGGCCTGGGCTCTCCCCTGAGCAGCCAAGCCGTGTAGGTCTGCTCTGCCAGTCAGTGTCCTGCTAGCCTGTCCGTGCGTTCCTCCCGATGTGCGCCTCCCCATGTCCAGCCGCCTGTGTGTCTGCCGCCAGGATCTTGGGAGTTTTTACAGGCACAGTATGTGGGCGTGGCGAGCCAGGGTGGTCTTGGGAAATGCAACATTTGCTCAGGAAATGCCTGTCCTCACCCAGGTCCGTGGGGGTGGAGCCCTAGGCAGGGATCACGCCCTCCTCTACCCAGCACTTGCCTTCCTCCCTTGTGAATCATTTGAAGGGACCACACTCTTCCCTTTTCAGCACTTCTGGATCACTTCCACATTGTAGTCATATCTGTGTGATTTTATTTTTCTCTGTTCTATGAAAGCTTGCTGAAAGGCTGATAATCTAAACAATATTTATCTCTTTTAAAATTATTATTCACATCTATTATTATGCATAATCATGATAGATTGTTAATTTGGTGATAATGAAAATTATTATCCTCTTAAAAAGGAGAAAACTGAAACCCAAGAGAAAGAACTAGAGTAGATGGAAAGTATCTTTAAGAAACTGTTTAGACTTCAGTAGTCTAAACTAATGATGCATTTTTGCTATCCCTAAAGACAACAGTGTCTAGAGATTTTAAAGTGATGTGCCCAGAGCTAGATCTACCCGGGTCCCATATTCTTCCTCACAGGATCCCTTTGAGGATTTGCTTCATTAACCCCTATTATCTGGGACCACAGAGTGATGGAATGCAACGAAGTGTTGGGACAGTATCCATTCTTAATCTAAGAAACCTGTCATGTATGGTAGGATCCTCTGCAAGAGATGCAGCCAACAGCAGGAAGAGATTTGCCTTAATAAAGATGCCAGTTTACACTGATGTATAAAAATGTGCGCTACCCTCTGATTAGAATGGAATCAAGCCTATCATTTGGCATTGGACCATCCAGATGTGAATCTAATAAGTAATAAATATGTATGTGTAGAGTATCTGTTGAGGGCTGCTTGGTTGTATGATTTTTCTCTCATGCTTCTTCACAGAATATAGGGTAAAACAATTTCCCAAATGGAATATATATTTCTGATGAAAAGAGTCTTACTTTTCAAGCCTTGGGGAAAGTGACTCACTGTAGCTTTTTATTTACACAGCCCTATTGCATAGGTGGACCATTTGAGAAGGGAAGAGGAATTCATACTTTACACGATGCACCTCCAACTCTCCTCTGAAGGAAAGAGGGAAATTGTTATAACAACGAATACCAGAGAAGTCTTGTCAATATCCCTTTCTGATGGCAAATCCTGGTAAAGTTGAATACATGGTTAGGAAAAATAAGCATTCCTATTGCCTAGAGGCAATTGATACCTACATTATCTTGTTTACTATTGATGAAATTACATTATATTTTTCTACTAATGCCATTTTTGTGAATGATACTATTTTTATTTATTTATTTATTTATTTATTTATTTAATAAAGACAGGGTTTCACCATGTTGGCCAGGCTGGTCTTGAACTCCTTAACCTCAGGTGATCTGCCCGCCTTGGCCCCCCAAAGTGCTGAGATTACAGGTGTGAGCCACCACACCTGGCCAATGATACCATATTTTTTAAAAAGTAACCAGTATCCATAGTGAGAAATTTGGCAGTTGACTCAAATCATCTTTCTACTGAGGTTATATTCTGTTTTAAATCAGATGTACACCCAGTCCGGGGCTCTTCCTTTCTGTAGCCTCAGAGAGTCTCTTTAGGAAACTCATCCTAAAGCTCATCTCATCGTTTTATTTGGCCTCCAAATAAGGCTCTTCATTTTCTCTGAAGTTTCTGCCCATGATGTGCAGTTGGTGTTTCAGCTGCTCTTGCTTGCCAGTCGACCAGGAATTCAGTTCAACTTCACTCTTCTATGGCCATTGCACTCAGTCGTATGTGAACCTATGAATTCCAAATTTGAAGGACACTTCACAGAGACTTCAGGCCTCATAAGTACCTGCTCAATCTCTTCAAGCTCTATCATCATCCAACTATCTTTTATTGACATGTCTTATAGTCAAGGTACCTTCCAATATTAATGGCTACAATTGACAGAGCAATCGCTATGATCCAGCTGTAACAGAGAGGCACACACATCGACTCACTCTACCCTCACACACAATCTCTGCAAGGTAGATGCCATCATCATTCCATTTTTTAAGATGAAGGACATGAGGCGCAGGTAGGAAGTGGCAGTGCTGGCATTTGAAACTTGGTAATACGTCTTAAGGCTCTGTGCTCTGTGTCACTGAACTATGTTGACCTTTGTATGTTTATATTTGTTACTAAATTTTACCTGAATTTTTAAAAATCTGTATGTTGTTATCTGTCCCAGTTTTGCAGTTGAAAACATGATAACTCAAAAAGGTTAAACAAACTTCTCACAGTCCTACACCCAGTTAGAGGCAGAATTGGAGTTTGAATCTAGGTGTAGCTAACATCAAACAACATGCATTTTCCAGTAAGCTAGTTTCCCTCTGTTGTGGTACCATAATTTTGAAGTTCATATGTTGTATTAATTATATTCCACCTATTATGATATTTATCTTTCATGTGTATGTTAAAAAGCACGTAGTTAGGACTTACCATGAGCCAGACACTAGATTTGGACAATCCTGTCGACACATATGAGGACAGTCAAAAAGACAGACAGTGGCCAGCCTCTAACCTCTAAATATATGACATGGAGTTATCACACTTTCAACAAAGAACCTGCACAGTCAATAGGAACTCCATTTTTAAATTATGGTTTTGCAGGATTTTGCAGCCAGGGAACAAAGAGGAGGCCAAAAGCTAACAAAGCTCTTCCTGCCATCCCTACCTGGCCTGTGAAACAGGGCTATACTTTTTTCTGCTCATTTATTCAAGTGCTCAGAAAGAGGGAATCTTAAAAAATTTTTTTAATTGAAATCCGCAGGTTGGAATTATTTTCACAAAGTCACTGCTGTGGCTTTATACTCGATTTGATTTCTACTGAGAACCTTCCTAAGAAACCTCTGATCCTAGCTCAGGAGCCCCTCCAGGCTGATACTGTCAGTCTTTGATGTCCTTGTTTGCTGCTCTAGCAACTCCTGAAGCTTTATAATCGCCCAACCAGCCAGTTTCACATTCTGGCCCGGTAACTGTTTTTTCTTAAAATTAGGTAAATAAGTTTCTCCTCTTTGTCTCCCTGGGAACATCCTAATCCTTGCTTAAAGACTAAGTCGTTTTAATTTCTTCAGCAAAGATGGTTCTGCTCTTTAACTGTAGTTGATCATTCTCTTCTTCCTACAACTTCTGTATCTTGTGTTTCTTATTACTGTATTTATAATTGGCACCAAATTTATATATTTACATACCTGTCTGTCCGTCTAGATTTGTATTCTCTGGGGCATGAGAGGTGCTCTAACTTAGTACGTTATCTAGACTGGAAAAGGCAGACTGTGTTTTAAGAAGCTTTGAGCTTCAAAGCCCTTTAAAAACTTCAATTTGTATAGCACTACAAATGCCTGCAAACAGAGTTGTCAGGTTACCAGGTAAGAGTCCCCACCAGTGAACTGGAGTAAGAAATCAGATTCCTGCTGGGCGTGGTGGCACACGCTTGTAATCCCAGCACTTTGGGAGGCTGAGGCGGGCAGATTACGAGGTCAAGAGATCAAGACCATCTTGGCCAACACGGTGAAACCCCGTCTCCACTAAAAATACAAAAAAAAATTAGCCAGGCATGGTGGCGCCTGTGGTCCCAGCTATTTGGGAGGCTGAGGCAGAAGAGTCGCTTGCACCCAGGAAGTGGAGGTTGCAGTGAGCCGAGATTGTGCCACTGCACTCCAGCCTGGCGACAGAACAAGACTCCATCTCAAAAAAAAAAAAAAAAAAAGGAAAATCAGATTCCTTGGGACAGTAGGCTCGTCTGAGGCAAGATCCAATGGTGATGTCTGTGACTCTGTGCCAAGGTCCCTGGAAAGAAGCAAGTAACACGAGAGACAGAAACTACGCGCCAGGTCCAAATATGAAGATATGCCGTGAGCCTTTATCTAGGAGAGACAACCAGGGCCCAAGGCCAGATGGGCGCAAAAGCAGGAAGGGAGCAGGCCAAGCGGAAAGGACTTAGGACAGGAATGATCAGGGCATGTGTTTCGTGTGTTGGGACCACATCCTTCTTGCCTAGGCAAGGTACAGGGGGTTAGGATAGCATGGACCGTATTACAGATGGGATTCAATTCTAAAATCATGGTATCTAGCAAAGAAGACCTATTTTACAAATTCAAGGGCATTTTGAAAATCTTTGGTCACCAATGCATGAAGAGTTCTGGAAAAAATTTAAGAGCTTACCCTCTCATGTCATTGATATCACTAGCAGGTTCTGGCTTTGCTATGTCTATTTCTATCAGTGAAATGCAGCCTAGCATGTATTTTAGAACAATGAAGGAATGGATTGCATTTTCTGATGACTTTATCTAGTGTCATAAATGAATGAAGTAGAATGTTTGAGTATTTTAAGAAACACATTTAATGCTAATTAGCTAATAGAATAACAAAAATGGGTCGCTGGAAAAGAGTATTAAAGATGAAAACAGTGTGAAGAATATTTAGGATTTGGAGAAGGGATTTTGGCTTCTGAGAATGTTAAAGGTCATTTCTGGTTTTATATATTACAGTCAAAACCCGAGAGATCCTTGTTTATGTCCTCTAAGGGATTGTGCTAATTTTTCCTGAATGGAGGAGATAGCGGCGGCATATGTTTAATTTATTTCAGTGTAGGGAATTATAAGAATTAATGCCAATTGCACTCACTTTCTACATGTACCAAGGACCCTGCCATGCAGAATAGAAGCACATTTTCCTACTTCCATTTACCACAAATTTATGCACTCATTTTAGAATCATAAAATGAATTTACAATGGGTCTGGGGAGGCCTGAAATTCATACTGCTTCTCTTTCAGAAGAGGAGGCCAAAGGCTGTGGAGGTTATGTCATTTGAACACTGGACCCAGAATCAGAAGACCCAAGCCACAACTCCAAGCCTGCACTGCAAGGTCTTCCATCTTGAAAATGTTATTTAGTATCTTTGAACCTTCACTTCTTCCTCATAAGAAGAGGAATGTATATCAATCTTAGGATGTTTGCTGTCAAAAGAAAATAAAACGATAAGAATGTGGAAATTTTTGATATGATCTTAGCCATATATTCATTGCATTTGCATTTTCACTCAAGGACATGGACGCTTATTATTATTTCGGCCTTTCAGGAACTGGTTTTGTCTTGCCACATCCTCCATAAAGTCATCCCTTCTGCTTGCTCACTTAAAAGCCACTAAATTAGACTCCATACTTTCTTATTTACTTATTTTTTTACCTATATGTTTACTTATTTACATATGTGTAAATATATGTAAATAATTTACTTGTTTATTGAATTTCTGTGTTTACTTATTTATTTACATATATGTTTACTGATTTCTATACCAGGGACTATAAATTCACATTTGATGCCAGTGTGTTTATTGTGGCAGCCATAACAAATTATCTCAAACTCAGTGGTTTAAAACAACACACATTCTCTTACGATGCTGGAAGCCAAAGGCCTGAAATCAAGGTATCAGCAGGACTCCTTGTGCTTCAGCGGTGGAGCCAGGTCAGGGCAGGGGGTGCCTGCAACCCCAAGGCCCCAGAGCAAGTTTTACAATGCTCCTCTAGTTCCACTGTCTGTGGACAGCTGTGTGTTAACAGCTCAGTTAGCCCCTTGCCTGATAGCAAGGGCAAAGGGCTGCTTTGACAGCCTTTATTGGGGTACCCACACTTGGTGGGTCCTGAGCTCTCTTCCAGTGTCCAAGAAAAATGCATTTGTGGGTACATTTGGAGGATTATGAAGGCAAAATTTTATTTTTTTGAGACGGAGTCTCACTCTGTCGCCCACGCTGAAGTGCAGAGACATGAGCTCAGCTCACCATAGCCTCCACCTTCTGGGTTCAAGTGATTCTCCTGCCTCAGTCTCCAGAGTAGCTGGAATTACAGGTATGTACCACCAAGCCTGGCTAATTTTTGTATTTTTAGTAGAGATGGGAGTTTCACCATCTTGGCCAGGCTGGTCTTGAACTCCTGACCTCGTGATCCATCCACCTTGGCCTCCCAAAGTGCTGGGATTACAGGTGTAAACCACCATGCCTGGCCAAAGCAAATAATTTTATTGAGTGGTGGTAATGGCTCTCAGTGGAAAGGGAACCAGAAAAGGGACAGGAAGGGCAGACAGCTCTTTCCAGTCAAGCTGTCTTTTCTTCCTCAAAGTCTGGCCATCTTCTCTCTGAAGTCAAGCCATCTCTCCCCTATACTGACTGAGCATGGGTTCTTTATAGGCACAGGATGGTGGGGATGGGACATGCCATAGGTAGTTTTGGAAAGGGTAACATTTGATTGGCAAAAGGCATTATTCAGAAAAAACCAATTTGGAGAAAGTAGGCAAACAGGAATAGAAGTGTTTACTTTGGGCCCTGGGTTTTAGGCTTTTTGTTTTGAAGGTGGGGTTGCACCTGGGATCTGTCTCTGACGGCTAGAGTCTCTATCTCTGCTTCCTGCCTCTATCATGATCATAGGCTTGTGCCCTGTCATTTGGATTTGCAGAACATATTAGTGTATTTGATGTGTACATATCTTCACAAACTAGATTGCTGCTATGAGACTGTGGATTCAAAACAATAATGTGAACGTACTTACGTTTACTTGTGCTAAATGTAAACATAAGCAAATTACAAGACAATAGCAATGATGACATCTCTCCCTTTTCTGATATACTCTCATCATTGTCACTTGAGCATTAAGTGTCAAAAATACCTGGAAGAGGAAACTATACATTTGCTATTACTATTATGAAGAATAAACATTGCCTGGGGTATATTGTGTACCTTAAGTTACTAGCTAATGTTGATAGAAAGCAAAAATGAGTGACAAGTTATTAAAATGTACATTGTTTATCTTTAGCTCAACTTTAAACCTTGTTGATGTATTTGTTTAATTACATACATAATACATTTGAACAGGAGTACCTGTATGTTGGAGATGATTGTACTTGTATTTCTGATAGAATATGCAGTCAAAAAGGTTTGATGATCATTTTTCTACCTCCTGTGACTGCTTGGATGCTTATTTAACCTCTGTGGTCTCATCTCTTAACTTCAAGTCAATTCCTCTTGAATTAGCAGTTTTGATCATCCCAATTATCTTGGCTACATTTGTCTTTCTCTTTTGACTTGAAATAATATGAAGTGACCCAGGGTAACTCCTCCAGGACGAGTTCAAAACATGTTACTAGAATATGCTTCGAGAAGGAATCTAAACAATATAGAATAAATGAAAGATTTATATATTAATTCACTTAGGTCAAATGTTGAAGGAGGATTTCTGTCTCTCAGCAATGGATACACATTCTCTAATAATATTTTACAGGTGTTCTTCTCACAAGATGCAGAAAATTGCTTCACATTGTGCATATATAACTTTTAAAGATGCCAGAGAATCTCGGTGTTGAGAAATGTGTTTTACACTGTGGCTAAGCATGTGTCATTTGAACAGAAAGCCATTGTCCCACAGGCCATAATATGTTGTAGGGTGATATAGACAAATAGGTAACTCACAGAAGAGAGACTTTGGCGTGGATTGTGACAGTAACATTTTACCCCTTCAGCTTACTCATCTACAATCCTGATGATGTTTCTAGTGTGACTGCTTTCCTATGCAGTGTAAATGATCATTGTTCAGCTGACACTGTGCTGATGTATCCAACTAGAAATCTACCTTAGAGAGGGATTGTCACTATTGATGATTAGTATCCAATCATTGCCTCATGTATATTATTGTAGATTAAACAAAGTTTTCCACATGCCCCAATTTGCAAAGGAGACGGACAAGTTGCCCCCAGGGTTGACATGATGAGGTGCTTGCACAGATGCCTCGCTCTGTCCTTCTAAATGTGGTCTCCAGCTCAGGGCTAAGTTATGCTTTGGCATAAGACAAATCTGTTTGAGACTTAGTTCAGTTTCTCACTGGCTGCCTTATTTTCCTAATAGCTCTTATCCTCAGTTTTAGCACCTGTAAAATACAATACATTTTTACAAGTTCAACAGCTACGTGAATGACAATGGGGAATCCCCCAGAACAATGCCTCTCCATGGTTTCTTATCTACTGTCATACTATGAGAACTTTTAAGTGTTAACAGTTAAATATTGTTTTAATTTTTTTATTGTATCTAAAACACTTTCTCCCATATTTTAATTCTGTCAATATTGGGTTTGCCCTCTACATTTCTATGCCCTTTCCATGACTTAAAAGAAAAACCTTAGTCAAATTTAATTTAACAAAGTTTAATTTAGCAAAGAGCCATTTATGAATTGGGCAGCCTCCCAAGCCAGAGCAGGCTCAGAGAGACTCCAGTGTAGCCACATGGGGGAAGAAGATTTATGGACAGAAAGAGGAAAGTGATGTACAGAAAATGGAAGTGAGGTACAGAGATAGCCAGAGTGATTACAGCTCAGCGTTTGCCTTATTTGAACATGATTTTGACATTGACCACCTTTGTTTAGCCAAAGCTCAGTGATTGATTGGCACAAGAGTAGACTACATCCTGTTTCCCACACTATTTAGGTTATATAGTTCACAATGTACAGAGAAAGCTTTAGGTTGAACTTAAAATATGGAAGGAGACAACTTTAGGGTAAACTTGATTTAACACATATAATTTGTAACAAGATTCTAAACGTTTCTTTCTAGAATATATTCACATAATAATGTTAAAAAATAATAATGTTAATAAAATAGATACTATTTAGTAAGTGCCTACTATGGGCATATATTGAGCTGCCTTATATATTTAATTTGATTTCATTAGACTTAGGATTGAGATCCAAAGCATTCAGAGTAAATTTCACAGTATTAAAATATACAATGACATGAGTAACAATGTAAAATATATGTTGCTTATTCATAAATGAATTATGCACGAAACAAAAAATGAAACAAAACTATTATCTCAGATTATTTTATTGTGACTGTGAGACCAATTTGACTGGCTATTTCAATGCACATCAAATTATTTTGCTGTTGTAATGCTGGTTAAAATTTATTTGTGTTGGAAAAATACTGGGCTACACAGAAAGCAGTTTTCAGAATAAACACATTGTAAAAACTCTGCAGAGCTTTATCAGGGGCAATCTGCAAATTGCGTGGATTGATAAAATAACACCTGCAATGCCAACTGTGACCTCATTATTGAATCAAGACCAGGGTGGTGTGAGTTTGAAAAAAAATCAGAGAGGGGCATTTAAAATACGAAAAAGAAGGGGCATAATTGAAGGAATTAGAGCCTGGAAATTCTCTGAGGTGTAGAATCTGAGGTGCAGAGAGGTGAGTTTCTATCCTTACCATCAGGACGAATGGCTTACTGGCCTACAGGTCAGAGTTATTGTGACGGAAGTACAATGGTTACTATGGTAATATTAAAATAATTAAGCTTCATAATCTCTGTTTTATACCTGAAGCTCAGTAACAAATGAAGGTTTCTATACAGAAAAGAAGTAGCAGAAATGACAGAAAAACGAAATTGACATATTTATTTCAAAAATAAAATGGCTGAAGAGTTCACAACTTTCTAAAAAAAAAAAAAGAAAAAATGATAACATGAATGCGGCCAGAAAGCACCATGAATTTTTATTGACGGCTACAGCTGAGTAAGCCTGTTGGTTTTTGTAGGACATAGCTCTGGGATTAAAGCATTTGGCTGCATCCATCTAAACCTCTCTGACTGAGGCTGCTACTTCCAGGGGTGGGACCAGGCCTTTGAACTCATCATGCTGGGTACAGATTCTGGCTCCAGAGGAGGGAAACAAAGGGAAAGAGAATACTAGGGATAAACATGGAACCAATGCATTTCTTAGAATTCTGAATTTCTAAGCTTTTCACTAAAAAGTCTATTTTCATAAAAAGTTTGTGATTTTTTAATATAATTTATATATATGTGTGTATGTTATATTCACATAACACCTATATGCATATATACATATAAATTATATACACACATATATGTGTGTGTGTGCATATATATATATATATATATATATATATAAGTTTTCACAAATTCTTTCATCTTTAAAACCAAATTAAAAACTTCTTTGGGCTAGACATTGCCCTCGCCACAACTTATACACTAGGGCAAGAGATACGCTGATAGAAGATGCATGTATCCCGGTTCACTTCATTGTTTTACTGTTATCTCAAGGATCCTAGATCTTGCCATATGATGGAGGCTGAGGTACATTTGAAATGACGTCTACATGCCTGATCAAAGACAGGACATTCTATGCTTCCCTTTTGTAGTGGAAAGGAAGGGTAGGGATAGTTAGATGGTATTTACTCTTCAACACACCAGCCCCTAATAGAAATTGATGGGAATCTTTTTTGACTGCTGGTTTAGAGAAATGAAAAACAAAAATTAAAAGTCATTGAGAAGTGAAAGTGAAAGCGTTTATTGCCCATCTTGTCCTTGTTATACATAAATAATATTTCCAGAAACTTAGAAATATAAATGTTTGCAGACAAATTGAAGGATTATCATTACTATTCTCTGATTTTTAAATTTTCCACTTTTATTTTAGATAGGGGGTATATGTGCAGGTTTGTTGCGTGGGCATGTTGCACCCAGATACTAAGCATGCTCTCGTAAGCATAGTACCCAACAGGTAGTTTTTCAAGTCAAGCCCCTCTTCTTCCCTCTCCCCTCTAGTAGCTCATAGTGTCCATTGTTCCAGGTCCATATGTGCTCAAAGTTTAGCTTCCACTTATAAGAGAGAATATGTGGTTTTTGCTTTTCTGCTCTTGTGTTAATTTGCTTAGGGTTATGGCCTCTACTCCTTCCATATCATTGCAAGAGACATGATTTCATTCTTTTTATGGCTGCATAATATTCCATTGCACTACATCCTCATTATCCTAACTGCCATTGACAGGCGTCTAGCTTGAGATGGGTCTTGTCTCGAAGGAACCAAGACAGACCAGGTCAAGCTCCACAGCATGCTAGATGTTGATTAGAGAAAGTGTCTCTTGTTGTGTCCACATGCTCTGCTGGGTTAGGCCACCAGCATGTGTGTGCTTGGTTCCTGCCTTCCTCGCTACGTGACAGTCTCCCATTTTTACTTTCTGTACCAGCCACAGGAATCTCTGGAGAGATCCCAAAGTTCTTTCCCAACTCAGGGGCTTTATATGTCTGTAACTTTGTTTAAAACATCCCTGCCCCTCTGATCCCATAAGGAGTGCAATTATACCATTCAAATCTCAGTTTAAATATAGGTGATTTCTTTTCTTGTTATTGCCAGTATCAGTGCCTTCATTATTTTTTCTTACATTTATCTCAATGTATAAGGATTTAGTTTATAAATTCTATTGTTTCTCTCATTAGACTATGAGTTCTGTAAGGTTAGGAGCAGTCTTAACTCTGTCCATACAGCCAAAGCCTCTAGCACAATTTCGGGCAAGTTGCTCAATAATATTGCAAAGTATATAAGAGATAGGTAATAGAACACTCGCAGCAATTCCTTATGTAGATGACAATCTTGCGTTATCACAGACACTTGGGAAATTCTTAGAAATTCTTAGAGATATTCTCAGGCCAGATCCCCAGAGATTCTGATGCAAAGAATCAGGACTCTACTCACTATGATCCTGGCTCAGCAGCATCCAAATCTCCTGGGAGCTTGTTAGAAACATAAAATCTCAGGCCCTATTCTAAACCTATTGAATCAGAGTCCAAGAATCTTTGGTGATTCCTATACACATTAACATTTGAATAACACTGGTTGAGGATGTTTACAAAATAGTCTCCAGCTGTTTCTAATGTTCAGCCTTGTTTGAGAACCATTGATTAAAAATATTGCCAAACCAAGGGAAGAAAAAACAAAATTATTCCCCGAGCAGAACAGATAATATTACTTTGTGCATTTCTTCATTTAACACAGTGTTCATAATGAGCACCTACTTTCGGCACTATGCCAGGCTCAGAAGATACAAAGCAAAATCAAGAATAGTTCTTTCTTTTAAGAGAATTTATGTCTAGAAGTAGGACTAGACTCACAAACAATTGATAGCAATAAAGTGCCAGAGATACAATTGTAGGCAAGAAAGACTTGCTGAAAAGAAAAGGAAGCCCTTTCGACCGGAATCTATACGAAAACCCTTAGGAAAACTATCCTGGTGACACATCTTGACCTGTGCATTGATGTTCACATGTCAGCAACCCAGAGTAAGCTGCTGTGACTGAGAATCCGTGACACATTAGTACACCTGGCAGGATCCAGTAGAAGACGGGGAGGTCCTCAAGGCCACGTGATGCAGGGCGAGCATCCGCTCTACTTGCGCAGCCTCTGACCTTAGCGCTCAATAGAGGAGACAGGTGCTTGAACGGGCAATTAAATTGTACAACAGACAGTGCTCTCACCGGTGTGAGCACAGGGGCTCTGCAGCCATAAGGAGAGCCAGTAACCAGCCTGGGGACGACAGCTGTATCCCAAGGGTGCCTAGATAATAAGAAAATGAAGGGAAAAGGAAGGATATTCTAAACAGAGATTGCAACACATTTGAAGGCTTAACAATTAGGTGAGGCTTCAGCATGGTGGGGATGGGGTTTCAGGAAAAACAAAAGCTCCCCAATATTTCCAGGACCAAGTGTAAGGGAAGTGAGGCAGCTATGAACCTGCAAGGCAGGAAAAAGCAACAACATGCAGAATCTTCAGTGTCACACAGGCAGCTTGGATTTCACCATTTGATAGTGGAAAAACTCTAAATGATTTTAAATAGGAAAGCAATGTGATCACACTGTATTTACATTTTCAGAATTGGAAATAAAGAATTGGAGAGGAAGAGGGGAGATGTGGAGGCCAGATTGTGAGCAGGGATGGGTCTCAACTGTCCAAATAGGAAATGATGAGAATTGGACCTTGGATATGAGTATAAGAAAAAAATGTGTGTTACCCCAAATCCAACTCTCAAAGACAAGAATTACATATTCCTAAGGACTTTTCAGGAAAAGAAGGAAGCCTGTTCATGACGGTAGGAAAGTGCCTTATCTCATTAACGTTGTATTTCTTTTCAAAATAATCCCCACCATAGCTTGTCTGGGTACGTTCAGGTATACATAGGAAGTCACACAGCTCTGCAGAACAGTGACCCACAGCCTCCTTCTTTTACCTTGTACCGTAATTTTGGAAAAGACCACTTAATCTGGGGCTTCAAAACCCAGGGAATTTGGTGAGAAAAGTGGAGATGGAACAGGTACAGGTAGAGATGCTACAGCAGAAGCAATGTCCCCTCAAAGTGACCTGACATGGTTTTTTGATGACAGTCATCACAAACAGCAGTGTGAACAATAAGAAGAGGATTGTGGCAAATACTGTGTCTCAGACCAAGGAAAATTGTCAAACTACAGCTCTTTGATTTAGGGCCGGAAAATAAAGACTAGCTGCATAATATTTGTGCTTTCTCACCATAGTCAGGAGAATTACTGATGAGTTAATTTCCTAAATCAGAAGATTCATGAAGTTCTGAGACAGAAGTGGAGGGAAGTTTGTAAGATGCATGTGCCTAGGCAAAGAAAGGCGTGTTGAGAAAAAAGAGATTAAAACACTCCAAAAATATTTAAGTTACATGTAAACATTTTTTAAAGCTTAGGAGTTATGAAATTTCTGATAATGTATATTATTTCAAAACACTGACTCTGAGAGCGAGGTGATAGAGATGAATTTAAAATCTAAGGGACTATTTGGAAAATAAATCTCCATGAGAGGAAATCTTGTGAAAATGTGGATTGTTGACTAGAAAAATTTCAGGATTGCAAAAATAGTAGTACAAATAGGAGCCAAAAATGTTTGCACATTTACTATGTGCTAGGCACTATAGTAGCATCTGTTAGTTAATTTAATCTGCCCTAATAAGGACAGTTCCATTAATATTCCCATTTTCCAGATGAGAAAACTGCTGAGCTGAAGGTTAAGTAACTTAAATGAGACCAAAGAGCTTGTCAGGGACAGAGCTGGTGTCCTGGAGCCAAAGTACCTGCCCTGAACAAGTGTGGATTGTAGTTAGCTTCTTGTCATGTATTGCAAAACAGGACAAATTCAAAAGAAGGAAAAACTCCTGAACTTGGAGTTACGATTTCTATTTAAAGCTGGGAAGCATATCCTGATAATCTGATCAAATTACCACAAATATACAACCATTAACAGATTGTGTTTTCTAAAGAAATCATTGTCATATTGTTCTCTAGTTCAGAGTCCCTTAATAGCTGTGTCTTCTCTACAGCAGTAGATACACATGCCTGAACCTGGCTTAGATTCCCTCCACCATCTTGTTACAGTATCTCCAGATTCAATGATCAGTGCATTTTTTACATTCTTATCTCTTTCTACACTCTCCCTTCAAAAATCTGTGCTTTAGCCACAGAGAATCGCTATTCACCCAAATGTACTTCGTATCTCTGCCTCTTATTCACTGCCACAAATTGGACATAGTCTTCTCACAAGCAATGTATATGAGTTTTGTATTTTCCTAAAACATCATAAACTGGTTTGGAACCATGGTCGGCACAAACATCTAATTCATTTCGTCACACAACTCGTAAGCAGGAAATCTTGCATTCGAACGAAACTTTTCTAACTCTACAACTACACATTTCCTGTAAATTAAGCTGTCTTTCTTTGCCTCTCATTATCTACGTCACTGATTAATTTCAGCTCACCCATGTTGGAGAAGAAGGCAATCGTGACTAAGAAAGATTTTCGTCGATGACTTCTTAAGACAAGTCAGTTGAAATTCCAGATTAAGCAAGACAATTGCAGCCTATGATTTATCATATCTAGAGTTTTTCCTGTGACCCTATCTTCCAAATATGAATTGTTGAATAACCAAAGATGAAAAGAAATTATCCAAGAATGAAGTAGTCTAAAAAACTAGGCACCCTTCTTGGTCCTCTCTTGAAGAATGCAACATATCCCTCACCATTCACTGATACTCTCATTCTCTTTTTCTGCTGGTTCCTTGAAGGGTAAGGTGCATGAGCTGGCAGCATGGTGCCCTGGCTCCACCACCTGTCTTGTGTGAAGGTCCCCATCCTGGGGCATCAAGGCCACCTTGCTGACTAATGATCCTTGGAAATTGATCCTGCCTCTGGGGTAATACAGAATATCACCTGCCCTGGGGAGTGTGATTTGTCTCCCTTTCCATTTCCAAACAACAAAAGTGAAAGCCCTCTCATTGTTAAATAAAGATGAGTTATAGTCAATCTAAAAACAAGATATAGTAAGATCGGAGTGTAATCAATATTAGCTCTGATGACATCGAGCTCCTGTTTGACTAATCAGGTCTGTTGTTCTCTCAGGAAGCCTCTTTTCTGTCATTGCTGTGTAATGGCCCTCCTGTTCAGCCTCTGTTCAGAAAACAGCCAGAAAATACATCCAAGTTCAGGCACCTGCCAGCAAGACTGTAGGTTAAGGATGACAGTGCATAGAAGCAGGTTGAAGTGTCAAGGAGGGGTCAGCTTTGTGAGGTGAAAGTGCTTTCTGTTATTCAGCTATCAGATATTTCAAATAAAATGGACACATCTGAAAATATTTAGTTAATAAAAAGTCTAAAGTAAAGTTCATTGAGTACTTAATTATAATTATATCAGGGCGGGAACAAGAGGCAGAAGAAGAAAGAGCTGAGCTCAAAGAAGTTACCTAATTTTCCCAGGATCACAGAACTAGCCACTGGCAAAGTGGAGCATGGGGTCCAGATGTGTGGCCCCAAAGTCTGTGCCCACAGTGATAGTCATCTCCAGGTTCAGGCGAGAAGAACAGGGTGCTGCAAAGTGGGCTGTTGGACTGAAAATCCAGGGAGGCTTTTTGGAGTAAATAAAATCAAATACTGTCTTGAAAACTGGCTAAATGCAACTTCCCTGAGTGGTTTAGTTAGACACATGATTTTGCTTGAGTTGCTGTACATTCCACTACCAAAGTGGGGGGAAAAAGCTGGGTGTGAAATGCCAGTGCCTGTTTCAATGTAAATTCTCCATACGTTCAGGAAAGCATATTGACTTCCAAGTAATAGTGTACTTTTGACTTAATCTATATTGACTCATGCCTACTAGGGACTTATTGATTGTTTTCAGTAAATACTCTGTGAAATGATTTCTCACTTAGCTAAAAAGATAGCTTAGCCTTCAGCAAGATTTTTTGTTTCCCTTTTCAAATAGAAAAAAGTTTGGTTCTGTTGCCCATTCCCAAAACTGAACTGAAACCATTCATTTTAAATGTTTTTAATCTAAAGACCTAAGGGGGAAACATTATTAAAAAACCAATATTGTCGATTTAGAGATAAATATATTTATTTCTACCACATTAATACAATTACAAAACTATGCCTAATATTATCACAAATATGTAAAATTAGTAAATAAAAATAATTGTTAAAAGATTATTCTCTGATTGGTTTCAAAATTAACAACAACAACAAAAAAAACACCTTTAGATAGGTCGTTGCTTGGTCCCAAGGATGTAGTTTCATTAAAAGTGCTGATTTGTTCTGTTTCTCCTTCTACGCCATGAACCAACTTCACAACTTTCACTCATGCAGTATCACTTGCTAAACCACCGTATTTTCCAAAGAGAAATAAGACTTTTCCTTCACACATTTATAAGAATTACAATTATTCTGTTTCTGACATTGAATGGACCAAAACACATTCTCATATTGAAATAAGTATGTTGAGGTATTGGCCAATGTCTGTGACAGAAAATTGTTTTCCCATATGGCAGCTTAATTTGAATTCACATCCCAGGAAAATCACAACTACCCAGTCAAGCTAATTTTGCCATTCTATCCAAATAGTTAAAATTATCTTAATTTACAAATTTTAAGTATATTCCCTACAATATGTTAATAGTAGCTATCCACAGATACTAGGATGATGGATAAAATATTTTTTCATTCTGATATTGTTCTGAGCTTTCAATTTTCCTTAATTATCAGTTGACTTAAGTAAGATCACTTTAAAATAAAGATAGGTTAAAAAAAAAACTAGGACTTTACATTTTAATTAGTGGATATCTAAGAGATTCTTCAATATGGTTTATTAATGTATATATCATTGCACTGTATATCACATTTATATACCATTGCATTAGAAACACATATTTTACATATATTCTATGACTGCTTTAGAGATGGAGTGCCGTCTGTATAGTTAGTTACAGCTTCTGATGAACAGGAATCTAGATTAGCATCCCTATTACTATCAAACAGGGATTTTGTAGGGGTTATTTGCAGACTTTTCTATGCCCCATTCCCTGTACTCCATTCCTTGTCTTTCTGCTCTTTTGTTCCCTATTACAGAAACTACATTTCCCAGGATCCTTTGCCAACTGGCTTGCCATGAGATTCTGTCAATGGTAGGTACTCACGGGTAATCTGAAGTCTGGAGAAGGGCCACCATTGGAGCATCACCATAGGACCTATTTTCTACATTAAATTTATTCTGTTCCAAGTATTTAGGCTGGTTTTTTTTTCCTGATGAGGCCCAGACACATACAGTGGTCATTTTTGTCATATTCCATGGCCACCATAGAGATTGTATCATCACCACTTCTATATTTGTGAAGCAAGAACAAATCCCATATGTGCACTGATTGTTTTAAGTCTACCATTTACTGAGCATCCACTGTGCACCAGGTGTTGTAGTGGATGCCATCCAGCCTATTTCTCTTCAGCCTCACTGCAAGACACAGTTGTTCTCATTCTCTTTATTCCAGACGTGTTGGTTTTCTTTCATGTCACCAAAATAAAATGTTTTGTTTCCACTCAATGCCTTTGCACATGCTATTCCTCGTGTGGGTTGGGTGAATGGTTCCCAGTCCCAGAAATGATCCTCACTTATTCTTTATGTGTCAAGTTAAAATATTACATCTCTAGAAAGGTTTACCTGATGTTTGACTGTTACTGTTTTCCTGCTGTACACTTTCATTTCACCATTTACTTGCCCACTTGTAGTAGATTTAAAATTTATAATTTATTGTATAGTTTTCTTGCCCTTTTTTTTTTTTTTTGAGATGGAGTCTCACTCTGTCACCCAGGCTGGAGTGCAGTGCTACAATCTCGGCTCACTGCAACCTCCAACTCCCTGGTTCAAGCAGTTTTCCTCCCTCAGACTCCTGAGTAGCTGGGATTCCAGGCACCTGCCACCACACCCAGATAATATTTGTATTTTGTGTTTTTAGTAGGGGTTTCACCATGTTGTCCAGGATGGTGTCCATCTCCTGACCTCATGATCTGCTTGCCTCGGCCTCCCAAAGTGCTGGGATTATAGACATGAGCCACTGCACCTGGCCCACAGTTTGTGTTTTAATGTCCCATAACATGTGTTAAAATGTATTGGGACATTAAACGGCTAGGTGAAGTGGCTTATGCGTGTAATCCCAACACTTTGGGAGGCTGAGGCAGGTGGATCATATATATGTGTATATGTATATATATATATATGTATATATACACACATATATAGTACATATATATAGTACATATATACATACACATATATAGTACATATATACATATATATGTACTATATATGTGTATATATATATACACACATATATATGTGTATATATATACACACATATATATGTGTATATATATACATATGTATATATACACCTATATACATACACATATATACACACATGTATATGTATATATACATATATACACACATATGTATATATATACACACACATATATATGTGTGTATATATATATATACTCATATATATATGAAGGCTAGAGCCAAATCCACTTAATTTACTTCTGTGTCCCCAGTAGCTGTGTCTATTCTTACATACACACATTTCTGCTTGATATTTGGTGAATAAATTATTCCCTAGTCTTCTCAGCATCCTTTTAAGATGGAAATTATCTTCTTTATTTTATATAACTGTGTTCATATCTTTCTACAGTATACTGAATAAGCTGTTACATCACATTGGCCATTTTAAATGCTGAAAGATAAAGCAGTGAAGGAGACAGACAAAAGTCTTTTCTTCACACAATCGACATCCTAGTTAGGAGATGTGCAACAAACAAGTGAATGCGTAATATGCCAGATGACACGGGATATGGAAAACAAATCAGGGAAGGGGAATAGAGTTTGCCATATGAAGACTAAGTGTCCTGGGAAGGAAGGTTGTGAAAACTTCCTTGATACTGTGACGTTGAGCTGAGAACTGAAGAAGCTGAGACAGTAAACCAAGTGTATAGAAGAGAGAAAATAATTTTAGGAACGGAAAATTGCATCAGTTTTAGAGATAGGGAAACTAAAAGTCTGAGAGGTGAGGCTGACTTCCTGATAGCGTAAGAAGTCTCCATCTGCAACCAAGTCCACGTGACCCTAGGCCTGCAGACTAGCCAACGTACTATCAACACGTTCAAATCCTAGTATGTGGGATGTAAAATTATTGCAAAAATTTCACCATAACCTACATCAAGTTGAAACATTCATGTGTGATCAATATATACCTACTCACCATGCTAACCATAGTTTACAAGGGAAACAGGAGGTGGACACAATATTAAGAATAGAATTCAGCTTCTAATTATAGGCCAGTTCAGCTAAAAATATTATTTTGTAGGTGTTTGTTAGCAGTGGGTTAGGACACCGTAACTGGTAAAGCAAAGCTCTGGGAAGCATACTTCAGAGAGCCACTGAATGTTGTACTGTTTCAGAGCTGTGACCAGACCCTCACCATTCATCTCAAAGGAGCCAACAGAGTGTGTGGTGTTGGATGCGTGAACATCTACAATGATGTGAAAACAACTTAAAACATATGTCACCTTCATGCACACAGCCATTATCAGGACATCAAAATGATCCCTTTGAAGCCTTGACTAGTGAAAAGGTGATGTTTAGTTCTGTCTTTTAAGTTAGCTGTGGCATTTCTCAAAATTATTTTTATGTGTTAAGAAACACTAATGAAGACAGATGAATACCGCAGCCTGTGTTGGAACTCACAATGGCAGTGCATGTCAGATTGTCCAATTGTAGAGTTCCTTTGGTCAGAGATGACTTACCATTGCCATGGTTACTACCTCCGTGCATATCTTTCCTCTGCTGTCCTTGAGCCTCGAGATTAAAAGAAAACATTCAACTTATTTTTAGTGATGAAGTTGCAGATGGGGTAGTAATTTGGAGTTTTCTAGGCTTGGGTTTTTAATTCGAGGTCCAGCAGGGACTAATTATCAATGATTTATCCTTCTCGATACTACCAGTAAAATACAGGAGGTTGTATTAATAAACTTCAAAGCTCAATATAAAATTATCCATAGTCCACATTAGGTATACTAATATTATCTGACATGTATTAGATCTGAGGAAAAGGCAGGTATGCTGTGTATGCTTTCTGATTATAATTGACATTATTTAGGAGAAGCAGCTTGGTAGAGGACAAAATCACGTGAACCGGAACTGAGAAAGCTGAATTATGTCTTTGCTATTCCAACGACCTGTACTGTGCCTAGGACCACATGATGTAACCTGTGGAGCTTACTTATTCATTTATTTTTGATCAGAAGTTAGGAAGTTGAAGCAGAAGACTCCAAGTTCCATATTTGAAGAAAAATTTCCATGGTTCTCTAACTGATACATACAAGGTATTTGAATAGGGTGGCATCTGGCATTTACAGGAAAATGAAATCCGAAGGACTTGAGAAGATGCTTTTAATGGAAGTAGAATAAACTCCCATTAAAAAGACACATTACATCTGGAAAGGACATCCATTTTCAATTCCAAATAGCCAAATAGCATTTGATTTCACTGTAATACTATCTAGGCTAACCAGAAAGGTTACTGATACATCCTGAGGTAGCCCAGAATGCTGGAGTATTCTCTCTCTAATTTTGATAAAGTATGAAGTAAAAATTATATAAAATACTAAGAGCAATAAAATAAAAGCAAGATCGTTTCAAAACAATAATTAAAAATCTAATGGAAGGGCCGGGTGCTATGTTTTGTGCCTGTAATTTCAACAGTTTAGGAGAACAAGGCAGGGGGATTGCTTAAAGCCAGGAGGTCCAGACTAGCCTGGTCAAGAAAGCAAGACTCCACTCTATCTCTCCAAAATAAAAGTAGAAAAGTTTAGCTGGTTGTGGTGACATAAGCCTGTGGTCCCTGCTACTTGGAAGGCAGAAGTGGGAGAATTGCTTTAACCTAGGAACCCAAGGCTGCAGTAAGTCATGATCGTGCCACTGCACTCCAGCATAGGTGACAGAGCAAAATCCTGTCTCAAAAATAAATAAATAAATAAATAAATAAATAAAGGAGTTTTGTCTTCTCAGTTTTCACCAACAATTTCTATCTAACTTTTATAACCCTGTCTGTATTAATAAGGCTGGAAACATCAGGTGCATTTATGACTGCTTGCTTGAGGGTAAATAGCATTTTACCCGTTCTGTTTCTCTGCATTGTTGTTACACAGGTCATTTGTCAGACCTACAGATACTTTTGTAGTTTTCAATTATTCTCTCTTCTTGCAAGCATTTTCTTGCCTTCCCGATGATTACCTGCCCCCTCCCCATAATTTTATCTTTCAATGAAAAGTGGAGGAAAGACTGCCCAACATTATGTTGCTTCTTCAAGGATCTCATAAACTTTAAACTGTAGAAATTGGGACTGTCCTTTTAGAATTTCTCTCCTTTTACTTGGAAGATTGTACATTTCTTGATTTGTAAATTTAAATACACAAGGAAGTTCAAACTTTTATATTTATCATTTTTTACTTTTGAACAATAGCTTATGTTCTGGAAAATGAGTGTTCATTCGTGTGTGCCTTTCTTTCCTTCTCAGTATATTTGATAATGGTGACTTAATGTGACAAGGAAACTTTAATGTGATTTATGACATGTGACTGACAAAGTGTTGATATGCCTAGTATAAAAAAAATAATCTAAAAAGAGAGAAGAACATGTTAAAAAAAAGACTAGTTTCTCTACAGAAAATGGGTTAGAGATATGAACATGTATTTTGTAGAAAGAGAAAGGCCAATTTCCTTTAATCATATAAAAACATTCTCAAACTGGGAAATAATGAGATAAAGGAAAGCTTGAAACGCAGTGATATATCATTCTTTGCCTAATACATTGACAAATTCCAAAAGCTGACAATATGCATTGTTGTGGAGACTACGGGGAAATAGTTTCTGTGGAACTATAAAATAATATAATATCTAGTTGCAATATGTATCCGACTGACATGACCATTTACCCTTTAATTTAAGCAATTCACATTCTAAGAATCTATTGCAAGGCACATGCAAAAGGAATGTGTGCGCATATAACTTATTTGTAAAGAAAAGGATTGAAATAACCCAAATGTCCACTATTAGGAGACTGAATGAATGCTGATGGATCTGTCTACAAAAAGGAGTATAGATAGCTATAAAAAGGAATGGGGAATGCTTCTATATGTTATTGTGAGTAAGGTCCTGTATATAATATAAGGGGAAAGAAAGCAAAGTGGAGAAAAGTGTATTCTCTACTATAAATAAATACAATAGTTAACTAATGTTTAAGTGTGTGTGTACACACTACATACAAGCACGCACACAACACATGCCTACATTTATAAGAAAAACAATGAAAGCATAAACCATAAAATTAAACAGAAGGTTACTTTCATCAGCAAGAAGGTAAAAGGGTAGAGGAGACAGGAATGGAAGCTAGACTGTCCTGAATACATAACATTCTATAGATTTGATTTTGTAAGCACATCAATATTTTAGATAATTATAAAATAAAATAACATCCCAATGGATTAGAAGATGAAGACAAAGACACATGTGTATCAAGTTGATGATATTAAATGAAGAAGTAGCATTTCAAGCAGTAATATTCTCATCTTATTAGTAGATAGCAAATAGAAAAAGAGAACCACAAAACAAAATAAAACACAACTCTATTTTATTTGCTGAGTCATAATGTTGAAGGTGATGCTGGCAGTATTATCCTGAGACCACTGAGTATGTAATATGGGATAAAGCAATGAGTAATTTTCTTGGTATCAATATGGATCAGGACAAAAGAAAACTAGATGAGGTCGCCCATGCTAAGTAAAGACCGTATAGTCCTGAATTTGAATTGGAAGTACCAATATGAGCTTGTGATCATTTTACCTCTAAAAATAAAGACATATTCTCTAGCTATTGCATACACAAAAAAATTTATGAAGAAATACCAAGCCGGCCGGGCGCAGTGGCTCAAGCCTGTAATCCCAGCACTTTTTGAGGCTGAGGCGGGTGGATCACGAGGTCAGGAGATCGAGACCATCCTGGTCAACATGGTGAAACCCCATCTCTACTACAAATACAAAAAAAAACATTAGCTGGGCATGGTGGCGCATGCCTGTAATCCCAGCTACTGAGGAGGTTGAGGCAGGAGAATTGCCTGAACCCAGGAGGTGGAGGTTGCGGTGAGCCGAGATCGCACCATTGCACTCCAGCCTTGGTAACAAGAGTGAAACTCCGTCTCAAAAAAAAAAAAAAAAAAAAATGGAAATACCAAGCCAGAGAAAATGAACAACTCTAGCATATGTGTGCTCTTAAATGTCATTTTCTACTAAAAGGAACCAAAAACTCCTGCAGAAATGGCTGAGTTGAAAAAGTAAAAGATTATTTCAGAAGCGCTAGTTTGACTAGGTGACAAGAAAGGTATCATAGACTAATAACATTTTATTAATGTATCTCAATTATCAATTTTAAAAAGAATGCTACTGACTGTATATGGGACAACTTGAGCATCAATGATGATAAATATTAGATATAATTGATGCATATTCAATGTAATTATCTCCAGTAATTCATTCAGAGGATATCAGGAAAACACACTGTAAGTTTAAAAAGTTGATATATAAAGAAATAAAAAACCTTATTCTTCCTTTCCTACATGTACTATCCTTCAAGATATCCAAATAATGGATAGAGTTTTTCCTATTAAAGTGTTTAAACCAAAAAGAAAAAAGAGCGACAAAACTTGAATCTTGATTAGTGATCATTAATAGCTGCCGACATCATTTCCAAGAAAGTCAACTAGACAGTGCGTGTTTCTGATGAAAACATATAACCCACCTATGAAGCATTCTTACCAAAAGCTCTAGAAGATCTACAAAACGTAAAAACCAATTTACAGAAATACTAGAAACAGAACATGTCAAATGAGACCAGGAAGAAGACTCGAAATTCTGCATGATAAATATTGGTTTCTTTAACAAACAGTTGCAAGGAAAATATAAAAAGAGCTCAACAATAGATCAATAATTCAAATGGAACTTAAGAGACACATCAGCCAATGGCTATGTGTTTGAAACCCAAATATAAATAAGCAAACTTAAAAATATATATATCTAGTGAAATTTAAATACTATCTAAATCCCTGCTGATATTAAAAATAGATTGCTAATTTATTTATAGATTTGATCATAATATGAATACTTTAAAAGAAAAATCTTTCTTAGCTTCTAGTAATTCATGCTGATATGTTTACAGATAAAATGATGTATTCTGAGGTTTTCTTCCGAATAACCAAAATTGCAGGAAGTTGTTGGTAGTATGAATGAAACAAGATTGGTGATAACTTAAAATTTTGGATGTTATCTATGGGTCTCTAGGGGTTTATATTATTTATGACAGTTTTATGTTTGAAATAGTGTACAATAAAAAGCACCATAAAAGTACTCATTGCATCACTGCTTATCACTTTGAACTATCTCAAATATGAATGAAATAATTAGCTAATGAGGTGGTGGCATGAAGAAAACCCAAAAAATGATTCCCAGAATGAAAGTGTTTCCTTACCAGCTAGCCACATACGATCCACATTTTTTCTTATTTGATTATGGCTTTTGTCTCTTGGATCCTATTGTTGCAGTATAAATTCAATCCCAAGAGAATCAAAAGAACTAATAACCAAAACTTTGTGAGAATTACACCACTAGAGAGCTTGCCTATCGTGATAGCTAAGAAAGGATGCTATGAATGGATTTACATTTTTTCCTATAACACTTCACTTCCTGGAGGTAGATGCTATTCTAATAAATTTAAGTTGGAAGGGGTTTAAAATGGAGTATAACATTGCCTACAGAAGGTTAGGGAAGTTTTAAAAAAGTGCTGTAAATAGAATTTCTAAGTATTACTTCCAAAGCCTCACAATAAACCTGGGCTGCCAAGGTGGCTGCTGCTTATTCTATGATGAGAAAAGCTTATGCAATCTGGATATCACTACATTTGGGATACTCTAATGCCCCAGCCAGGAAGCCAGTTTCAGGACTCTGAACCACACCTGCTATGAAATGCATCAGAAAACAATAATAAATAACTTCAAGTGTATCCAATGGGCCAAATTTAAATCAAATTCGGATTCCTAGCTAAAAAATTCTGTGAAATATAGTTTTGGCTCTCTAGCTCTCTTATTCCTAGAAGTCACATCTGATAGAAGAGAGGACTGAAGTGAGTCACCAGTCAACCACATTCATCAGAAGGACAGTATGTTTTCAGTACACATTTCATAATCATTGCTAGCTGTGCCCTCTCTTTCTCTCTCCACCTCTCTCCAGCCTCAACCTGATTCGTCTCTCACCTCGTGGCACTAGCAATAAATAAGATTTCTATAATTCCAACTACTTGTACAAAATGTACAGAAAGTATTTATTTTTACTTAGTTGAGGAGTTAGTCATCAGCACCAGAATCAACAGGAGATTATTTTCCAGGCCTATCTTTCTGCACAGGCCACCAGCCCCAGCCTCCACTTCTGCCAGCTTCTTGGGCTTCCTTTGCTTTCACCCTCACAGTTGTGTGGAAAATAATGTTGCAAAGTAGTTCAATCTTTTGAGCCAGATGTGAATTTTTACATTTCTCATTCTGCATTTGTACTATTGTGGTTCACTTGCTTGTTTCTTATAGGTGTCTGCCATTCTCCAGTTCAGATTCGGTACTGACCCCCTTTTCACACCCTCATGGCTAATCCAGAATCTGCTGTGCATTCAGGAGCTACAGAAGGACAGAGTGAAGGGCCAGCACAGTGAGGCTGCCTGAAGAGAACATGAGGTTCCAGGAAGCCCATATGGGCTTATAAGACTGGGGTGTCAGGCAAGGAGGAGGCCCATAGAAAAGAAAGGTTGGCAACAGCAGTAGAAACCACAATCCAAAAATGATGCTCAGAAGTGGCACTATTTTCCTGCAGAAAAGCTTTATCTAAATAGGAAATAATACCAGGTACTTGTTCTTTGAAAATGATAGGCCAGGCGTGATGGCTCATGCCTATAATCCAAGCACTTTGGAGGCCAAGACAGGCGAATCACCTGAGGTCAGGAGTTCAAGACCAGCCTGACCAACATGGTGAAACCCCGCCTTTAAAAAAAAAAAAAAAAAGAAAATAATAATGATAATAGAACAACAGAACACGTATCAGGATAGTAATAAGACCTTGTTTGAAAGAACGTACCAGTGCTAGTGGTAGATAATGGCTTCTAATTAAGACATTAATTAAAACTCATAATACTTACCTAATTAGAAAATGTAAAAGTACTATTAGAAATTTCTTTTTAAAATTAGCTGAAGCAGATGATTAGCAGGTGTTCTTAATGTAATTCTTATAATTAAATAGAATACCACATGCATAAAAATTAGACCTGTAAATAAAAACATTGCAATCAATCATTATTTGGAGAAGATGTTAGAGGATGGCTATGGAGGTGCTGGCCTCACCACCCTGGTACCTTGCCAACTGTATAATTTCTTGCTTCTGACTCCCAAATTCTACTATAGCTTAAATTGAACAAGCTCCATTCTTCAACCTTCTTCCTGAACTTTCTAGGAGACTCTATGCCCTTTGGATCTCTCAGATCTCAGGTCCCAAAAGGAATAACCCAAGCAGATGATTTAAATTGAAGCAGAAAGAATATAGGTTAAAGACAGGAAATAGTACAGTGGGCATTGAAGAAGTTAGCAAGCCTCTTTAAGGCTACCCTAGAGGAAAAGCTATGTTCTCATTTGCTGGAGAGAGCGCAGGGTCAATGCAATCTTCAATAGCTTCCTAGGTCTATCTCTTCTGATTTCTACATGCTATATGTATATTCATTGCATTATATCATGTTGTAAAATTGTTTTGTTTGTTATTTATTTTCATTCTTCTGGTCAAATTGAAGCTTTCTAAGAGTAGCCATTAATCTATCTATTGACTGCTATATTCAGAGCACCTGAATGAGATTGAGAACAATACGTGGTTCTCACTAAATTAGATACTCACTAAAAAATGAGTTAATGAAAGAATGGATGAATGCTACTCTGAGTTTGTGTATAAGATGTGTATGCTTGTGTGCAGGTGCATTTCCTCTGGCATTATAAATGTTTGGGGAAAGTACTGTGCAACTTTTCATAGAATCAGAGCTTGTAGCATGCTGGTCAACAGTAACACATTCATGTCAAGTCTGGATTAAAACTCCATATCACAGACATGTGAAGTTTTATATTTGCCTGAGGCTGATGATAAGATAACTGGGTTTAGCCATTCAATCTCTATTCTATTAGTTCCCACAAACAACCTCATACCTGAACACCGCTAACCCATGGTTCATGCATGGAATAAAAATTCACAAAGGCCAAATTTGACATCCATGTACCGGAGACTGTAGATAAGGATGAGCCATCAAGGAAATAGCACCACTAGTGCAAAAATGCACAGATGTAAATGCCATGCAGCCTACATTTTTACGGCTTTTTAAGAACTGGGATGGCAGGGTCTAGAAGAAAGCTCTGAGGAATGGCTGGAAAAGACAGAAGGATCTCATAGGGGCAGGCCCTTGGATGTCAGGCTAACGGACTTTATTTTACAAGGTCTCAAAACCAAACATTGATGGATATTAATTGAGACATTGACTTGTGAAATCCATTTGAAGAATGGATTCTAGAGGCTAGAAATGAGAGGGGAAGGTGGCTGGCACTGGAATAGTTTGCCTTAATTCCATTTCTGAATGTCTAATACCTCCTCAAGTGTCTAATTACATCAAAAGTACTGCCTTTCTTGTCCTTTCCACATTCTTCTTTGAGGTTTCTATATTTCCAGCAGAAGTTCTAAGCCCATTAAGGCTTTGCAGAAAAATAAAAAATATGAACTGAAAATGGAGTAGAGAACCTAAATCTATCAAAATCAGTAGTTTTCCTGATGGTTGCTGTAAAGGGATGGCCTCTTTTCCTGAACCTTGGTGTGTGTTGAATAAAAGCACTGATGTCTTCACAGGAGAAAAAATATAAAAATGTTACCTAAAGTTGTTGGGCAGCTATAAAGAAAATAAATGACTCTATTACTTTGAAATGTAAGCAAACATCAACTCTAAAGCCCTGGGCAACACATGAAGCCGTCCTCTATTAATAAAAGGGAGTTTGATGACGTCTCCTCATACAGCAAATAAAGGAACAACTGCATCATTGTCTGGGAAAGGGTGTTTGGATGCTTGGCATTGAAGTGGGATTACTGGGGTGTGGCGGTGTAGTCCCTCCTCTTCCTTCTAGTCACTGTTTCGCTTCCCCTGTGTCCACACAGCACATGGGGACCCAGGGGGAATGCAGCATCCATCCTTGGCTGGTTGGAAAACTTTTATCCAAAACAAACCACAGTATTCCAAGGGCATCAAAGTCAAATGTCTTTAGGTACCTCTACAGCATCTCATTTGGGAATTCCCTTTACTCTCTAGGGGGGTTCATGACTGTTTGCTATTCAATCCCAGGGATAAAGATCTCAGATTCTATCATGTTGAAAGACATAGAAATGGTGCTGGCTGCTTGTGGTAGAATGAAGTGGGGGAGCTATTTTCAGGTGGAAGAAGAGACAGTTTAGAGAGATCACCTGTATTCTCCCCTCCAATATGTGATTGGCTGGTTAGAAGACCCTGGTTGTCCTGTCCTTGGCTACTGGAGTAGGTTCAGAAGAAACGAAGGCTGGAGTGGGCAGGAAAGAGGCACTGTCCTATAATACTGTTTCCTGTGTGCTGGGGTAGCTGCCTTATTCTGCCATTTGAATGGAGGACAATATGAGCAAATAGACCGACCTTGAAAAAGACAGGTAGAGAGAAAATTTATTCTAGGTAACAAAAAATTAAATCTTTTTCATGAATTAGCCTGTGATTATAATTTATATTAACTTCCCTGACCTTGGGTAACCTTTTACATAACCTCTCAGAATTTCAAGTGTAAAATAAGAAAAAGAAGAAGAAAAGTGTTGGATTTCCAAGGGTTTGGGGGCATAAAATGGTACTGTGGCCTGACATATGTAATTACTGATTAAATGCTGATTGCACGTAACGAGTATTTTACCACTACTGTTATGTTTATTGTTACTATTATTATTGAGAATATAAAATGGGTCAATAGGGTTTCATGAGAGCAAAAATAAATAATCAGAAGGAAAACTTCAAGGATTGTGTGTTCCAATCACCAAGGGAACCTTGGCCGGGACGGTCTGTTACCAAAGCATGCACACACACACAGCCTCCCACATGCATCGATTGGAACCCACGTCCATAACAAGTGGAGGTTTCAGGGATTTGCAATTGGGGTCCTAGCTATGCTCTATTCCAAAGTCCACCAGGCATTCAGCACAGAACTGTGGTGCGGAGCAGGATCTCCGGTAACTCACCAAAAGGAGCGGTGGATTATTGCAGTGTCACAGTGGCATCTTTGGCTGGGTCTCGTCGGTTCACAAAATGTCACCACCACTCCATGGACCGGGTTTACTTAGGGCGAGTTCAGCTTAACTTACAACCATTCCCTGTGATGGCTTCTCATTTCCATTCCCCATAGTTGCATTTATTCTCTTGAGTCTTGAAGCTGCCCAGGTTGTTAGGTGTCCATATGATGCCCTAAATGAATTTATGCCAATAGGGCGTAGTCAAATAACACCTTATTATAATGCATTGGGTTTCCTTAAAGTAAAACCACTTGGTGGGGAATGTAAACGCCTAATTGGTGGTGAGCAGTGTATTCTTAAAAGATTGATGAATTGCTATTGTTGAGGCAGTCAGACCCAGCAATGCTCGGCTTCTTCGTCTACAGAATCATCAAGGCAGTACCCAAATAGCCCCAAGCCTGAGAGGTCCTGGTGTAAGCCCTGTTTGTTTGCCTTTGCTCTTCCACTTGGTGTGTCCGCTGGCTGTAGGAAGAACCTCACTCACTCCGTCTTCTCCCCTTGCAGCTAGCACAAGGGGTCTGCTGCCTAGGGCAGTGGGCAACTGTAGCCCTTACTCTCTGACTTCTCTCATCTTTCTTTTCTTCTAAGTTTTGGAATGACAGACAGCATTAATGATTGCTTTTTGTTTTACTTGTGCATTGGGAATATAGCTGTCAGTGGAAATACTCACTTATTTCAAGCAAAAAGGAGCTAATTTTAATTTAGCACTTGGAGCTATGAAGTTAGACAACACAGGAAGCAAATGTATCTAGGAACCCTGGTGGGGACAGGACAGCAGAGTCCTTCTAATTACCAAGTCCAGGCTACTGGTATTAAGGTGTGCGATGGACAGAGAAGGTTGAGGGGGCAGGTACTCCCTGTAACCAGGCCTGGGCTCCAACTCACATGTATTCAGAGTTTGGAAACAATTATCAAGATTGTTCTTAGTGTCTTCATCTGCTGTCTGTCCTCAAGAGCATGACAGGGGAGAAGGGAGATTAGTAGGGTAGAATCCAGGTCTTCTTGCCTCCCTCTCTTAGACACCAAAGATACCATCAAAATCTAACCACTAGTCTTAACATCTGCTGCTGTGGATCACTTGTCCCATGTATGTACAGAACCAGTCCTTCTCATGAGGCTCTTAACATGGAACAGGACAGGCCCTGATCCCAAACGAGTCCAAGCTGACAGGGTCATTAAAATTGAAAGGCTGGGAAGGGCACGGTATATCCCATTGGAGGGACAAATTCAGTCTGCAAGAAGCCAAACTTATCTATGGAGAGGAGAAAGGGAAGTAAACCCAGTGCTTACTAAGCATCAGGCATCAGTTACTTCAAAACACAATCTTTTATCCTGATGGCAAACCTAGAGAGTAGAAATTTTCTTTAAAACAAAATGCTTTGTATTTAACTGTAGATTTGCCTGCATTTGTAAGAAATAATACAAACAGATCACATGTATCCACTAGCCAATACCCCCAATAGTAATAATTTGCAAACCTATACTACTAATGTCATAAAACCAGGATATGAACATGGATATGATCAAGATACAGAAGAAATCCACCATCACACATTCCCTCAAGGTGTGCTTTTGCATTCCCTTGAGGGAATGTGTGATGGTGGATTTCCTCTGTATCTTGATGCACCTCCCTCACAACCCATTCTCCCTCACAACCCACTTTCTCCTTAACTGTTGGCAGCAAATAACCTGTTCTCCATTTTCACAATTTTGTCATTTTCCTTCTGTATAACATTTTAAAAATGTTATATAAATTGTCTATATAATAGACAGTTTGTAATGTTTGGGGGATTAACTTTTTTAATTCAGTGTAATTCTCTAGAGATTCATTCAAGTTGCCGTCTATCAATGGCTCATTCCTTTTTATTTCTGCATAGTATACCACACTATGGATATATCATAATTTATTTAACCATTCACTTGTTAAAAGAATATCTAGATTATTTCTAATTTTAGATGCTTACAACAAATAGAGCTACTGTGAATATTTGTGTACAAGTTTTTTTGTGTATGATCATAATTACCCATCCCCCATAAGAGGATAAACACCCAAGAGTACAATTCCTGGGTCGTATGATAGGTAGGTAGCTGCATAGTTTGTTTTGTAAATGCCAAGCTATTTTTTAAAGTGGCTGTACCATTTTATGTTACCATAAAAAATGTACAAGTTAATCAATTTCTCTGAATACACACCAGCATTGGTATTATCTCTCTCTTTCTCTCTCTGTCTCTCTCTGTCTCTCTCTCTCTGTCTCTCTCTCTCTCTCTCTATATATATATATATATATATATTTATATTTATGATCACCATATGTCTATTTAATTTTTATTTCATTTATTCCTATAAATATATCACTGCGGTTTAAATCACATTTCTCAAATTGCTAATGATGTTGAATATATTTCATGTGATTTTTGAGATCCATAATTCTCTTTGCTGAATATTTTGCCCATTTTCTAAGTGGATGTTTTTTATTGTTGCGTTTTAAGAGATTTATAAATTCTAGATACTGGTTTTTGGTTTGGTGTGTAATTTGCAAATATTTTTGCCAAGTTCGTAGCTTTTCATTCTCTTCAAGTATTTCACACAGCAAAACTTTGATAACATTTAATTGTGATAAAACCTAAAGCATCAGCTTTCTTCCCATTTTTGTTGTTGAGCCCAAGAAGTATTTGCCTTGCTCAGATTCCCGAAGATTTTATTTTTCTCTAAAGGTCATATAGTTTCATATTCAACAATTAAGTTCATGATCCACTTCTTGTTAGTTTTTGTACAAGGTATGATGTTTAGGCAGAGGTTCATTTTCTTGGTCTACAGAATTGCTTCAGCACCACTTGCTGAAAAGTCTCCACTTCCTTTATTAAATTGCTTTTATATTTTTGATGGAAATCACTTGTGTAAATTTGAAAAGGTCTATTTCTGGGTTCTCGTCCTGTTCAGCTGTTCTATATGTACATCCTTTGCCAATAGCACACATTTTTAATTACTCTAGCCATGCGATAAATATTCTTCCTATTGCAATTTCCATTTTCAAAATCATTCTAGCTATTTTAGTTCCTTTGTTTTATATATAAATTTTAAAATAAGTTGGTCTATATCTGCAAAATATCTTGTTGCAATTTTGATAGAATTGCATTAAACCCGTACCAGTTTTAGGAGAATTGGCATCCATCTTTGCTTTGTTATGTTGTCCAATTCTGAACAAAAAAAATGACTTCTCCATTTATTTAGATCTTTGGTGTATTGCATCACTGTGTTGCAGTTTTTAGGATGCATGTCTTTTACATATTTTATTACATTTCTATCTAACTATTTACTTTTTATCAATTTTAACTTTATTTTATTTTTATTCATTTATTTATTTACTTTTTGATATGGAGTTTCGCTCTTGTTACCCAGGCTGGAGTGCAATGGCGCGATCTCGGCTCACTGCAACCCCCGCCCCCTGGGTTCAAGCAATTCTCCTGCCTCAGCCTCCAGAGTAGCTGGGACTACAGACGTGTGCCACCATGCCCAGCTAATTTTTGTATTTTTAGTAGAGACAGGGTTTCACCATGTTGACAATGATGGTCCTGATCTCTTGACCTCGTGATCCACCTGCCTTGGCCTCCCGAAGTGCTGGGATTATAGGCATGAGCCACTGCACCCAACAACTTTGTTTTATTTTTAAATTTCCACGTTTATGTGTTATTTTGTATGTTATATATAACAATTGATTTTGTATGTTTATCTTGCATCCTGATACCCTACTGCAATTACTTTTTCATTTGAGGATATGTTTTTCCTCTGGGAATTTTCTATGTGTCAACTGCAATTAAGAAGAGTTGCACATCTTCTTTCTCTACCTGTATGCCTTTTCTTTTCTTTTACTTTTTTATACTAGTTACATCTTCTAGTACTATGTTAAGAGTAGTGACATCCTTTCATTGTTTCCAAAATTATGAGAAAAGTATTTCATCTTAAACCATTACGTATAAGATTAGCTGTAGGGTTTTTTGTTGTTTGTTTTGTTTGTTTTTGTAGATACAATGCATCAAGCTGAGAGACTTCTACTCTATTGCCACTTTTCTGGGAGTTTTAATCATGAATAGGTACTGAATTATGTAAAATTCTATTTGTGTATCAATTAATACTATCATGTCTTTTTTCTGCCTTAGGTTGTTAACATGGTTGATTACACTGATTTTACAGTACCAATTTTTCTGCCATCACTTGCTTTAGTTTCAGTGCCCATATCACAGAAGGGTCTATGTTGTTAAATAAATCAAAAGCCAAATAAGAAGAACCCTTCTGAAAGATTATCTAGTGTCAATTTGTCTTTTGGCACTATTTCTTCTCTCTTGCTCCTCATTATCTGGCATTGGTTCAGAAGCGTACATTTTCATTTAGTCACCTGTTAATTCCTCTTTTGTGTGCCTGTTATTTCTTGAATTTATCTGATTTATATCTTGAAACCCTTCATTTTTCTCCTTCCACCTTTTTTGACATATCCACAATCTCTTTCATGATTTTCTTGATTGGCTCTGACCATAAAAACTATGAAATCATATATAACACATGGACAGTTTTCTAAAGCAGGAATTTATTGTTTCCGGTGTAATGGATATCACAACACTTCGATAACAGTGATGGCATCTTCAATGGTGTAATCCTTCTGGACTTTCATGACATTCCATTGGGGTTCTCTTTCTTATTGTTAACAATCCTTTCCATAGTGTGTAATGATTCTTAAACGTTCTATGCCCTAATCTAAAACCTGAATTAGTGATATGTTTTGGGGCAAGTAGATCAGTTTGACATGTTTAGTGTTAAACTTACCTGGTTCTGTGTGGCCAGGGGCATATCAAAAGAACTTTAAAAGGCAGTTCCTTACTGGCAAAATGTAATGGGAAATACATGATCTTAGGATTTCTTGATGTCAACATCTTGTCAGTTTGAGCGATGTAGAAACTTTGCCTCCTTTTATGTCCCATGAGGCTTTACATATTTGCAGTATGAGATCTTTTCTCTTTAGAAACTACGCAGCAGCCAGGTGTGGTGGCTCCCGCCTGTAATCCCAGCACTTTGGGAGGCCGAGGTGGGAGGATCAAGAGGTCAGGGGTTCAAGACCAGCCTGACCAATATGGTGAAACCCCGTCTTTACTTAAAAATACAAAAATTCGCCAGGTGTAATGGTGTGCACCTGTAATCCCAGCTATTTGGGAGGCTGAGGCAGGAGAATTGCTTGAACCCAGGAGGCGAAGGTTGCGGTGAGTCGAGAGCGCAACATTGCACTCCGGCCTGGGAAACAGGGCAAGACTCCATCTCAAAAAAAAAAAAAAAAAAAAAAAAAGGAAGAAGAAGAAGAAGAAACTACTCAGCGAAAAAAAAAAAATAATATTTTTTGCTTCTGATGGAGAACTGAAGTTTTGACTTACAGTTATTGTTGGTATTTAGGCAAATTGTTTTTGGCGAATACTAAAACCGCAAGGAAGCCCTAGGATGAACATGTTGGTGTTCCTTCTTATGGATGTACTCACACATATGCATGTTTGTTTTGAAAAAGAGACCACTTATTACTGTGGATCTGTTGCTTTTTAGCTTTATATTTAGGGAAGATAATTTATCATAGAGGAGAGAATCTCATGAAGCAGAAACATGTGGTAAGCTCCTTGTTCTGAATAATGGGATAGAATAGAAGCATCATAAAACTTCCAGTTAATCACCGTCTCAGCAAGGGTATTGAGGGCTCAAAGGTAACTCTGAGAACTTAAAAAGACTACTTAGATTTTGTAAAGTTCTCTTCAATGTAGAAAAATAATGTTTCCCCACAAAAATATCTACATTCTAATACCCAGAATCTGTGAATATGTTGTTACACGGCAACTGGAATTAAGGATAAGATGGAATTAATTCTTTTAATCAGCAGACCATAAAACGGGGAGATTCTCCTGGATGACCGGGGTGAGACCAGTATAATCAGCACAGTCCTTATATGTAGAAAGGGGAGGCAAAAGTGGACTGAGTGTCAGAGTGACACAGCATGAGAAAGGTTCAACAAGCCCTTGCTGGCCTTGAAGATGGAAGGAAAACACAAGCCAAAAAATGCAGGGAACTGGAAACTGGAAAAAGAGAAGAAATGGGATTCCTTCCATAGGCTCCATAAGGAAGGCAGTCCATTCAACACTTTGATGTCAGCCAGGTGAACCCATTTTGGACTTCTGCCATCTATAGTTGTAAGATAAGGTTAGGTTGTTCTAAGCCACTCAGCTTGCAATAATTTATCACAGCAGAAACAGAAAACTAATAACCGTCTGTTAATTGTCCTTTTCATTAAAATTGGGATTTCCCCAGTATTTGACATAATGAGTGATTTTCAGTTGAAATCTGTACATCTAGAGTATAATGTTTTAAAATTCTGAATCTTATTTAATCCATTTTTTTTTTTTTTGAATGGCTTTTCTAATACTACTCCTGCGGGGAAAGTGTGGATGCTGCTTCAGTATTGCAGGTGGGGATAGATGTTCAAGTTCTCCACTTAGCTTCTGATGACACCTGAGAATGAGGATGTGGGTAGAATTACTTCTGGGTGGGGGTGGAATTTCTATCTCCCCACCAGGCTGCCACTGATACCACCCTAACTGGGAGGGTGACGAGTATCTTGTTACTTTTTCCTGTGTGGCTTTGACATCATGGGGATTGGCCTCCACCACTGCGCTGAAGTGAAACTCCAGGCTCTGAACCAGGTCTTCTAAAACATCACCCCCACACGGAAGGGGAGAACTCCCTTGTTACTGTTTGATGTGGATGGAAGTCCGGGTTGCCCACATGATCTCCACCAACACCAGCTGAGGTTGGTACATTGCTCCCCAGCAGCAATGAAAATGCTGGCTTTCAATTCCGCCTTCTCTTGATCCACCTGGAGTAGTTGGGATGTCTTTACAGCCTGGTGAGACTGGAAGCGTAGGTTCTCCATTCAGCTTTTATTATCTGAGTGCTCAAGGGGATGCAGTTTTTATGGTGTTTAGCTGGTGTGGAGGGGTTCCTTTCTAAAACTTTTCTGTCTTTTTAGACTGTTCTTTTTCTGGTTCTTTAGCTATAGAAAGAAGGCTTTTGTTGGGTCTTTTTTGTCTGAACCCTGTGGTGATTTCTGGTTGCCCGCTGATGTCACTCCATGTCTGGGACATAAGAAGCAAAAAGGAAACCCAGGGACTCCCTGCTGTGTCGCTGGTTCTGTCCTGAGATCTGTAGCTCATCTGCCTTCTTCTTTCTACCTTTTAGAGTCTTCTTGCATTGATTTTTATTTTTATATATATGATCAAATATTTTTTGTTCTTGGCAGGAGGAACAGAGAAACATATGTCTGATCTATCTTCCTGAAAGCAAAAATCCTAGCATTTTCTCTGTAATCATAAATAAGACAAGGTACAAAGATATTAAATAATTTGCTAAAGTTTACAAATCTATTCATCTAGTAGACATGATGTTAAAGTTAATTCCCTCTCCTCACTTTTTTTTTTTTTCAACTCTAATAGTTGTAATGATAGTTTAGGGCCAAATAATTGAACGCTTTAAATGCTAGTTTAAAGAAGTTTGACTTTTTTCTAAAGGCAACACAGAACCATTAGAAAAACAAATTAGAAGAGCCAGAAAGAGCACGTGACCGAGTCATTTGGCTCAAGTTTTTATTTAAAATGAGACTTAAATCTACGTCTATGTCTAAAAAATTTTTTCTTATACTCGTATAATTTCTTTCTTTCTTTTCTTTTTTTTTTTTTTTTTTTTTTGAGACAGAGTCTTGCTCTGTTGCCAGGCACCAGGCTGGAGTGCAGTGGCATGATCTCAGCTCACCGCAACCTACGCCTTCAAGGTTCAAGCAATTCTCCTGCCTCAGCCTCCCGAGTAGCTAGGACTACAAGTGCGCACCACCACACCCAGCTAATTTTTGTATTTTTTAGTACAGACAGGGTTTCACCATGTTGGCCATGATGGTCTCGATATCTTGACCTCGTGATCGGCCTGCCCTGGCCTCCCAAAGTGCTGGGATTACAGGCGTGAGCCACCCACCGCGCCCGGCCTCATATAATTTCTTCTGAACATTGGCTGTCTTTTGGGTTGTACAGCTTTTTTTGGTTTCTGTTTCTAATTCTCACTTGCATTTCGCAAGCCTCAAAATAGACCAACTGAGGTAACAAGGCTGCACCTTGTAAGGTTACCAATAATCTTAGGCAGAGGATGGGTAAGGAGAGTGTCAAGGGATATTTTGACAGAATTTCCAAATTAAAACATCTTTAAAAATATGTATTTACCAAGCATACTTTAGCACAGCAGCTGTAAGTGCCAATTGAAAGACCCAGCATGCATTCATCTCACAGAATCCAGCTTTTCTGTGCTAATTTATTTGAACAGAATAAGTTTTTCTCTGTGTGTATTTATACAGAAAACACACGTCTGTCTCATACACAACCAGAACTACTGCACATCAGCTGTACCACGACAAGCAGCAAAAACATACGTTTTTTTTTTTTTTAATGGATGTATTTTTTTCAAAAGTTCCAATGAAACGTTTTTATCCAAACAAATAAGAATTTATTGAAGTTTTATTGTATAATTGGTTGTATAACAGGACAGAGATTCTTTATGCCTTTTAGCTTTGAGACCAGTGTCATCTTTATCAACCTGTCTATTCAATCTGACGTCCTGGTGTTCATTAGAAAACCCCACTTCCTACTCGATGAGGAAATCTTGGTACCTTAACTTTTCTTTTTTTCATTTGGAAATGTCGATGTGCATATTCTCCCATTTACTTCTGTTCAAGAAGGTGTATCCCCTCCCCCCACCATTCCAAAGCTAACATCTTCATCTGGGAAATACCCCCTTTTCCATTGAAAGCCTAGGGTACAAGCTTCTAAGCTTTCTTGCTTCACAGTGCTGGCAGGGTCTCAGTTATTTGTTCACTGACTGCCAGGCCAAAAGAATTACCTAACAGTTCCATTCGTTAAGGAATTAAATTCCAAAAAATGGATAAAAATGTATGTCCCAATAACTTTGTATTCCCTAGAAAAAATAATTTATATTAATTGAAAAAAATATTCTAAGAAAGCACAATTACTTACTAATGGGACAGGAATGCCTATTGGGCACTTTTTAATTTCTCAAGCCTTGGGATCAGACAGGATGCCACCACCCTTGCACCCTGTTTCATAGTGATTTTCACATGGTGTTTGTTTTTTTATTAATGCAAATTCTGAGAACATAGTTTTACATCTAACAGGAGCATGATGCAATCTAAGGTAACATATGTACACTATCTTGCAAAAAAAACTCATTACATGGAGCTTTGAAAATTTTTAGTATTACTGTGTTTCTCTCAAAAATTAAAAATATTCCATGGTGGCCATGTGAGTTTACTGTGGTACTCTCAGGCACCTGAGCACCCAGTTTGTCAGCCATGGGCATAATAGCTCAACCACAGAACCAAACAGTGTGAGCTCCAGTCCCAGCTCCACCACATCATAGATATATGGCTTTGGAATAAATCACTTATCCTGTGTTTGCTGTGTAGAGTGTATGTGTCCGTGTGTGTGCACACACACACGTGTGCATGTGTCCTCACTTAAAATTTTTGGGATAGTATTTATTTTGTAGGTTTTAAAAACACAAACTTTATATATATATATATATATATATATATATACACACACATACACATATATATATATGCATATGTATATATGTATTCTGTATATACATATAAATTATTTTCAACAATTCCAGGCACAGAATATACATTATATAAATAAGTGTTAGTGATTTATGTATGTGTTAGCTATGCCCTAATTTCCAAAACTTTAAAAATTCTCTCTATTAGATCTTTCCCATAAGACTCAATATAGGCTAAAGCCCCTACTAGTCTAAAAATAAAATTTTAAAAACAACTTAAAAGAGAAAGAAAAACACCATTTTCTTAAATATTCTGAAGTCATGCATCCTTTTTTAAAAAAATTCTGTTAAAATGCTCTGATGAGCTGAGCACTCTGCTCCCACCACCTTCCCACACATGCATCATTCTTCACTGCGTAGAATCTGGTCCTCTGATATTCTACTCTTTTGGGAAATCTTGTTCTCTACTGTCTTCTCAGGCAGGGAGATGACTTTGTCTTCCTTTCTTTCTGACGGCTGTTCAATATACAGGCATACCTCAGAGATATTGCAAGCTCAGTTCCAGACCGCTGCAATAAAATAAATATGGCAATAAAGTAATTCATCTAATATTTGTTTGGTTTCTCAATGCATATAAAAGTTAGGTTTACAATACACTGTAGTCTATTAAATGTGCAATGGCATTACATCTAAAAAACAAATGTACATACCTGAATTTAAAAATACTTTATTGTAAAAAATGCTAAGAATCATCTGAGCCTTTAGGCAGTAGTAATTCTTTTGCTGGCTGAAGGTCTTGTGTCAATGTTAATGGCTGCTGACTGATCAGGTTAGTGGTTGCTGAAGGTTGAGCTGGCTGTGGCAATTTCTTAAGTAAGACAACAAGAAAACTTGCCATATTAATCAGTAGACTCTTTTTTTAACAAAATATTTCTCTGTCGCATGTGATGCTGTTTGATAGCCTTTTACCCGCATTAGAAATTCTTTCAAAATTGGAGTCAGTCCTCTCAAGCTCTGACACTGCTTTACCAACTAAATTCATTCAGTATTCTATATCTTTTGTTGTCATTTCAACAATGTTCACAGCATCATCACCAAAATAAATCCCATCTCAAGAAACCACTTTTATTGCATGTACATAAGAAGCAACTTTTTATTCGTTCAAGTTTTGTCATGAAACTGTAGCAATTCAGTCCCATCTTCAGACTTCGATTTTAATTCTTATTATTTTGCTGTTTTTACCACATCAGCAATTACTTTGTCTACTGAAATCCTGAGGACCTCAAAGGGATCCATGAGGGATGGAATTAGCTTATTTCAAACTCTTGGTAATTTGGTATTTTGACCACCCATGAATCATAACTGTTATTGAAGGCATCTAAAATGGTGAATCTTTTCCAGGAGATTTTCAGTTTCCTTTTTTCAGATCTATTAGAGGCACCATCCATGAAAGCTACAGCCTTACAAAATGTATTTCTTAAGTAATAAATCCTGAAAGGTGAAATTATTCATTGAACCACAGGCTACAGAATGTGTGTTGTGTTCGCAGGCAAGAAAATGATCTTCATCTCCTTGTAAATCTCCATCAGAGTTCTTGGGTGACCAGGTGTATTGTCAATGAGCAGTAATATTTTGAAAGGTTTTTTTTTTTTTTTTTTTTTTTTTTTTTTTCTCAGCAGGAGGTCTCAACAGTGGGTTCAAAATATTCAGTCAGTAAATCTTACTATAATCAGATGTGCTGTCAGGCTGGCTTTGTAGTTCCATTTATAGAACATAGGCAGAAAAGATTCAGCATAATTTTTAAGGGTCCTAGGATTTTCGGAAGGGAAAATGAGATTGGCTTCAACTTGAAGTCACCATCTGCATTAGTCCTTAAGAAGAGAGTCAGCCTGTCCTTTGAAGCTTTGAAGGTGGGCATTCTTAGATGTCATTTTCTTCAATTAATAAGGCTGTTTTGTCTACATGAAAAATATTTTGTTTGAGACAAGCAGAGGATCATCATGGCAGACAGGAGGCAGGACTAGATTGCAGCTCCAGACAGAGCAGTGTGCAGAGGTTTGCACTGTAAATTTTAGCTCAAGATCCACTTCAAGAAAAAACCAGCAATCCTGAGAGGACCCACAGACCCTCTAAAGAAAGTGGACTGTTCCTCAGGACCCAGGAGATACCGCAAATGCTATTGGTGCCCCACTTGCGGTAGTGGGAAAGGAAGAGCCTCCTTTCCTAAACACGCAAACCCCCAATGGAGAAACTGAAGGTCTGTTTGTGGGAGAAGTTTCTGACCTTACTTGGAGCTGAGTCAATTTAGAAAACCAGCAAAATACAGGGGTAGAGGAAGCAGCAAGAAGGCCTTGGGACCCTCCTGAGTCCCTAAGCAGGCCATTCTTGACTGGCACCACATGGGTCCATTGGGAGGGCAGCCAGAGGAGTTGCGGATAAAACTCCATAGGGAGAAGGAAATCTCTAGCTGAACTATGTAACTATTTGAATGAGGCCAGAAGCGTCCTGGACAGAACTCATAAATCCACGGTGCAGACTCCATAGTTGGGGAAAGAACCAATCCCTTTTCTTTCACAGCTGGGAGGTAGGTAACCTGAGCAAGTTTTCAAGCCCAGCTCACCCACACCTGGAAACAGACTCAGGGTTGTTGGGGAAGGGCACAGTGGGAGTGAGATGGGCCCTTTGGTTTGCATGGGAGCTGAGTGAGGCCTGTGATTGCTGGCTTTCCCTCACTTTCCTGATAACCTACATGACTCCGCAGAGGCAGCCATAATTCTACTGGGTACACAACCCCAGTGACCTGGGAATCTCACCTTCATGCCCGACTATAGCCACAGCAAGTCCCACCCAAGGACAGCCTGAGCTCAGATATGCCTATCCCCACCCCCACCTGATGGTTCTTCCTTACCTACACTGATAGCCAAAGGCAAAGGACATATAGTCTTGGGAGTTCTAGGGCCCTGCCCATTGCCAGTTTCTTTCCATACTACCATATGTGGTGCTCTCTGGAAAGCCCCACCTCCTGGTAGAAGGCTAACCAGCATGAAAATAAACCTTCAAAGCCAAGGACCCTCATGGAGTCCACTGCATGCCCCCATCCTGCCACCTCCACCAGAACAGGCACTAGCATCCACCGCTGAGAGACCCATAGACAGTTCACATCACAGGACTCTGTGCAGATAACTCCCAGTACCAGCCTGGAGCCGAGTCGACTTTCTCAGTGGCTAGACCCAGAAGAGAGACAACAATCACTGCAGTTCAGCTCATTGGAAGCCACATCCAAAGGAAAATGGGGAAAGTACTACATCAAGGGAACACCCTAAGGGACAAAAAAATCTGAACAACAGCCTTTAGCCCTGGACTTTCTGTTTGACAGAGACTACACTAATGAGAAGGAACCAGAAAATCAACCCTGGTAATATGACAAAACAAGGCTCTCTAATACCACCCCCAAATCACACTAATTCACCAGCAATGGATCCAAACAAAGAATAAATCACTGATTTACCCTGATTTACTCAAGGAATTCAGGAAGTTAGTTATTAAGCTGATCAGGGAGATACCAGAGAAAGGTGAAGCCAATGCAAGGAAATTAAAAAAATAATAATACAAGAAATGAATGAAGAAATATTCAAGGAAATAGATAGCTTAAAAGAAAAACAATAAAAATTCAGGAAACATTGGACATGTTTATAGCAATACAAAATGTTCTTGAAAGTCTCAGCAATGGAATTGAACAAGTAAAATAAAGAAATTCAGACTTCAATGACAAGGTATTTGAATTAACCCAATCCAACAAAGACAAATAAAAAAGAATAAGGAAATATGAACAAGCTTCCAAGAAGTCTAGGATTATGTTAAATGGCCAAACCTAAAAATAACTCATGTTCCTGAGAAAGAAGAGAATTCTAAAAGCTTGGAAAACATATTTGGGGGAATAGTCGAGGAAAACTTTCCCAGACTTGCTAGAGACTTAGACATCCAAATACAAGAAACACAAACACTTGGGAAATTCATCACAAAAAGATCATAGCCTAGGCACATTGTCATCAGGTTATCCAAAGTTAAGATGAAGGAAAGAATCTTGAAAGCTGTGAGACAGAAGCACCAGGTAACCTACAATGGAAAACATGTCAGGTTAACAGCAGATTTCTCACTAGAAATCCTACAGATTAGAAGGGACTGGGGCCCTATCTTCACCCTCCTCAAACAAAACAATCTTTAGCCAAGAATTTTGTGTCCAGCAAAACTAAGCAGCATATATGAAGGAAAGTTACAGTCTTTTTCAGACAAACAAATGCTAAGAAAATTCTCCACTACCAAGCCACCACTATAAGAACTACTAAAAGAAACTCTAAATCTTGAAACAAATCCTGGAAACACATCAAAACAAAACCTCTTTAAACCATAAAATACACAGGACCTATAAAACAAAAATACAAGATAAAAAGCAAAAACAAAAACAAACAAACAAAACAAAGTACACAGGCAACAAATAACACAATCAGTGTAATGGTACCTCACATTTTAAGGCTAACATTGAATGTAAATTGCCTCAGTGCTCCACTTAAAAGGCACAGAACCACAGAATGGATAAGAACTCATCAACCAACTATCGTCTGCCTTCAGGAGACTCACCTAACACATAAGTACTCACATAAACTTAAAGAAAAGGGGTGGAAGAAGATATTTTATGGAAATGGACATCAAATGCAAGCTATTTTTAGATAAAACAAACTTCAAAGCAACAGTAGTTAAATGATACAAAGAGTACATTATAAAATGGTAAAAGGCTTTGTCCCACAGGAAAATATCATAATCCTAAACATATATGCACCTAACACTGGAGCTCCCAAATTTATAAAACAATTACTACTAGACCTAAGAAATGAGATCGACAACAGCACAATAATAGTGGGTGACTTCAGTACTCCATTGACAGCACTAGACAGATCATCAAGACAGAATGTCAAAAAAGAAACAATAGATTTAAACAATACCTTGCAAAAAATGGACTTACCATACATATATATAGAATATTTCATCCAACAATCACAGAGTGCACATTCTATTCAGAATCTCATGAAACTTTCTCCAAGATAGACTCTATGATAGGCTGCTATAAAACAAACCTCAATAAATTTAAGAAAATTGAAATTGTATCAAGCATTCTCTCAGGCCATAGAGGGGAAAAACTGGAAATTAACTCAAAAGGAACCTTCAAAACTGTACAAATACATGGAAATTAAATAACCTGCTCCTGAATGAGGATTGGATTAAAAAAAATGAAATCAAGATGGGAATTAAAAAATTCTTTGAACTGAATGACCATAATGACACAACCTATGAAAACCTTTGGAATAAGCTTCATAGCCTTAAGAACTCTCCTTTCCATAGCAAAGGAAAGTTCATAGCCCTAAACACCTACATCAAAAAGACTGAAAGAGGACAAATTGATATTCTAAGGTCACACTTCAAGGAACTAGAGAAACAATAACACAAACCCAGTAGAAGAAAGGAAATAACCAAGATCAGAGCAGAACTAAATGAACTTGAAACAAACAACAAGCAAACAAAATACAATACAAAAGATAAATGACACAAATTGGTTCTTTGAAAAGATAAATAAAATTGATAGACCATTAGCAAGATTAACCGAGAAAAGAAGAGAGAAAATCTGAATAACTTCAATAAGAAATGAAACAGGAAACATTACAACTGACACCACTGAAATACAAAGAACCATTCAAGGCTGCTATGAACACCTTTATGCACATAAACTAGAAAGTCTGGAAGAGACGGATAAATTTCTGGAAGAATACAATCCTCCTTGCTTAAATCAGGAAGAATTAGATATCCTGAACAGACCAATAATAAGCATCAAGATTGAAATAGTAATTTAAAAATTACCAACAAAAAAAGTCCAGAACCAGATTCACAGCAGAATTCTACCAGACATTCAAAGAATTGGTACCAATCCCTCTGACACTATTCCACACAATAGGAAAAGAAGAAACCCTCACTAATTCATTTGATGAAACCAGCATCACCGTAATACCAAAACTAGGAAAGAACATAACCAAAAAAGAAAACTGCAGACTGATATTCTTGATTAACATGGATGCTAAAACCCTTAACAGAATACTATCTAATCAAATCCAACAACATATCAAAAAGGTAATTCACCATGATCAAGAGGGTTTCATACCAGGGATGCAGGGATGGTTTAACACACAGAAGTCAATTAATGTGATATGCCACATAAACAGAATTAAAAACAAAAATCATATGATCATCTCAATAGATGTAGAAAAAGCATCAGACAAAATCCAGCATTCTTTTATGATGAAAATACTCAGCAAGATCAGCACACAAGGACATATATCAAAAAACATATATGACAAACTCACAGCCAACATAATATTGAATGGAGAGAAGTTGTAAGCATTCCCTCTGATAATGGAACAGGACTAGAATGACCATTCTCACAACTCCTCTTCAACATAGTACTGGAGGTCCTAGCCAGAGCAATCAGACAAGAGAAAGAAATAAGGGGCATCTATATCAGTAAAGAGGAAGTCAAACTGTCACTGTTTGCTGATAGTATGATTGTTTACATTGAAACCTCTAAAGATTCCTCCAGGAAGCTCCCAGAACTGATAAATTCAGCAGAGTTTCCAGATGCAAGAATAATGTATGCAAACGAGTAGCTCTTCTATACACCAACAGTGACCAAGTGAAGAATGAAATCAAGAACTCAACCCCTTTTATAATAGTTGAAAAAAAATTAAAATACTTAGGAATATACCTAACAAAAAAGTCAAAAGACAAGGAAAACTACCAAACACTGCTGAAAGAAAGCATAGACAACACAAACAAATGGAAGCACATCCATCCCATGCTCATGGATGGGTAGAATCAATACTGTGAAAATGACCATACTGACAAAAGCAATCTACAAATTCAATGCAATCCCCATCAAAATACCATCATCGTTCTTCACAGAATTAGAAAAACAATTCTAGAATTCATATGAAACCAAAAAAGAGCCTGCACTGCCAAAGCAAGACTAAGCAAAATCTGGAGGCATCACTCTGATTTCAAGCTATACTATAAGGCCATGGTAACCAAGACAGTGTGGTACTGATATAAATATATGAGACTAATGGAACAGAATAGAGAACCCTGAAATAAACCCAAGTACTTACAGACAACTGATCTTTCAACAAAGCAAACAAAAACATGAAGTGGGGAAAAGATACCCTTTTCAACAAATGGTGCTGGGATAAGTGGCCAGCCATATGTAGGAGCATGAAACTGGATCCTCATCTCTCACCTTATACAAAAATCAACTCAAGATGGATTAAGGACTTAAACCTAAGACCTGAAACTATAAAAATTCTATAAGATAAAATTGGAAAACCCCTTCTAGACATTGGCTTAGGCAAGGATTTTATGTCCAAGGACCGCAAAGAAAATGCAATAAAAACAAAGATAAATAGCTGAGATCCAATTAAAGAGCTTTTGCACGACAAAAGGAAAAGTCAGCAGAAAAAATAGACAATCCGCAGAGTGGGAGAAAATCTTCTCAATCTGTGTGTCTGACAATAAACTAACATCAGAGCCTACACTGAACTCAAATCAGTAAGAATGAAAATCCATCTTATCAAAAAGTGGGCGACGGATATGAATAGACAACTCTGAAAAGAAGATACACAAATGGCCAACAAACATAAGAAAAACTGCTCAACATCACTAATAATCAGGGAAATGCAAATCAAAACCACAATGCAGTACCACCTTAACTCCTGCAAGAATAACCATAATCAAAAATTAAAAAACAGTAGATGTTACTGTGAACGCGGTGATCAGGGAATACATCTACACTGCTGGTGGGAATGTAAACTAGTACAGTCACCGTGAAAGACAGTGTGGAGATTCCTTAAAGAACTAAAAGTAGAACTACCATTTGATCCAGCAATCCCACTACTGTGTGTTTACCCAGAGAAAGTCATACAAAAAAAGATACTTGCACACACGTTTATAGCAGCACAATTCACAAATGCAAAATTGTAGAACCAAACCAAATGCCCATGAATCAACGAGTGGATAAAAATAGTGTGGCATACACACACACACACACACACACACACACACACACACACACACACGATGGAATACTACTCAGTCACAAAAAGGAAGGAATTAGCTGCGTTTGCAGTGACCTGGATGTGACTGGAGACTATTATTCTAGGTGAAGTAACTCAGGAATGAAAAACCAAACATCGTATGTTCTCCCTGATATTTGGGAGCTAAGCTATGAGGACACAAAGGTATAAGAATGATACAGTGGACTTCAGAGACTTGGGGGGAAGAGTGTGACAGGGGGAGGGATAAAAGAACACAAATATGGTACAGTGTATACTGCTCGGGCGTTGGGTGCACCAAAATTTCACAAATCACCGCTAAAGAACTTACTCATGTAACCAAATACCACCTGTACCACAATAACTTCTGGATATTTAAAAATCTTTTGTTTAGTGTATTAACCTTAATGAATTATCTGAGATGGATTTAGATAATTTGTGGCAGCTTCTTCATTAATAGTCGCTTCTTCACTTTGCACTTTTATGTTATGGAGATGGATTTTCTTTTCTTTTACCTCATGATTCAACCTTTACCAGCTTGAAATTTAATTCTGCCTCTCCCTCACCAATCTCAGCCTTCATAGAATTGAAGAGTTAAGACCTTGCTCTGGATTAGGCTTTGGCTTAAGGGAATGTCGTGGCTGGTTTAATCTAGCTAAAACTTTCTCCACATCAGCAGTGCAGTAAGGATATACTACTTCCTTATCATTTGCGTGTTCACTGGGGATCACTTGTTTTGAGAAGTTTTTGCTTGGCTTTTTGGCACAGGAGACTTAGCTTTCAACCTATCTCCCCGTTTCACATGCCTTCCTCACTACGTTTAATCCTTTCTAGCATTTGATTTAAAGAGGTATACAAGTCTGGAGAGGGAAAATGTGGCACATATACACCATGGAATATTATGCAGCCATCAAAAACGATGAGTTCATGTCCTTTGTAGGGACATGGATGAAGCTGGAAATCATCATTCTCAGCAAACTAACACAAGAGCAGAAAATCAAACACCATATGTTCTCACTCATAGGCGGGTGTTGAACAATGAGAACACATGGACACAGGGAGGGGAGCACTACACACTGGGGTCAGTTGGGGGGAAATAGGGGAGGGAGGGTGGGGGGTGGGAAGCTGGGGAGAGATAGCAAGGGGAGAAATGCCAGATGTAGGTGATGGGGAGGAAGGCAGCAAATCACACTGCCACGTGTGTTCCTATGCAACAATTTTGCATGTTCTTCACATGTACCCCAAAACGTAAAATGCAATAAAATAAATAAATGGGAAAAAAAAAAAGAAATATTTGCATTACCAAAATGTGACACAGAGACGTGAAGCAAGCACATTGTCTCGGAAAAACGCTACTGATAGACTTGACTGAAACAAGATTACCAAAAACCTTGAATATATACATTAAAAATAAATAAAACTTCAGATCTATTCAGTACAATAAAGCAAAACCAATAAAACAAGGTAGGTTTATATATTAGGTTATGCTCTTCTCTCAAACTTTTATAAGGAAGCAATTATTAAGGTTCTTTCTTGGTAACTCTGTGCATCAGTATTAGAATACGCAGTAGAATTTGTTTCTTTTGAATTAAGGATAACGAAGATTATAGATTCTGTTTAGTTGAATCAAATGTAAGAATCTCAATAAATGTAGAAATAAAAGCAATATCACTATCATGATTTCTCAATAACTGAATATGGTTTCAAAACTGATCCCTTTATCCATTGTGGCAGTGTGACAATCCCAGGCAGTTTGGGGTTTTCCTTTTTTAATCAGATTTCATCCAAATTGGAAACGTTTTCCTAGACATGGGCTGATACCCAGTGAACTATTTACTAGCCCACTGGGGCTTAATCATCAGTCTTTGAAATTGCTGTTGTGTCATCTCTGTGTCAGTTTGCAAGCACCTTCTTTCTGAGGCTCTCTTAGAAACCCAAGAACATTCCGGATTGTGTGGAATTGCAATCCTTCCTCCACACTACAAAGGGGTGATAGAAAGCTCTCCTAGGTCCTCTCTACATAGTTACTGCTGGTCCAGGCTGTTCCTGTCTGAATTTGCTTCTAAAGACTGGAAAACTTTGGTGTATTGGGGAAAGGTAGCTCTTACTCATCTGGGGTCCTAGGGACTTTCTCTTCCCCTCAGGAAACAGCTTTAGTGTGCACCAAGAGCAAGCTTCCCTTTTCGGATTTCTGTCTCAAATAATTTTCTTGAAGTAATTATCACAGATTGGTCAACCTAAGCAAATGGAAAAATGTCTATGGTATGAGAGAAAATATTGGACAGAAAACAAATAAATACAGAGGTTTCTGAAATGTAAATAGCTTTGTAGGTTATTCAGATGTGCAGCCTACATGAAGATCCAATGTTCTACATTTTCTGCCTAACTCATCTTATAAATCCCATTTATCTCCCATCATGCTTAAATTCATGGTTCCCATATTTTTGCCTCTGATATAGCTTGCTCTATAAACTTCTGACTTTGATGTCCATTTTCCTGCTTGACATTTCCACTGTTCTCCATTATCCTTTTGAAGGTTGGCTATGCTGAGCCAACAAGCAACTATTCACTTGCTTCAAAATTTACATTCTTCCTCAATTCCCAGTCTTAAGAAATTGTATCAGCAAATGATCTACCTAACATTTAGCCTAGAAAACTTCAAACTAGCCTTCCATTCTATAGCTCTATAGCTCTACTGAGTTGTTAAATGCCATAGATTCTGTGATACCTTGTAAGACAGACACCACTTATTCTCCACTCTAACTGCTAGCTGACATTTCATAGTGCAGTATACTGCATTTGTGATTTAACAAATATAATCCCAACTGACGTATATAATAACCCTGTGAGCGGGAGAGGGAGATATTGCTATCACCATCTAACAGGTAAGGAGACTAAAGTTCAGAGGACTGTATCTATAAACTTGTAGTAACTCAAAATGAACAACTCTATGCACTCCCACCTGAGCTTAATGATACCAGGGAAAATAATACTCGATTTAAGTGGAAAATACATATATATATATATATATATATATATATATATATATATGTATAAAGTTAACCTATACATTTGACCCTTGAACAATGTGTGGTTTAGGGAAACTGACCCCCTGCTTAATCAAAAATCCTAAGTACTAACAGCTTAGCTGTTGATCAGAAGCCTTATCAAAAACAAAAATGGTTCATTAACATGTATTTTGCATGTTATATCTATTACATACTGTATTCTTACTACAAAATAGAAAAAAGAAAATACTATCCAGAAAATCATACAGAAGAATAAATTTATTAATCATTAAGTGGAAGTGGATAATGATAAAGGTCTTCATCCTCTTCGTGTTGAGTAGACTAAGGAAGAGGAAAAAGAGGAGGCATTGTTCTTGCTGTCTCAGGGATGGCATAGAAAAAAATCCACATATAAGTGGGCCCACCCAGTTCAGATCTATATTGTTCAAGGGTCAACTGTATGTACAGATAGGTAGATGTATTCAGATTAACAAATTAACAGATCTGTCTCTGGAACTGACCAAATTTTTCACCTCTCAAGATTTCAGGTAGCCTCTGGATACACCATGTGTAAGAACCTCAGAGCTTTCATTGTCTCCATAGGAGACACTTTTATCTCTAGAATGGTAGCTTGTCTAAAAATTTTATGTTGCTCATTTGCTTATGTTCCCCTTCAATTATTTCAAATATGATTTTCCTCTGATATCTTCATCAGTATTCACGTTTCTCCAAGCATTTGAGTTTAGTGAGAAGGAAATAAATAAATAAGTCCGTATTAGGAGAATTTAATAACATAAAACCCACACATTTTCCTTTGTCTTAGTCTGAGACATTCCAGCTTAGCCTCTATGTGTGCTATGTTTCTGCAGTTGCTATTTGCCAACTGCTGAAATGAGAAATTTCAACCACAGGAAAAGCACATGGCCACAGACACATGAGCAGGTGACTTTCCATCCGTGCATGTGACCTGATCTTACTGATAGCTTTATGGGCTGATTTTCTCTCCTGAGCAAATGAACAAGCTCCCACAGCATATGCCAGGGGCAAACCGGGGGAGGCAGGAAGAACATCACCCTCCTTTTGCTTTGCTTGTTTTTCTCTCCTGTGTGCTTGGTGACAATACTTTACAGGTTTCTCAACTTGATCCAACCTGGGAATAAGGTTTGCCCTTGAGCAAAAGGTCTTAGAAAGTCTTCCAATGTATACTTGTTCAAGAAAAACTGAAGAAATTTATCACTAAAGGGATACAGAGTTTGATAGAATTCATAAGGAAAGGAAAATCGTTGGTTTATAAAGTGTTGATTTGTGGAAGAGGAAAAGCTGTGGGACCTATTCTCTCCTAATAAGTATGTGATAGAGGAGATAATTAAAAGTTAATTCAAACTTAATTATACAATAAAAGTAAGAGACAAAATGGAGTCTTGCTTAAGTACTCCACATGCTCAGCTAGGTAATCTAAAGTTATATTGCCTTATCTTGACAAAAATTTATTTCCCAGAGGAATATTCTCCTTTGTTCATTGAGATTGCTTCATAAATGAAGAGCAGAACACAAGGATGATGCTAAAATATTAGCAACAAGAATGTACTATCTCATACAGCCTTGTTGAAAATGTTCTCTAAAATTTCTTTAAATAACATGCTTTGGCGTCTGTCAGAAAAAAAAAAAACCTTATTTACAAAAAAAGAAAAAAAATTACTAAATAGCATATTGGAGCGGGAAGTGTCCCATAAAAGGACAATGGTGGAAATCACAATTCAGTTAGCAGTGCAGAGGCAAAAAAAAATGTATTCTGGGACTCTAAACAATAGAAAAACCAAAAATGAACTTGGAGGCTGAAAATTCTAGCTTTGCCACTGACTACCAGACCATCGGCAGATCATTTAAGCTTCCCTGGCTTCTGTCTCCTCATCTGTAAAAAATTGGCAGATTCCATCAGAAAACTTCGTGTTGTGGTTACATAAAGGGTCACAGTATCTGTTCCCAACCATCCTTTCTCTCATCCCATCATACTCTTCAGCCTCTTATGTTCTTTTATGATAATCTCAGGAAACCGCAGGGCTGTAGCCCCACAGCTGACTCTCTTATCTATAAGCAAGTGCTATTCTCTTCTTTGCTTATAGAGGTAGGCATCTTTTGTTGCTTAATAAACCATACAACCTGAGAGGGCCTTTTCTGCTTCCCCTAAACTGTCTGATGATGATGCTTCTTATAACAGTGCCCAGATTAGACAAAGTATCACTGTAGCATTTCTTATTTTCCTTAAAACTGTTCCTCAGTGAAGTGTTCCCTGATTCCCCGAGTGATTATAATTTTTTCTCTGTATCTCAAGTGCTTGTTGTTCACAGTATTCTTACTGTGCTTATCTCATTGTATTGCATTAATTTGTGTACATGACTCACTCCCCAATATTTACTAAATGAAATGATGAATAAATGAAGGCACTGAACTGAGCAAAGATGAATCCAAGAGGACTGGAGTGAAGCAGTGTAATAGGGAGTACACTTGAGCTTAGCCCTTCCTCAAAAGTTAGCTGAATCCCTCACCCACACCCCACAAAGCACATATTCAAAGCAACCAGTGTTAATTCTTTCTTGCTCAAAAAATACCAGAATTGCTCCAAGCCCAACCTATGTAGGAATCAGCTCTTGATTTTTGTAAAGATAGTGTTAGAGAAAACTCAGTTGGCTTGGTACTCAATCTTGCCAGACCTAGGAGTAGCAACAGGAATTCTACACCCAGCACCAGAATCACCTAAGATTTGAATCATCACCCTTTTTCTGAGCATCCACACCGCCAGCCTGGGGAGAAATGTTTCAAAAACTGAGACGAGGCAAACAGAGCAACATTCATGTGGCATGTGGAAGATGAGGAAGAACCAGAGCAACTGAACAGAATAATTGCAAATCCCAAGCGCCTGATCGTGCAGATGAAAAACAGTTACATCCTCTCTTTGAACACATAATCAAAAGCACATGGTGAAGAAAGGTCAGCTACCTTTATGTCAGACTGGGAGGTATTTGATCTGTCTCCAAACCCAATCTAAACTCAAATTTCTGAGCTATCTCTTGCCTTATAGCAAAATATATATATATATATATAATATATATATTTTTTTTCATTTTTTTATATAATTTTTTTTTTACTTAGTAAAATATATGTAAAATATATAAAAATATTATTATACGTATATATTATACATATAAATATATGTTATACATAGTAAAATATATATAAATACATATATAAATATGTATTACATATTTTACTATATATAATATATAGTAAAATTTTACTATATACCCACACCCCACAAAGCACATATTTAAAGCAACCAGTGTTAATTCTTTCTTAATATATATAATTAACACTAGTTGCTTTAAATATGTGCTTTGTGGGGTGTGGGTGAGGGATTCAGTTAACTTTTGAGGAAGGGCTAAGCTGAATATAGTAAAATTTTACTATATATTATATATTTACTATATATTATATATAGTAAAATATATAATATATATTTTATATTTTTTAAATCTATATATTTTATATGTACAGTAAAATGTTTCATTAACCTAGCCAATAATACATAGATACATGCATGTATACATACAATATATGTATAAACATTTTCTTCATAAACCTTGTTCTTCCAAATAATGTTTCCCTGTCCAGTCCCACCCACAACCCTGCAACCACTGTTCCAATTTGAGGTCTTGGATTCCTCAAATACAAATAGACACTCAAAATAAAGAGGTTATTGATTTTTTGAGGGAATAATAGGGCCCCCAGAGCTACGGAGCTTTGGTTCTGGAAATCATGAATGTTTTATTTAGTCAGAAAATCACAGAGCTATCCTTCAGGTAATGTAACATCTAGTTGTGGCCAATAGTTAATCATTTAGACTTTATTTTCTTTGGTCATAAAATGAATGAGTTCTGTGATGTATGAGTTTATTTATTTTTTTAAAATCCTCACATTTTATTTGGTCTTTTATTAAATGAAAATGAAAATAATAACAATTGTAATATATTTTGAAAATTATCATATTAGTGTAATTTTTCACAAGGCTTGATATACAGGCTAAAAGTTTTTACTGTGTTACTTTTTAAAAAGTCCTAATGATATACACTGGTCAAAAATTTTTATTGTGCTACATTAAAAAAAAAAAGTCCAACACTATTTCTTTTCTTTTCTTAAAAGTTCTTTTTTTTTTTGACATCGTCTCACTCTGTTGCCCAATCTGGAGTGCAGTGGTGTGATCTTGGCTCACAGCAACCTCTACCTCCTGGGTTCAAGCAGTTCTCCTTCCTCAGCCTCCCAAGTAGCTGAAATTACAGGTGTACACCACCACATCCAGTCAATTTTTGTATTTTTAGCAGAGATAGCGTTACACAATGTTGGCCAAGCTCGTCTCGATCTCCTGACCTCAGGTGATCCACCTGCCTCAGCCTCCCAAAGTGCTGGGATTACAGGTGTGAGACACCGCACCCAGCCAAAAGTTTCTTTATCTTCTTGCATATTAACCAGTTTTCTGCATTGTCTTGAACTATCAAGTCTTGATGTATTCATGACAAGCATCAGCTGTCCCTAGTTTTCTTATGATCTAGTTGAGTTCACAGATCTTATTTTGATTGTAGACTACATAGCCCGTGAAATGTTAGTAGATAGATAAAAGTGATTAGTAAGGATAAACAATAGATTTAAGATGGAGCACCCCGTTCATTGTGAGCTATGCAACAAAGTCATCCATTCCACAAATATTTACTTGTTAGACCTGCTATCTGCTGAACAGAGTTCTAAGCATTGACGATAGAGACAGACAAGTTATTTGTTCTTACAGAAGGTACATTTCAGTGAATGATGCAGAAAATAAACAAGCATACAAACAGGATAATTTGAGGGGAGTAAAGGGTCATGTGGAATTAAAGCAGAGTGATTTGATAGAGAATATTGATAATTATTTCAGATGGTAGATTTAAAAAGTTTTCACATTGGTGCTGAGCTGACATCTAAATGATGAAAAATAAATTCAGGTAGAAATAGACAGGAAACTATCAGGTCTATAGGGATTTAGACTGTTGTAGGAAACAGTGAGACATGAAAATTTCATTTTAAGTTAAAAGGGAGGTCAAGAGTTTATGTAGTAGGGTAAGAGGATTTGAGCAATACCTTAAAATATTGCATTCTCCCTCATCCCCACAATCTGTAGAAGTTCATTTTCTCACTCCAAAATATTCTTGAATTCCAGGATGTTTTTCTCATCCTTTCCATATATTAGAATCCATATCTCTTTAGATGGAATCTCATAGCCACAATAAGGTTTCTTCAGTAAGTTACCAAAAATAACACAGTTAAAGTAATATATAAAGATTTTTAAGAAAAACAGAAGAATTGACATTACAGTAATCCAGAAAACATCCAATTAACTTCCTACCTAAATTCTTAAAATACATTTCAGCCATCCCACAACCATATTATTCTTTGATTTTAACTTGTCTTACTTGCTGTGCATTCTGCTAAATATTTCTTTTTATTCACATTTCTTTTTTCCTCTCCAACAATTGGACAAGTAGTTGCACATTTGTTTTTCCTCATTATGTAACGTTTCAATACCATAATACCTCATTGATTTCCTCTTTAAAAATTAATTTCTCAAATTTATAATGCTTAATCATCAAAAGGAAACTGTTTGTTACCGTGGCTCACTATCAGTAGAAGACAGTTTTTTTGGTTTCTCTTGTCTGTTTTTCTCACTAAAGAAAGTTTCTACAGTTCCTCCTATACTGGAAGTTTCTGGACAGTGTTATTTTATGACTTTTCATTTAAGACTCCAACTAAGGTTGGGGTGATCTATCACAATTTTGGTTTTTCATCTTTGTTAGACTTCTCCTTTATGATCACCTGGGATAAAATAGCAATGGAAAATGGAATAAATGGATCTTTCCCAATTAGCTAAATGTGTCACAACATAGGGAAACAATTATGCTCCTTTACTGATATTTCCCATTTTACCCTAGGTGATGATGGAAAACCTACTTCTCCCACTTTTTCTTGGAAAACATGCTGGTCTTTGTTTTTTTTAGTTTTAGTAGATGAATAAGCTAGGAATACACTCAAATTATGCTCTTAAAAATAACAGTACAGGCCAGGTGTGGTGGCTCAGGCCTGTAATCCCAGCACTTTGGGAGGCCAAGGCAGGCGGATCATGAGCTGAGGAGTTCAAGAGCAGCCTGGCCAAGATGGTGAAACCCTGTCTCTACTAAAAATACAAAAAAAAAATGAGCTGAGTATGGTGGCCAGTGCCTGTAATCCCAGCTGCTTGAGAGTGTGAAGCAGAGAATTGCTTGAACCCAGGAGACAGAGATTGCAGTGAGCTGAGATTGTGCCACTGCACTCCAGTCTGGGCAACAAGAGCAAAACTTCATCTCAAAAAAAAAACAAACAAACAAGAGAAAAATATATTATCTGGCTTGAATTATAATAGGATGTACGTTCACAGTTCACAAATTCTGGCTTTGCTTAATTACCATTTATTTTGTTCATCATCAACATAAAGTGAAGAAATATAACATCTTTGGGAGCATTTTTAGGGGATTGAAAATTTTATTCAAATTCAACAGAGCAGGAGAAATGATACCTAGTTTTTTCTTCAATTAATTATTTAATCTATTAGGCACACTCACGATATTTAGCAATATGTAAAGATAAAGCAACTTGCCATTAAGAGATAAAGGTGCTTGCCATTATTTAAAAACTACACATTCATACAAAGATAAAAAGATAGTACTAATCTTTTCATATAAGCTGTGCATAATTACACAATTTGGACAGTCATTGTGGAATTTCTCATCACTAAGTGACCTCTCTCTGCTTCTTTCTTCTCCATAGCCTCCTCAGTTTACTCTACCAGCCTTTCGAGACATGCAATTCAGTTAGTAGTTCTCCATCTATTTTTCTGCTATATAGAATATAAGGAAATTCTTTTCTTTTCGTGGATGAAAGTATGAGTTTTCTCCAAAAACCCAAGCTCTTTCCTAAAAGGGCAACAATTATCTTCATTTTGTGGGACATTGTATTGAATTCTGTGGAAACAGGGAGGTGAGGTAGCTTTGAATCTATCCCTGACTCTTCATCATTCTATTCTAACTTACTGGATGCACCTCCATGACTAAACCCTCCCTCAGGTCTTAGCCCTCATCTTCAGCCTCTACCAGGTGTTGCCTTAAAATGGGCAGAACACAGAGGAGGCTGGCTACTTAAGGTTAGAGTGCTCTTGGTAACTACGGAGGAGTTAGTTGACCTGACACCAACACCTTCATTTAATCAATCATATCAGGAATCTTTAGATTTGATCAGTATTCATTACAAAAAGAAAAAAAAAAACTTGTCTGACCATCTTGTTTTGGTTATCTGATGCATAAATATTTAGAGAGAAGCTGAGAGTTAAAAGAACACACAATTCCAAACTGTGTATGTATCTGTGTGTATAGGAACACAGCTTGATTAGAACATCACACTGATAACAGTTTTCTTTAAAAAAAAAAATAGAAACATATTGAGTTGCAGGTAAAATATTAATTTCTTTTTATATTCAAATGTTAATATATTTCATGGACTTGATTAAAGTAAAAGAACTTTTGCATATTTGCTTATATGTAAATCTGGTATCAGTACATATCCCAGAATTATTAACCCTAAAAACGAAGAATAATTAATTTTGTTGCTTGGATTCCCAGGTCTATATAATTTCAAAAATTAAGATCCTGATTATTAATATTGGCCAGTTAAATTATGTAATACAATATGATGAATACGTTACAAAGTATAATAAAGCTTCCCAGTTAAGGTGTTTTTGAACACTCTGTGTGTGTGTGTGTGTGTGTGTGTGTGTGTGTCTGTTGTTATTGTTTTCTACTTTTCTCTTGCCTGAGTTTCAAGTGAATTGGTAATAAGAAAGGATGGGGAGCCGGGTGAGGTGGCTCACACCTGTAATTCCAGCACTTCGGGAGGCCGAGGCGGGCGGATCATAAGGTCAAGAGAGCGAGACCATCCTGGCCAACATGGTGAAACCCTGTCTCTACTAAAAGTACAAAAAAATTAACCGGGCATGGTGGTGCATGCCTGTAGTGCCAGCTACTTGGGAGGCTAAGGCAGGAGAATTGCTTGAAACCGGAAAAATGGAAGTTGCAGTGAGCAGGGATCACACCACTGCACTCCAGCCTGGCGATAGAGTGAGACTCTGTCCAAAAAAAGAAAGAAAGAAAGAAAGAAAGAAAGAAAGAAAGAAAGAAAGAAAGAAAGAGAGAGAGAGAGAGAGAGAGAGAAAGAAAGAAAGAAAGGAAGGAAGGAAGGAAGGATGGGAAAAAACGTCTAACATTAAAAATAATGGGATGGGGGCTTCAAAAAAAAGGAGAGATTTGAAGGTGGTGAGAGAAAAATCACTTAGGTGGAAGAAGTCCTAGCTCAGAGCAAGGGCTAGAGGGGCCTTCAACGGGGAGGTAACTATCTGTGCAGAAACCCCAGAGTAGAGTTTGGAAGGACAGAGAATAAGAGTGGCCCCCCGAATTAGGGGACACATGGATAAACTTTCTACATTAAATCCAGGCCCATGGTCCATATCACTATCCTCCCTTCAGCTTTCCTTCTAGGGTGATTAAAGTGATCAAAAATGTATTATATATGTCCAAGCAGCCAGAAGAGAGGACTTGGAATGTTCCCAACACAGAGAGGTGATAACTACTCGAGATGATGGACACTCCACATACCCCGACTTGATCCTTATGGTCTATGCATGTTAACAAATACATCTACACCAGGAAACAATGTAATAGTAATGACCATTGAGAACAAAACAAAGCCATTTCACACTAATAAAAAAAATGGTGGCCAGGCGCAGTGGCTCACGCCTGTAACCCCAGCACTTTGGGAGGCTGTGGCAGGCAGATCACAAGGTCAGGAGTTCAAGACCAGCCTGGCCAACATGGTGAAACCCCATCTCTACTAAAAATACAAAAATTAGCTAGGTGTGGTGATGTGTTCCTGTAATCCCAGCTACTCAGGAGGCTGAAGCAAGAGAATTGCTTGAACTGGGACCTGGGAGGTGGAGGTTGTAGTGAACCGAGATCTTGCCACTACACTCTAGCCTGGGCTACAGGGCAAGATTTCATCTCAAAAAAAAAAAAAAAAAAAAAAGAAAAAAAAAAAGACCAAAACCACCCCCCCCACACACACACACAAAAACAAAAAAAGAACAATGGCTTATTATCTCAATATGTTACACGAACTATCTAAGGACACTGGATAGAACATCACCCCCCACAACAGGAGAAAAGTCAGATAGATTGCAAAGGCATAACTTTCTTTGATCCCTCCATATCCATGTCCTTCCTTAAATACCAAATAAGAGCTTTTTCATAATTGCTTTTTCCTCCAGCCTTTCTAGTGCCAAAAGTCAGTTCCTGTGTCCTTAACCATATGTTTACAGCTGGGACCCATCATTTCTGGCCTAGTTGTCTGGAGTTTGGTGAGAAGGTTTCCTATCTTCTCTAGGACACTAACTTCTCCCAGGGAGAAGGTATAACCAATACTGTCTCTAGAGGGATAGAACTAGTATGATATATGCATCTATGAAAGGGAGGTTTATGAAGGAGATCTGACTCACACAATCACAAGGCAAACTTCCATGATAGGCTGTCTGCAAGTTGAGGAGCAACGAAGACACTGGTGGATCAGTCTGAGTTTCAAAACCTCAGAAGTAGAGAATTCAACAGTACAGGCTTCAGTCTGTGGCCAGAGGCCCAAAAGCCCCTGATAAACCACTGGGTCTAAGTTCAAGAGTCCAAAACCTGAAGAACTTGGAGCCTGATGTTCAAGGGCAAGAAGCATCCAGCACAGGAGAAAGATGAAGGCCAGAAGACTCAGAAAGTCAAGTCCTTCTGCATTCTTCTGCCTGCTTTACTCTAGCTGAGCTGGCGGCTAATTAGATGGTGCCCACATAGATTGAGGGTGTATCTATGTCTCCCAGTCCACTGACTCGTATTTTGATTTCCTTTGGAAATATCTGCACAGGAACATCCAGGAACTATACTCTGCATCCTCCAATGCTTCATCAAGCATTGAAGCATTAATCAAGTTGACACTCAATATGAAGCATCACAAGTGCACCACTCGTCAACTTGAACCAATATACATCTCCTAAAATCATACACAATCTTCAAATAAAGACAATAGTAAGTTCACAATTACACCTAACATAATACAGCTATCCTTCATACAACCCAAAGTGCACTAATCCTTAACCTAAATGCTATTATATAAAGTTAACTCTTAGATGCTGATTAAGTCAATAAATCTTATGTCAAACAATAAAGGGGAAAAGGAAATAAGATGAAGAAAATATCTTCATCTTATTTCTACATCTTATTTGTACAAGTGTCTTCATGCACAAATATGTTCTTAATGAAATAAGGAGAAAATAACTTATGACAGTTATAGTCAGTCCTCATTTCTGCAACCTGGTCACATGATCATAGCTGGTATTGATGATTACCTTCTTCTACTACCCCTTTTTATTCCCTTTACCTTCAGCAAGCACCTCAGCAGGTCGTAGGTTTTATTATTATTATTTTATCTATTATTTTTTTACCTGGTGAAGTGACACAAACCTTCATTCCTGAAGGGTCTGGGTCATTTGTAGTCTTGCCAGGATTGGAATCCTATAGTTTCCTATTGGCCTTAATCACAAGGTAACACTAAGAGATGCCCTAAGGATCTCCTGCATTCCAAATATAGTCTTCCTTGTTTCCATTATGAAGTAGTAGACTAACTTCATCTTGATAGTCTGGGTCAATCATCCCAGCCAACCCTGTAACTCCCTTCTTATCCTGTTGACTTAGAGGTAGGGGGATCCTAAAGTGTCCAGCTTGCAATCTTTACTTCCAGTTTAATGGAATTATTGTCATGTCTCCTGGTGGCAGCATTCCTCCCTCTGGAACTAAGACCTCTAGGCCGGAACAGGAAGCAAAAATTTTGCTAGTCAGTCACTACAGGTGATGGTGAGTGGTGCCACGTTCACTTCCGTCCCTTGATTCCTGGACCCATGAATCCTGGCTATGGGAGGAAAAGTAGCATACACTGAATGCTGATTCACAGCATACACAGCCTACTGGAGAACTTTGCTCCGGCCCTCCAAAGTATTGTCACCTAGAGTTGTCATTGTAATTGTGACTTCAAAAGGTCACTCTACCATTCTATCATTCCAGATGCTTCAGGATGATGGGAACATGGTAAGAACAGGAAATTCAATGAGCATGAGCCCACTGCCCTATGTCTCTAGCCATAAAGCGAGTACCTTGGTCAGAAGCAATTCAATGTGAAATAACATGATGGTAGATAAGGCATTTGGTGAGTCCACGGATGGTAGCAGTCACAGAGAAGCACTGCATACAGGACAGGCAAACCCATATCTGGAGTAAGTGTCTATTCCAGTGAGGACAAACCGCTGCCCTTTCCATGATGGAAGAGGATAATCAACCTCCCACAATGTAGCTGGCTGTTCACCCCCAGGAATGGTGCCATATCGAGGGCTCAGTTTTGGTCTCTGCTGCTGGCAAATTAGGCACTCAGTTGTGGCCGTTGCCAGGTCAGCCTTGGTGAGTGGAAATCCATGTTGCTGAGCCCATGAGTAACCTCCATCCCCACCTCCATGGCCACTTTGTTCATGGGCCCATTGGGTAATGACAAGGGTGGCTGGAGAAAGAGGCTGAGTGGTGTCCACAGAACAAGTCATCCTATTCACTTGATTATTAAACTTCTCCTCTGCTGAGGTCGTCCTTTGGTGAGCACTTACATGAGCTATAAATATCTTCACAGTTTTGACTACCCGAAGAGGTCCATTCACACCTCTTTCCAGAATTTCTTTGTCACCAATTTTGCAATCACGCTTTTTCCAAGTCCCTGACCGTCCAGTCAAACCATTGGCTATAGCTCATGAATCAGTGTATAATCGCACATCTGGCCATTTCTCCTTCCAAGCAAAGTGTACAATGCTATGCACTGCTTGAAGTTTTACCCAATGTAAAGATTTCCTTTCTTTCACTGTCCTTCAAAGATGTCCTAGAAAGGGGCTGAAGGGGCAAAAACTATCAACGTATCACCCAATATATACTGTATCAGGGATCCCTTACATGAAGCACTTTTTCCTTCATTGTTAGTTAGCAGTTGATCCATTGCTATGTGACTGACACTATTCCCATTGTTTGGATTACAGATATGTAGAATATGAATCATGCTCCTGAAGGAAGGCATAATAATCCTCCCCAAAATATTGAGAATTTTTTTTTTTTTTGAGACGGAGTCTTGCTCTGTCACCAGGCTGGAGTGTAGTGGCGCAATCATGGCTCACTGCAACCTCTGCCTCCTGGGTTCAAGCGATTCTTCCGTCTCAGCCTCCCGAGTAGCTGGGACCAGAGATGTGTGCCACCATGCCCGGCTAATATTTTTTGTATTTTTGGTAGAGACAGGGTTTCACCATGTTGGCCAGGATGGTATTGATCTCTTGACCTCATGATCTGCCTGCCTCGGCCTCCCAAAGTGCTAGGATTACAGGCGTGAGCCACTGCGCCCAGTTGATAATTTTTAAATTAGACACTAAAAGCCCAGACTCTGTTTGCCTGATGGCAAGGCATAAATTCCTTCTTACTAAGGACAGTAATTGCTTATCAGCCTAGAGACGATGCCAGCAGGCACCAAAGCAATCTGAAAACTGATTTTACTATTTTCCCACATTTTCCCACCTTTTCGAAAAATTGAACTGTTCTCTTCTTTGTCTTATCTCTATTTTGGACTTACAGCTCTTTGTTAAAATATTATTTAAGCAAGGCATGTAAGCCAGTGCCTTGAGAGAGAAATACTTTTAAGCTGAGCCTTCTCCTGCATGATGGGTACAGCGTGTGTTCATAAACTTCTGCTTGTTTTTCTTTTGTTAATTTGACTTTTGTTTTCAGGAGAGTGTCTCAACAAAAACTAAGAAGAGAAAGAAAAGAAATTGTGTTTTCTTCCCTCCATCCCTATCTTGTGAAATTGACAGTGCACCAGGGAAATAGTCATATAACAGGTAAATAGCATTTGCTGAAACGCAGCAGCACCATGAAGCACAATCCTGAACCCATCATTTCCGTCTCTACACTTTCTCTAAATCTGAAGACCCACATTTCAAACACTCCACAAGTCACTTGTGTCTGGATGTTTTGCTCTCATTTTAAGCAGTGTATCTTATCTGAACTTGGTAACTGCTCCTGGTATATTCTTCCTCTTTTACGTTTTTCAATTCTCTTAATAACAGTATCTTTGCTTAATGACAGATTTTTAAAAGATCACTTGTTTTCTAAACCTAATCAACAGCAGCAAAGTCCTTATCAGAAACATCTTTACATTTTCCTTTTGTTTTAATTTCCACTGCTGACTCTCTGATCAAAGTTCTAGTCACTTTGCCTCCAACTGTTTTTTCTCCTCCCATTTGATCTGCACAAGCTTACTGCCTCCAGCCTCAAAACTATTGGCTTTAATTTTTTTATTTTATGTTTAATTGATCACAATAATTGTACAGTTTTATGGGATACTCAGTGATATTTTGATACATATAATGTACAGGGCTCAGATCAGGATAATTAGCATGCCCATCATCTCAAAGGTTTATTATCATTTATTTGCATTGGGAACAGTCAGTGTCTTCCTTCTAGCTATTTGACCCTACATACTATCGTTAACTATAGCCATCCTACAGTGATATAGAACACTAGAACTTAGTCCTCCTAACTAGAGGTAATTTTGTATCCTTTAACAAATCTCTCCCTATTCCTCCCTCTAACCATTTCTCAGCTTCTGGTTTGTTAAATGCTTTTAACATTTAAAATGTCAATACGGTTCCTATAATGATTTGTTTCTTTGTCAGAGAAAGCTACTAGAGAAAGTCACATCTCAGTAGAGTCTCAAAGGCTAATAGGAACATGAGACATCTACTAGACAGGTACTACATGTTTGCTGGGGGCTGGGAAGATGGTGTGTTCAATGGGGGAGGTAGAGTTTCCACTTAGAAAAAAGGTGCGTATTTGAATACCCAGAGGAAAATGATATTGAGGTTAAGAGCATGAGGAGGGGTATAGAAGTAATTAATATTGTGCAGAGACAGGGTAAGAGAAGGTTGAGAAGAATATATCTTCTGGAGTCTACCTTTAATTTTTCAGGCACTGGGAAGTCAAAAATATGGTTTTAGCAAGATAATTATAGGACTAGATTCGGAAGCTTTAAAGAAAAATCATTCTGACATCTTTCTCTGCATACTGCAGTTCATATTGTTTTTTCTTTTTGCATTAGGTTAAGATCTGCTCAAGGGTGAGGGCCAAGTCTTTTTTTCTTCTTTTTTTAATTGTACTTTAAGTTCTGGGGTACATGTGCAGAACATGCATGTTTGTTACGTAGGCATATAAGTGCCATGGTGATATGCTGCACCCATCAACTCGTCATCTACATTAGGTGTTTCTCCTAATGTTATCCCTTCCCTATCCCCCCACCCCCTGACATACCCCAGTGTATGATGTTCCCCTCCCTGTGTCCGTGCATTCTCATTGTTCAACTCCCACTTGTAAGTGAGAACATGCAGAATTTGGTTTTCTGTTCCTGTGTTAGTTTGCTGAGAATGATGGTTTCCACTTTCATCCATGTCCCTGAAAAGGGCATGAACTCATCCTTTTTTATGGCAGCATAGTATTCCATGGTGTATATGTGCCGCATTTTCTTTATCCAGTCTATCATTGATGGGTATTTGGATTGGTTCCAAGTCTTTATTATTGTGAACAGTGCCCCAATAAATGTACATGCACATGCATCTTTATAGTAGAATGATTTATAATCCTTTGGATACATACCCAGTAATGGGATTGCTGGGTCAAATTGTATTGCTGGTCCTAGATCTTTCAGGAATTGCCACACTGTCTTTCACAATGGTTGAACTAATTTACACTCCCACCAACAGTGTAAAAACATTCCTATTTCTCTGCATCTTCTCAAGCATCTGTTATTTCCTGATTTTTTAATGACTACCATTCTAACTGGCATAAGTTGGTATTTCAATGTGGTTTTGATTTGCATTTCTCTAATGACCAGTGATCATGAGCTTTTTTTCATATGTTTGTTGGCTGCATAAATGTCTTCTTTTGGAAAGTGTCTGTTCATATCTTTTGCCCACTTTTTGATGGGGTTGTTGGTTTTTTTCTTACAAATTTGTTTAAGTTGTTTGTAGATTGTGGATATTAACCCTTTCTCAGATGGATAGATTGAAAAGATTTTCTCCCATTCTGTAGGTTGCCTGTTCGCTCTATTGATAGTTTATTTTGCTGTGCAGAAGCTCGTAAGTTTAATTAGATCCCATTTGTCAGTTTTGGCTTTTGGTGTTTTAGTCATGAAGTCTTTGCCCATGCCTATGTCCTGAATGGTATTGCCTAGAAGTTCTTCTAGGGTTTTTAGGATTTTAGGTCTTACATTTAAGTCTGTAAGCCATTTTGAGTTAATTTTTGCATAAGGTGTAAGGAAAGGATCCAGTTTCAGCTTTTTGTATATGGCTAGACAGTTCTCCCAACACCATTTCCCGAATAAGGAATCCTTTCCCCATTGCTTGTTTTTGTCAGGTTTGTTGAAGATCAGATGGTTGTAGATGTGTAATGTTATCATTCCTGAATCTCCAGTGAGAACCAAAGTGCATGGCCATAGCACACACACATACCCTGCTGCCTGATAATAGATAGTTACAGAAAGTCTCTTTCAGACATTTGCCATTTAATATGCTTTAAAGTCATCTAGAACAATTCAACAGTGTGTATTTTCTCTCTCCAGCTAGACACATTGCTATCTTTTTAAAGGATGACTATCTTATTATGTTTTATTATTAAATATATGTTATTGTTTGTTGAGAGCCTTATCTGCAGCAGAAACTGTTCTGGGAGCTGGACATGCAGGGAGTGAGAAAGACAGAAGAGGTCCCTCCTCTCAATGCAGAAGACACAGGGCATCACTTATAAGGCACTCATCTTTTTTTTTTTTTTCTTTCTTTGAGATGGAGTCTTGCGCTGGTTGCCAGGCTGGAGTGCAGTGGTGCGATCTCAGCTCACTTCAACCTCTGCCTCCCGGGTTTAAGCGATTCTCCTGCCTCAGTCTTCCAGGTAGCTGGGACTACAGGCATGCGCCACCACACCCAGCTAATTTTTGTATTTTTAGTAGAGGCAGGGATTCACCATATTGGTCAGGGTGGTATTGAACTCCTGACCTCAAGTGATCCATCTGCCTTGGCCTCTCAAAGTGCTGGGATTAGAGGCATGAGCCACCATGCCTGGCCTCTTTTCTTTAAAATAAAGGTTATCAGCTGTTCTCATACAACATAATGACAGATTTTCTACATGAAAACTTTCCAGTGTTGTTAAAGCCCTGTCCTAATGGTGATTTCCTGAACATATTTGTTCTTTTAAAGGCGAGGAATGCCTCTTTTTCATGGCTTGGACACAACCTTTATATTAGTTTTTCATGGGATGTACTAATTTTGATATATTTTGAAATAACTTGATGGATCTTGAAAAGTATCAGTCTGACTTGTTTTCAGAATTAAATTTATAGCATCTGCTGCTTCTGCAAATGTTGTGATAACCTAAAACCCAGGCAAGAAAGGAGAAATAAAGCAACTTCTGTGCAGAACTATTTTCCTTAAGAATGTGAACTAATAATTTATGTATTATATCAGGGTGAAACTTGTTGGAATAAATTATTAATGAATAACTGTATTTTGTTGATATGCAAAACCTGTATCCAGCAATTATAAAATGGCACAGTTCTATTGTAAGTTATAGTGGAAGGCCACATGGGAGTACAGCTCCTGGAGTAATAGATATTTAGTCTCACCATCATTGTGAAACTTTTATTAAGCAGTTAATTCTGTATGACAATGTACAAGAAAAACACATAAGCCTGATTTCTGTGCTTTCAAGTGTTGTAATCTAAAATAGTCCCTGGGATTTACTGTTACTTAGTAAATACTTTCTGAGCAGCATGACAGATACTGTGCTGCAACTTCAACACACAGATCTGTCTGGATTGTCCTCAACTCACTGGAAGGGTATGAAGAATGTTTACTGTACAAGAGAGTTGTGTGACTCTGTTGGCCTCCCTGCTGTCTTAGCCTGACTCATTTAGGTAGTATCAGTCCTTTCTGAAAACAAGAATGGCCTGGAGGGACTATCAGTGCAGGCTGTGAGACATTCCCCATGGCAGGTGATGCCACAAGGCTCCTCCTCCTCCTCTTAGCTGTGGTTTTTCCATAAGGAATAAATAATCTCCAGGTACAACAATTCAGGCAATAGATCTATCAGCTTATTTCTACCAACCCACCAAGTCGTAGGCAGACACAGCAAGATGCTTCCAAATATTGTAGTCCAGAATGATCTTTTGTATTAACTTTATAAAACTAATTTAAAAAAAAATTAAAGATGGAGTCTTGCCCTGTCACCCAGGCTGAAGTGCAGTGATGCAATCATAGCTCATTGCAGTCTTGAACTCCTGAGGTCAAACTTTAGCCTCTGGAGTAGCTGTAATTATGGGTACACCACCATGCCCAGCTAAAACTCAACTATTGACGTTCTCCGAAAAGGGAGCAAACATTGGCTAGACCTCCTTCAATCCACTCTCTGTTTATTATATTTGCATGCAGTTGTATAGACTACAGCCTCTTGTTTTTTGATTTTGCTTATAAGTATATAGTTTGCTCTAAAAGATGATGATTCAACCCTTTGAGAAGCTTAAGCTGACCATATTTCTATCAGATGGTGTCTGAGAAGAGGTTTAGGTAGAACTCTGACAATCAGACAGGGGCTTGGTGCAAACAAGCATTGTGAACAAGCCTGAAATTAGCAGATGTGAGGAGAAAGAAGACTCAGAAGAATAGGTGAAAGGAGCACCTAGAAAGGAGAGAAGAAAGGAAGAGAGTATTTGGTGCACCATCATGTGCAGGGGTTGGGGTCTGGATTGTTCCCTGCTGTGTTGGAGGATTAAGAGAATACAGAAAACAATACAGAAAAAATGTTTTAAATTTGAGAGGAAGAACTAATTGCTAATGTTGGTCTCAATTCACCAAATCAGAACAAAGATAACAGATCACTTGGGATTAGACAGAGTTAGGAACTAAGTGGGCTGAACTTCCATGAGTTGAAGGGACGCTGTGCTTGAGAATTCAGGAATGTGTAGACTCTTCTGATAATTTTATTTCTCATTTCCATCTGTTAATTCTGGGAGCTCTCTAATGTTTCTTTTTCCCCTTTAAGTGATGTAAAGATGGCTTCCAATGTGTTGGTTGTGGAAACAGTTTCATTCCTAGTTGGGAACCAGTCTGCCTTCCCTGTGATGGAGAAAAGCCACAGGAAGCAAAGCACTAAGGCTACTGCCTCATCAATATCAGCCTCAGGGCTCCCCAAAGCCCCAGCCTTTACACATTTATCTCTTCCTGTTCTGTGTCAATTTCAACAGTGGGGAATGCCCTGGGGCTGAAATAGACACAAGATCCAAATGAATCAATGTCCTATAAGCCAAGTGCTATGCCTTCAAGCAAGGCAGAGCAATTATTACCCAACACGGGTGCCCCTGCTGGTTCTCAAGGACAAGCAGGGGAAGTGAATCCATCACAGCCCGCCACTTAAGATGCATTTTAAACTGCAGTGGTTCTCCTACACAGCCATAGTTCACGTATGCTCAGTGTCATTCCTCTGCATTCTTTCAACACTGGCAATTTGCACAAAGGAAACCAAGAAGACAAGGCACTAGGCTGGTGAGTTTAAGGTGCAATGTGAGTTAGGGATAAAACTGCTCTTCAGAGGGGAGGAAAAGCTCTGGTGTGGGACTATCTCTTGAGCATTTTCAGTTCACTGTAAATCTTCACCCCAGCACGTGTATTTCCACAATGCATAGAAAGACATTTTAGTGTGGTGTCCCGTCAGGCACTTAATTAGCCTCTTTTGAAGAATAATGAAGGGAGAAACATAGGTATCCTCTCGATAAGATCCCATCCCGATGGGAGAGACAAAGAAGTAAACCGTTGTAATATTGAGTAATCACATTGGCAGTGGAGACAAGCAGGAATACCAGGAGCAGAAAGCAGAGCTCTTTTCCATATCTGGCAGAAGTACCTGGGAGCACTTCCTGTCTACCAGGTATACTTGAACTGACTTTTGAAGAACAAAGGAGCAAAGAAGAGTCAGAGAAGAGCACTACAGGTGGAGAGGGAGAATACTGCATCTGGTGGAGTGTAATGGCTCATTGTGTGTTAACCACTGGATCTCAAAAGGGCAAGAGATGAGAGATTAAGATAGAGAGGGAGGTAGAATAAGATACTGGTAAGCCCTCTACGGAGCCACGGCAAGGGGCAGACCCCATTCTGGACCCAGGAGATCCATGGAGGAGTAGTCAGTGTAACCAGAGTAACTGCAGCCGAATTCCCTGATTCCCACACCAGGAGTTGAACCAGGGCCGCCAGGAGTCCTAACCGCTAGGCCACCATGGAAGCAAAGTAACTACAGCTGGAATTTAGGCTCTTGGTCTTCTAAGCCCAAATAATGGATAAAAGGGCACCTGAGGCACGGTGAGTATTACAGCTCAGATAAAGCTTGTGGACCCAAAGAGTGTGTGATAGTGCAGTTTATTAGGCAGAGTGAAAGGAAAGCTTCCACGCCCTGGAAGGGGATCCAAAGAGGATTCCAGCCCAGGCTGGGGCGGCCAGAGGTTTTACCCAGAGTTATTCCCTCCCCATTCATGTTCTTGTCCAGTGAGAGGGGTTCTTCCAAACTTCCTCCGGACTAATTGATCTTTGAACCCTTTACTGGATTGGCTACTGTTTTACAACCCTGAGTCACAGAGCCCCGCCCTCCAAGAGCCAGAGGCAGGAAGATAGAAACAAAGGCCCTACCCGGCCTGCCAGAGGCTGGAGTGTAGAAACAAAGAGCTTACTGAGCCAAAGGTGGGAAAACGGAAACAAAGGGCCCTAGCTGGCGGAGGAGGGAAAGCTGGAGAATTCCTGCATTCCAAACAACACCCCCAGACGACTGGGGAAGCCCCTCTAGCACAGTCCCTCAGCAGCAGCAGTGACAGGCCATCACATAACTCTTCCGCATAAGGGAAGGCCCCTGACACAGCTTGTTCTTTTTAAGCACTGAAAAGTATTTTATGGAATGATTTGTGAAATGTGTTATGCACTTCATTTGTCCTTAAAGTACTTTTTTGGGCCCAAAATACTGCCTTTTCATCTGAACTCTAACCACTCTCAGTTGGTACTTGTTTTATGTTGTCGACTTGATGCCAGGAGTTGTAGTATTTTAACTACTTGGCTTCTGCCTATCTCTCTTAAGAAAATAAAAGCTCCAGGAAGCTGCTGCTCTTTGAAGCTTGTTTGCCTGTTGGTTTTGGCTTTCTTCATCACAGGATAGAGTTGGAATCTCACCTAGGATGTATACCACATGATATGTCCTGGAAATATTCCCTGATAACAGAGCTTCTTATCTATTCTTGGCAAGGAGAGCTCCAGGACACAGTGTCGCCAGGGAGCTTAAATCATTGCAGAGGACGGGCATGGCAAGTTCTCACCATGTAGAGCAGGAGGGCAAGGAAGATCTGAAGAAAAGTGCCTAGGGGTGCATCTGTACTAGCTCTAAATTAACAAGCCTTAGGATGTCTACATTATGAAAAGCTGGTTAAATAGAACTGGAAAGACATATAGCATAGCAGGATGGAAATAAGACATAAAGATTGGAAACAGGAGACTGGAGTCAGAGCCTTGAGGTGCTAGAATTTGAAAGAAGGGCTTTTATTGACTAATTCAGTCTGATTGAAGGAGTAGTTGGGCATCAAAAATCCAGAAAGCTTAAGAAATTAAGTCATCAAAAATCTAGAGAGACGATTAGGTATGCCTACTTATCACATCAGAAAGGGATGGTGCAGATACTGCTCCTTGAAGCTCACAGGAGTACTTGATGCCCATGGGATTACTAGCAGGGCTACTCCTAGGTCAAAGAGAGGAGAGAAGCCCACATATTCAAGACTAAATATACTGGGACAGGAAGTAACTGTCATTTACATAGTAAATGACAAACATTCTCTCTCCTTTTCAAAATATAGTTTACTCGGTATTCTTAGATTTAGAAATGTGACAGCATATAAGGAAATAATAAATATGCTTTGATTGAGATAATGGGACAAATAACATTGTTTTGCCTCTGTTAGATGGGCAGTGGTGTAAAGTGTATGCCACCTAGTCACCAAAGTTTCATGACATTAAGCATTCACGACCAAGGCATTCTCATAGAAATGCCAGCTGAGTCATTTTCATGGTGGACAGCAGTAAGGAAGAACCATAATATTTGGACTCAGGCCTTATTTAGTCATGAGAGTATATTGCCAGGGAACTTTAACAGCAGTTAATTTAGTTGTGCTGGCAGAAGAGCTTAGGGAAACCCTTCGGTATGGTCTGAAATAAGAGCAAGTCAGATTTCATATGTGACCGTGCTCCATGTGCGTAAGGGATTCTCTGTGGACTTTGACCTGTCTTCCCCTGCTAATGGTACTCTCCTATGGTTGATGAGTTAGTTAAAAATATATGAATGTTCCAAGACTTAGACACCAGGTACTCCAAATTATCTCTTTGTAAAAGTCAAATATTAAAAATCATGGGCATACACTTCAAAAACATAGAAAAGTACAAAGCAGAAATATCACAATCACCATTTAGACATAATTATTCTTGAAATATAAGTATTTTTTCAACATACATGTTTTTCTTATATGTGTATGTATAGACATACTGCTTAAGTGTGATATATATATATGCTTATGCCATTCTTCCGCTGGAAAAAAATATTTTTCACTGAATTTTGTTTGTACTTAGGGAGACAGAAATATCCAGTATTTGGCAAGTACTGTAATAGAGGTAAATCAGGTTCTATGGAAGAATATGATACTCTCCTAAATCTGTCTGGTTAAGAGGGTTAATGAAAGAAGGGATCTGATCCAATCCAAATGGATTAGTAGGAATTATCCAGCTAAAAGGTAAGAGCATACACATAATACTTGAGCTGAGAGAATAAATTGTTCAGAGTCACAAAGCTTATAGCATATTAGAGAAACTGCAAGTGGTTTGATATGCCTGAATCCTAGTGTTCGTGGTGGATATCAAAAAATAAGGAATAAATAATTAGTAGATAAATCAGCTTAATGGTATGCCAGATACCCATTTATTTAATCTTTTTAGAAATCTGTACATGTTTAACCAAAATACTATTTTAAAAAATACGTAACTGGAGGGGAATGGTTTTTGGTAAAAATGGGAGACTAGAAACCTTAAAAATCATTTGCTCCATAAAAGCAACAAGAAAACTTACAAATGTTCACAGAATAGATTTAACTGTTCGTCAACCTGGATACACTTAATCACTAAATATGACCTCCTGGGTCTTGTAATAAGCAGTCTATATGAAACCTGTGAAATTTTTCCTGGAGTTAAAAATCGTTCTTCATTTTGACTTTCTCCTTTTATTGGTTTATGTTAATAAAATAATCTTTAAATAGAAAAAAAAGAAAACTTACAAATGCTGTCAGAATAATTTTTTTCAGAAGTCTAGAAAGGTAAGCGAGAGCTTGCAGCAAACCTGAAATTTTTTTATTCAAGGAAAATGGCGGAATTTTAGGAATAACAGTGATTCTTGTAACTTTTTAACTTGTGCTGCTTCCATTCCATACCTCCAACTCCATGTTTTCCTTGAAAACCTGGAGCCAACAAGCACGGTCAGAGGCAGCAGTCTGGCAGCCATTGGGAAGCAGGAGGCTGGGTACCCCTTCGAAGCCTAATTTCCCTGGACTTGTCATTGTTTGTCCTGTCTCACAGTCCCATGAAAGAACTCACTCTCAAAGTTGTCTTTATTCATCCTGACTTAGCGCTCCCCTAGTGTGAACAGCCTTTTTCCTGGGGCATTTATCAAAAAAAAAAAAAAAAAGTAAATGGCAATTGTTTAACCTTACTGCTGCCTTAGGCAGTAAATAACAATTTGGATTAAAAATACACCACTCCGAACATTTAAAAGAAAATTCTGGAGAATGAGATATCCATGAGAGGCTTTGAAAATCTCTGAGGCATTCCTGGGATATAAAAGGTTACACACATGCATGGTGCTCTGTACATGCCCAAGCGGGGCATGTGGTCCAGACGTACCTGGAAGTGCTCCAAGCTCCCACCTCTGCTAACCTTGAGGGCACTGAACAAGCAGGAAGTAAAGGCTCTGGCTTAGTGTTTGAATGGTGCCTCAACTCACATGCAGAGCCTGCCAACAAAGACTAGGACACTTATTGTTTCCAAGCATTAAAGGAAATGTGCGTCCAGTCATTAACTGACAACTAAGGTAACTATGAAGAGGTTTTATGACAGAAACATGATGGAATAGTTCAGAAGAAGTTACTAAACAAACAACAATAATATTAAAACAAAAAGTAACACATCGTAAGGCAGGGAGATAATTTTATTTCCAACGTTGCCACATTATATTATTTTAAATCTCCTATTTTCAACAACAATAACAACAACCAAGGCATGAGAAAATATAAAAGGTTTGGCTCATGCCTAGGGACAAAAAGTTATCAAAAAACTATCCATTAATAAGTCCACACATTGGAATTGTTAGACATAAATTTTAATCAGGCATTTTAAATATGTTCAAAAAAATAAAACTATGTCTAAGAATAAAAGTATAAGAACTTTTATCCTACCAAATAGAGAATATCAATAGAGATAAAAATGTTAAAAACAAATCAAATATAAATTCTGGAGTTGAAAGCTACAATAACTTAATTGAAAAATCCACTAGAGGAGCTTAGCAGCAGATTTAAGCAGGCAGAAAAAGGTTGATTGAGGTCATCTTCTTCCAGAAACAAAAAGAAAAAAGAATAATGAAAAATCAACAGACAGAAATTCAGAAACCTGTGGGTTGATCAAATGTACCTATACACATACAATGCGATTTTCTGATAGAGAGCAGAGAGAGAGAGAGAGACAGGAACAACATAATGTTTGAAGAAATCATGGCAGAAAGCTTTGAAGATGTAGTGAAAAGCATTAATGTGCACATCTCAGGATCTTAGCACGCTCCAAGTATAATAAATCCAAAGCGATCCCTGTCTAGACATATGGTAATGACACTATTGAAACACATACACAAAGAGATTCTTGAGAGCATGGACAGAGAACTGATCCTTCACATATAAGAAATCCTCTGTGTGACTATCAGTTGATTGCTCATCAGAAACAAATGGAGACCAGAAGGCAGTGGGACAACATATTCAAAGTAATGAAAGAAAAAAATGTTCAATAAAAATTTCTGGATTCCTCAAAATTCTGCTTTGTAAAGGATGGAGGAATTAAGGCACTACTAGAAAATAAAAATGAGAACATTTGGCACTAGTAAGCCTTTTCTTCATGAAGAAATGAACAGGAAATACACAATATTAAAATGATGTGAGGACATAAAGGGCAATAGAAAAGGTAAGTACATTGGTAAACATACAAGAGAGTATAAATGTATTTTTGTTTAACTCTGTTAGTGCTATCAGATTCAAAAGAAAATTCTATTAAGCAATAATTATAAACCACAATGGTTACATTGCGTCCGTGGTACCTATCTGTTTGGTCAAACGTTAGTCTAGATGTTACTGTGATGGTATTTTGTAGATGTGTACAGTCAGCTGAACTTAAGTAAACAAAATTATCCTATATAATATGGATAGGCTTCAGCCGATCAGCTGAAGGACTTAACAGCAAAAGCTGACATTTTCCACGGAAGAAGAAATTCTGGTCAAAACTGCAACAAATAAATTCTGTCTTCGATTCCAGACTGCCAGTCTGTACACACAGATTTCAGACTCAAGAACGCCACGTAACTCCTTTTGAATGGCTAGCCTGCTTCTTGCCCTGAACATTTTATACTTGCCCATATCCACAATCATAGGAGTTAATTATTTAAAATAAACATATCCTAATGGTTTTGTTTCTTGGGAAAACCCTGACTTGCAGTGTGCAAACATGTAGAGTTGATTCTCATTATTCATCACAGATATGTTCTATAAAGTCATTGTGAATACTGATTACCAAATACTAAACTATTGCTCCTAGGGTAAATTTTATCATATACATGCCATGTAGATAACGTAGACTATAATTGCAAATTTTTAAAACAACTCATTTTGAGATTCTATTTTCTTAATTTTATAAAAGAGAAAGTTAGGTTCAGAAATATGAAATCACTTGTCTGCGGCCATCACGCTAACTGTTGTTAAAGTTGATATCCAAATGCCATTTACCTGGCCCTAAAGCTGGGGCCTCTTACGCTGTCCTGCAATGCCCGCTACGGTTTCTACCTTCTGGTCATGTCTGCATGAGAGCTGAAACAAGAAGACAGAGCTCCACCTTGTCCAACCTCAGCTGGGAATATGCAAGTTAAGAAGTTAAGTATATATTTTTTAATTTTTGGCTTTATATACATGTTTGCCAATGACCGTGTAAATGTCACTCTTATTGATTTGGGGGTTACAAATATATTTTAGCAAGTAGGGAAAAGTACAAATACCTTGAATAATGAGAATCGGCTATAATTTGTGACAATAAGAACAAAAGAAGGTGGGAAAATAGAGCTACACAGAGCAAAGCATTTTTATACTGTGGAGATTATGTTGACATTAATGCCAACTATACTGTTATAAATTAGGATGTTAATTGTAATCCCCAGGACAACCACTAAAAAAAATAACTGAACAAACCAAGAAAAAGTAAAATATGAGAAGATAATTAAAATAATGCAGTAGATTATGTAATTTAACACAGAAGAAGATAGCTATGAAAGACTAGATGAATGACCAAAACACAGAAAAGGAGGCAGGTCGGAGGGAGGGCGGTCATGAAACGTCCAGAGAGCAGACAGCAACCTGGCAGCTGTACATCCGGCTTAATCAGCAGTTACACTAAATGTAAATACATTAATCCCTCCAATTAAAGGGCAGAGAATGGCAGATTAAAACAAATTTAGAAAAAATAAAGAAATTTTATTCAACTATAAAGATTAACCAAGTTTGAAGCAATTATGGTACTAAAAAGAAGTTTGAGAACAACTCAGGGAACGCTCACAAATTTCCAGTACTGTCCTGTTAACTATGATACCTATACCGCTACAGCAGCCGGATTAATACAGTGTAAACTTTTCTTTATTTTTTCAATAATTGTTGGCATTATCTTTTATATTGCAACTTATCTCATCCAAGAGTTAATTGTTCCATGTGATCTTTCTATTGCTGTGAAGTCAGGAATTAATAACTTAAGAATCAGGAACAAATTATTTGCCACTTTTCTTTCCAGGTGAGCGTTTAAAAAGTTTTGGGTTCAGGTAACAAGGGTTTCAGTGTCAGATGTGGGTACAAGAAATACCACAGGAAAACAAATGTAAAGATTGATACAGAAAGGTTTATGTTTTCTTCATCAAACTCTTAGAGAGAGAGAGAGAGAGAGAGAGAGACAGTGTGTGTGTGTGTGTGTGTGTGTGTTTGTGTGTGTGTGTGTGTGCGTGCTGCAGTGACATAAACAATTTCATATCTAATGGGATAAAAGTATTAAGGGCTGAGTTTTTGAAACAGCTGCAAAGAGATTATATGAATTATGTTTTCTCAGGTAATAAAACAGATCAAATACAGCTGAATAAAATTTTCTTATCTTTTTTCCATGGCTTATTTTCTCTTTCTGCTGATTATAAAAATAGCCATTCTCCTGGATTAGTTAAAGCAGACATGTTCAATAAAATCTTGTTACTGGAAGGGAATTAAGCAGCTTTTGTGCAGGAAACAGCATGAGTTACCTTGTGAAGGATTAAGAAGAGAGCAGTTGAGATGGTCATCGTTGTATTTACCTGCCAGTCATTTTCAATTGCTGTGAGAAGGCAGGTGTAGTAGCAACTAGAACTCTAAATCGTTTTCCAATGAAGACTTCTAAGAGATCATTCCCATTATCCAGGGGCAACTGTGTGTGTGTGTGTGTGTGTGTGTGTGTGTGTGTGTGTGTGTACATGTGCACACACAGCATGCATTGCATTTCATTCCATGCTTTTGTTTTAGAGTGTTTGGGGCCATTGTGAATAAGTAAATCAGGTTAAGTTTCTGAGTACTTGAAAACTGCAAGGTTTTAGTGAAGAGCAATGAAAACTGTATTTATGTGTTCATTCAATGATAATTTATTTGGACAATTATTTTTATGTCAGCCACTTTATTCTTCATTCTCTCTTAAAATGCAGCAGAAAAATTTGGTCTAAAAGCATTATATAAAACAATATATCCCATTCAGAAAACACTGTTTTTGTTTTAATAAATGGCCAAATGATCTACTTCTCATATGCTTACTTCTCAGAGCTCCTGAGCAGTGGTGAATAGTGGATTATTTGGGGAGCTCCAGGACCGGCTTCAGCAGCTCTTGTGATAGTGTAAGTAACTAGGTCAAGTCCAGGTGCTTGCTGCTCAGAGGTGGAAAACACGGGGTGTGGTGAAAGGAAAGTAACTTTATTGATCAAATGCTAGCAGATGGGAGATGGCCAGTGAAGGGGGAGGGGGTTTTAAGAAGGAAAGCAGGAGAGAAACATGCTGGAGTGGTGCAGAAGGGGTCTGCCTGTCTCTTTCCGATGGTAACCTTGAGTCATTGCCCACCTAGAGGTCCGGTTTGCCTCATTCCGACTTGAGCCTGGGTGTGATGAGCTGTTTGAAACTCCCCTTAAGTGGAAGGATTCTGCAGCATGGTCTCTCTGCCTGGTTTGTTTCAAAATTGGCCCCTGGAATTTCTAAGCAAGTGCAAAATTAGATAAATGAGTACTGTTCATGGAAGTCCCTACAGAGAAACGGAGAAACACAGAGTTTCGAAGTATGTTTCAAGGCTGAAAACAAAAACAAACAAAAAAGCTTGAAAATGTATTTTGAGGCTGGGATCCTCCGTCACAATGAGACTGTGGTCTGAAGACCAGCTGGGTTCCTGACCTTTGTAAGAATTGCTGTGAGGTAAGTACACACACTGAAGGCAACAGTTTAGAGAATTTTACAGCAACTTGATCTTGCTGCAAATGCAAGAACTGAATACCTTTTTTCCCAAATCATTTTTGGTATAGTTTACAATTAATAAATTTAAAATGAAACAAAAAGAAAATAAAACACACCTGCTGTTAAGGAGAGATTGTTTAGGAGCAGCTGGCCAGACTATTTTGCCTAGCCTCTTTCTTCCTGTTCTACAGAGATATTTGGCTTGCTTGGTAGCATGGCTTAACAGATTCGCTCAGATTGTTTCTTCTTTCCTGGTTCAGCTATTTTGGCCCTTCTCAACTTGTACATCAAAGGGGAATGTTTATAGCTTGCTTGTCAATTAAGGAAAGGATCTTTCTCATCTGTGTGCTGCTATAAATCTAATACAAGTTAGAGTTTCTGGTATTGGGAGAATGGTTTGTATAAATTGCGTTTTATATTGAGCAACCAAAAGTTGAGGCAGAGAATAGTCATCATCTAATTCTCCTTCCCAAAGATAGATAATTTTTTTCATTAGACTTCCAGGAGGAAAAATAAAGCACTTAATCTAAAGCCTGATTAGTTCATATTAGCTATTTGTCTTATCTTTTTTTTCTTAGTAAACAAATAGCACAAGGCATGTGAAAATCTGCACAAAATTTTAATGCTAACAAACATGAGTTTTCACATTAGTAAAAGCTAGAAATCACTTATTTCTATGGCTCTCCTGAAGCTAACCTGCTTTTAAAAAGTATAAAAGAAGGCAAGGAGCAGTTTCAAGGTGTTGACCAGGAGATCCAGGTGAGAGAAACATTTTCATGTATTTTAACTGTTCCAATGCTGAGTTCAGGTTCTGCTTGGAAGATGAGAGTTGTCACTAGAAACCAGCTAATGCACAAGTTAGACTCATTAGAGAAAAAGACTGTTTATTTTGATAACCTCAAACTACGAAATAAATGAAGCAATAAAACAAAATATGGGGTCAGACTGTACTGTCTTCTCCAGCATACCACTTGGCATAGAACACAATATACCAATATAGGTAGAAAAGAGAAACAGCCTATAAACACGTTACGGATATTCCCGCATAACTTTCCTGTGATAGTGTGGGCATAGGTGTAACCTTTGGTGTTATAGCAAAGACAAGCACGCATGTTTATCCAAAGCTTCTTGCTTGGTGGATCTTATCAAACCCTAGGTTGGGGGACCCACAGAGCTGGCCTGTGGCATGGGGATGGGGCAATCGTTGGGGCTCATCTACATACTTACTTTACATTGGGCTCAATGTTAACATTTCACCGTCACCACTGGGTACAGTTAAGCCACTATTCAAGTCTCTGTTCTGGGTACTATATAGAATGATCCTCATCCCTATTCTAGATTACTAGACTCCAGGAAATACTGCTGTAAGAAAACCATTGGCTTTTGTTAATAACCTTTCAAAACCTTTGAAATTTTTTGAAATAAAGACCTCCTTTTTTTACATGACATGCATTGGCATCATAGAAGAGAACTTTGGTGAGGCTCCATTCAGCTGGAACTTGCAGCCCAAGGCAGGTATTCAGTGCCCACTGCAGGGGAGGTCAAGGCTGGGGGGTGCACCTTCTAAGGGTGGGGGCCAAGCAAGTCAACTCTGAGACCCCACAGGCTTGCAGCTGTGTTTACCAACAGCATGCAGATTCAGTATATGCAGGATAAGGAATGAAAATCACTGTGAAGAGAAGCCATATAAATGATGCTTAGATATATTTAAAATATTGCTTAAAATCAAATATGTAGAATGAAATGAGCATAGAAAAGAAGGGGAAAATGCAGAGCAAGGGACTATTATTGAGCAGAGAAGGAAACTGGAAGTTTTTGGGAATTAGGAGAAGGGGGAGAAGAATGACTGAGAATAAAAGCCAAGATCCTCAGAGAGAGGTGCCTGTCTGTCTTGAGGTGTGGACTTGGCCGAGGTAAGGTAAGAAAGCCAGGACGCCTGGCTGGGTCTGTTTCCCATCAAATGGCATTCTAGCCCATCGACCTTTGTCATGTTTTCCTTATTTTTAAACACTGGTTCTGAACACCAAGCAACTAGTGTCTGCTTCTCCTCCCTTAGTATACTTCATACCCGACCTCTAAGCCCACTCTGCATCGAGACCTTCTGGAATGCTCCCAGAGGTGGCCTCTCACAGCACCTGAGTGAAAGCTTGAATGTCTGTAACTGACAGCTGTACAAATGGAATTGAAGACTTTGGGGGAGGGGAAAAGAGCAAAAACAAATCTACTGACAAAATAAAAGTCGAGTTGTATTATGGGACGAAAAATAGTAAATGTTGTCACATGTGGCATCTCTTAATTCCTAATGAAAATGGTAGGCTCTTAAACACAAACACTAAGGGAAAGGGCAGTTCTCTTGAGAAGCAGTTTGTGTATCGATTGCTCTTTGGTGAGTGTGTTATGTACAGATCGTTAACCTGGCTTCTGACCCTTTCAGGTTTACCCACCTGGGGTCTGTGACAGTGCAGATGCCTTCTCGGTGTATCTAGGATGTAGCATGTGCTGCTGAGTTCCAGCACACTTGCATTGAGTGAACAGTGCTGCTGATCTCTAAGTCTCCAGGAGAGGAGAGAGGCTCTCAGCAGGGTTCCTGCCTTACCCCTGCACTGGAGAAGCCCCAGCAGAGGAAGCAATTCACAGTCTCCCTCTGAACTCTCTGCAAGATGCTTCTCACTCATGGCTTCTCTCTATGTTTGATGGCACCTGGGTATTTACCTAACATACCATGTTGTCCAGTGGTTTCCAAACTCATCAGCCTGCTGGTGTTCGGCATTTCCAACCATAGGAACCATGATAATAGCTAGTTAGTGAGTAGTTGCAACATAGTGTCCTAAGTCCGCTTCATATTCTCTCTTCTCTCCCCTTCCTCACTTTTATTTTCCTTCATTGCACATAATGCCTTGTGTGCCTTTGCCCCCTGGAAAATAAACCTCAAGAGAACAGACTTTTGTTTGCTGCTGTATCCCTAAAGCCTGGAACATGTCCAGGCTCTTTAGTGAGCAGTCGATAAACACCTTCCAAATAAAATGAAGAAAAGCAAAAAATAATTAATATCAAATATGTATTCCTATTTTCATATTGTAGATGAAAAACTAACATTTAGTTACAGCCAGTCACACCTTTGAAATAATCCCAAATTTCTTACCACTATGACTTTTTTCACCTAAACTCATTTCTTACCCAGAAACCTGGTCCATAACAAAGTTGTCAATTTCACCAGGCCTAACCTGTTGTCAGTAAAGTTGGGTGAGCACAAATCCTAGTTTGACTCAGCCGTGCTTCTGGTGGACAGCGTAGCCCTTGGCCTGCTGGCCGGGAGCCACCCTCAAGGCAGTGGCCATGGGAAGAATTGGTGGTTCCACTAGATATCAGGAAAGATGCCCTGCCATTTGTGTGACTCTCATCACTACCTTGACTCTACTTCCACTAGCTGCAGAAAAGAATGGCAGCCAGGAAAGAAAGCTCAGAAACATAAGGTAATAAAACAAGTAAGAAGGAAATAAATAATTATGTGAAATTAGATTACAAGGCATGTTTATTGGCTAAGAGCTGCCGGGTTTCAGATTAAACAACCTGTACATTCCCCCCTTCTCATCAGGACCGAATCTTGATTCCATCATTGCATTGCACAGGTACATCATCAATAGTCATTTCTTTGCCTCTTTGTGAGCTCCTAGAGGACGGGACCTCTGCTCTTGTCACATCTGTCTACCTGATTTCTGGCTTAGTACCTTCCACATAGTACTCAGCGAATATTGCCAAGTGGTGACATTTCCTAAGCTTTACCTAAAAAAATTTTTTTGAATATAATGCATATAGAATGAAGAAAGCAGTACAGGGATAAAATAAATCATAAAAGGTGAGAAATATGAAGTGAATGAAGAATAGGCTCAGATAAATAAGGGCAATCCTGAACAAAATATAAAAATGTTATTATCTAAGTTGGCAAAGGAGAAACAGATGAGGTCAAGAAGAGGAGCTAGTCTGTAGACAGAGACAGAGATTTAGCAGGGAGGTACGGAGGGGCATGAGGGAACAGCAATAGGCAGGGGCAGGAATTTCCCCCAAAAGCAGAGATTTTTCTTACAATTTAAATATGTTTAAATTATCGATCTAAAAGTAATTTACAAATTCCTTTTTTATCTAGTAGAGATAGGGTCTCACTATATTGACCAAGCTGGTTTCAAACTCCTGGCATTAAGCGATCCTCCCATCTCAGCCTCCCAAAGTGCTAGGATTACAGACATGAGCTGTGGTGCCTTGCCCAAAAGCAGTGTTTTGATATCATGTATAAACTATGTAAAGGGGACAAGCACGGGTAGAAGTGTACAGTGAGTAAAGATAGCTTCAAAAAGAGGGATTGTTGCTTCACACTTAAACATACAATGTCAAGCTTAAACTATGATTGATTCTTGTCAAAATGTAAGATGTCTGTACTCCATAAATAGGTACCATTATTATATGTCAATTAAAAATAATAAAACATAAGATGCTTCTGACAAAATTATGCAAGTTTGATTCAACACCTGAAAATCAGTTGATGGAATACATATCAATAGAATAAAAAACAAAAAAATTGCACAATCATTTTAATAGATGCACAGAAAGCATTTGACAAAAACCAACACATTTTAATAATTTAAAAAAAAACAACACTCAGCAAACTGTGAATAGAAGGAAATTTAACCTGAAACAAGGCATGCATGAACAACCCACAGCAAACAATAAATTAATGGTAAAAGACTGGAAGCATACGTCCTAGGATCATGAATAATATCATGTTTAAGATGATACTGGACATTCTTGTCAAGGCAGTTAGGTAATTTTAAAACGTCACATGGATTGAAAAGGATGAAGTAAAACTATCTTTATTGGCAGATAACATGATCTTGTATATAAAAAATTCTAAGGAACCCACTAATTAGTTGAACTTAGAAGTTCATCAGTGTTGTAGGATACAAGATAAATATGAACAAATCAAATTTGTTTCTGTACACTTGCAATGAACACTGAAAATGAAATCATGAAAATAATTCCATCTGCAACAGAATAAAAAAGAAACAATAAAAAAGACATACACCATTTATAACCCAAAAATTACAAAACATTTTTGAAAGAAATTATACAAATATAAATAGATGAAAAAATATCGTAAGCTCAATGATTGAAAGATTTAGCATGATTAAGACAGTAACTGAACTTGAACTGATCTACAGATTCAACTTGATTCCCATCAGAAACCCCGAAAGCTACTTTGTAGAAATTGACAAACTGATTTTAAAATTCATATAGAATTGCAAGGACACAAAATAGTCAGAATAATTAGAAAAAGAACAAAGTAGATAGATTCACATTTCCTGGCTTCAAAACTTGTGATACTGGCACAAGAGTAAAATGTGGATAAATGTAATATAATTGAGAATCCATAATCAAAATTATGCATCTTTGATTAAAAGATTTTTGACCAGGGTGATAACATTATACAATGAAGAATCATCTTTCTTGAAAAGATAGCCACATCCAGAAGAATAAAGGTGTATTCTTACCTCAAACTGTATATATATATATTTTTAAACGTATCCGAAACTTAAATGTAGAAACTAAAGCTTTCAGTTAAAAACATAGAAATATATATATATATATTTATATATATTTATGACCTTATAAGTATATATTTATGACCTTAGAGTTTTCAAAAGATTTTTCAATGTGATATAAAACCACAAGCAACAAAGGAAAATATAAATACATTGGATTTCAAAATTTAAAAACTTTATGCTTAAGAGGACACTGCCAAGAGAAAATGGAAAGATAACTCACCCAATGGAAAAAAAAAAATTAAAGCCAGCTCAATTGTCCCATAGAACTGATGTTTACCACTTTGTGGATATATACATTTGTCTCACCTGAGTCCCTTCGTCAGGAAACTGATCCTCAAGCAAGAAACTGAAACTCACCACATCACCACACCCAAGCAGTGAGATGCCAGACCCCTCATCTGTCTTTATTGCTTCCTTATCCCTTCCTAATTCCCTCCCTAATTCCTGTTTCTCAAGGTGTGGCTATGTTTTTCCCCACTATATAAGCCCTCAATTTTAGTCAGTTGGGAGAGATAGATTTAAGTCTAATCTCCCTTGTCTGTGGCTAATGTCGCCCAAATAGAAAGCCTCTTCCCTGGCAATACTTGCTGTCTTAGTGACTTAATTTCTGTGCTGTAAGTGACAAGATCAAACTCTGGGCACTTTGGCAACAATATTTCCATATCATATGTCTGATGAGTGATTAATATCCAGAATATATAAATAACTATTAGTACTCAATAATAAAAACATTTAAAATGAGCAAAGAATCTGAATAGATATTTTTCTTAGAAAAATGTTCAAATGTTCAATAAGCCCAAGAAAAGATGCTTTCCATGATTAGTTATCATTAAAACACAAAGCCGGCCGGGCGCGGTGGCTCACGCCTGTAATCCCAGCACTTTGGGAGGCCGAGGCGGGTGGATCACGAGGTCAAGAGATCGAGACCATCCTGGTCAACATGGTGAAACCCGTCTCTACTAAAAATACAAAAAATCAGCTGGGCATGGTGGCGCATGCCTGTAATCCCAACTACTCAGGAGGCTGAGGCAGGAGAATTGCCTGAACCCAGGATGCGGAGGTTTCGGTGAGCCGAGATTGCGCCATTGCACTCCAGCCTGGGTAACAAGAGTGAAACTCCGTCTCAAAAAAAAAAAAAAAAAAACCACAAAGCAAAACCACAGTGAGATGCCATTTTATACCCACTAGCATGGCTAGAATCAAAAGTCTATAATAGCAAGTGTTGGTGGAGAAGTGGAGAAATTTGAACCATCATACTGTGTTGGTGGAATGTTAAGTGTTGCAGCTGTGTTGGAAAGCAGCCTAGCAGTTGAATTAAATCTAGAGTTATAATATGACCCAGCAATTCCACTCCTAGGTATATTGCCAAGATAAATGAAAGCGTAAGTGTACACAGATATTAAAAATGGATGCCCAGAGAGCCAAAATATCTATCAACTGATGAATGGATGAAGCAAAATGTGTTTGTTCCATGCAATGGAGATTATTTCATCATAATAGGAATTGAGAAGTTACTCATAGTATGAATACATACTGAAAACATTTTGTTAAGTCAAAGAGGCTGGTCACAAAAGGCTACATATTACATGATTCCATTCCTATAAACTGTTTAGAGAAAGTAAATCTACAGAGAAGAAAGCAGATGAGTGGTGCTTGGGACTGAAGGAAAATATGGGGAAAGATAGGAAGAGCAAAAGGGTACAGCTTTGTTTTTTGAGGCAATGAAAATATTCTGAAACCTACTGTGGAGAGAGTTTTGCATGTCTGTATATTTACTAGCAAACACTGACTTTTACTTTGAATGGGACAACTTGTATGATATGTAACTGTATCTCAACAGGGCTGACATTTTTTAAAAGATGCCTCTGATCAAATTCTGGTTTTATTGTTTCATTTGTTTAGTCAAAAGATTTAAGATCCCACTCTCTTCCATGCACTTTCTGGATCCTGGAATTGAGAGAGTCAACAGAACTGACAGAGCCTCTCCTCTGGTGCAGGCTGCACCCTGTTCTGTTTCTGTGGGTAGAAACTGACCAAGTCAATTCAGCAGGTGCCCGTCAAGCTCCACCACACACCTGGTACTGAGATGACAGAAATCAACGCCATGGTCTGTGTCCTCAACGCAGCTTGACAGAAAGGCAAATAACTAGTGAAGAGATTATAAAGGTGAGAAACATAATTTAGCTATAAGGTTTCCAGTCTGCTGAGAGAGGCCATGCGCAAGCTACCTGGGGAGGACTGGCTAGTGTGGCTACCAGATGACGATCAGCGAGCCAGCAAATCAAAGGGCTAATTAGGCAAAGGTGGGGACAGGGAAGAAGCTTACAAGTCCGAGTCTCCCGCCTTAAGGAAATGCAAGCTGATAGAGGATTCGTGGAGAAGCTGCTTTTTTGCTTCCCTGTTTCATTTATCTCCCCAACTTCTTATTACCTAGAAATTCCCCTAGCATAAATGAGCCCTGCTTGAGGTTGCAGTGAAGGGTCTTTTCCAAATGACTATGAAAGGTAGACATAGGAATGCCTAGGCAGGGAAGAGGAAGAACTAAGAGTAGAAGAATTCGTATCCAGTGCTAAGAAATTGGGCAGGGCTGAGGATGTAGGAGATTCAGTGGCCCATAAAAAGCTTAGCCATCTGTTTAAGAATAATTCCTTGGATTTATAGAGCACATTGACTTCCAAAGCACCTTCCCATCTATTTTTCCCTGCCTCCTGTCTGGCTGTGGGTGAGGGGCACAGGGCCTGCTACGGGAGAATCTCAAGGGCCTCTCTGAGCTTCTGCCAGGGACAGAGCCTAGTGACCCCTCCCCACTCTCTGCAGCCTAAAAGTCCCCCTGTTACCATGGCAATAAAGGAAAGCTACTTTCTGGACTATAGCTGCAGGCTATACACTATGCTGTAGGCTTAAGAGGCATCTCATTTTGACAATAACCTTCTAAAATATGACTTTTAGCCCCCGTTCTACCAGAGAAGTTAAGGGTCTGCAGAATTGAGTACCATGCCCAAGGCAACACAGCTGATGACTGTTGCGTGGACTGAATCTTGCACCCAGATAAGTTTGTGTACTTTCCATTAGAGCATGCTGCTTCCAAAAGCAACACCTGGGCTTATGCAGACAAAAACTTCATTTGTGAAATTGTTAACATATAAATGAGGACTCAACTAATTTTGGGTCGGTGGCTGTTCTTCCCCAAATTGTGTAAACTTTTCCAAACTCAGGTAGTCTTTGGTGACATTATTAGATAATAAGAATATGTATTAATAGACAATGTATACCTACTATATGTGTATATAACCTGAAATTAATGCATATAGTTTTTACATACACATAATATACATATAAACTCATTACAGATATACATGTTTACATGTGTGTATGTACACATATACATGCATCTGCACACACGTACAACACACACAGTCATTGTGAATGGGAACACTGACCAATCCTGGCTGATCCACTGAAGCCAGTGGACAAAAAAGGCAAAGTCAGCTTGCAGGGTCAGAGTAGCATAGCTAATAGAAAATGATAGCTTTTGCAGGACCTTAACTGGAGGCCTCTAGGTGTCAGTCGGTGTCAGAAATAGTTGGCGGAGAGTGGGCTGTAGTGGAAGGGTAGTGGGACGTTGGTGAAGAAGGAATAAAATAAGTGTAGATTCCAAAGACCTCCAGTAACACAGATGAAAATCTTTAGGGTTGATTTGCTAGGAAGTTTGCATGTTTGAATGCATTAAATTAGAAAGGTGACTACAGAAATGAAGCCATTCAATTTAATATTACCTGTGAATTGCTCTGAGAGTTAAATCAGCAGTTTCTCGACTCCTGCATATATTTTAAAGGAGCTTATGTCCTTTTGGAGAGACCCAGTAAAATTCAGCAATAAAGCAAAGATACCTTTCTAGAAGGACATAATCTATAAAGTCAACTATAAATCAGTGCATATTGAGTTAAATAAATAGGGTTGTTGCCCTTTGGTAAACGTGGTTCAGAGGATGGGCAGAGTAGTCTTCCTTGCTTAGAAACCCATCTGGATTTGCATTGCTAAGAAACCCAAAAAGGGATTCCCTCTGAAATTTAACTTAGTTGCATTATCTTGCAGTTTCAGATTTTATCCAATGCTACAGGCATCCAAAGCAAAGTTAGCACTGGGCTGTGGGTGAGCTGAGCATTGCTGGCGCCATCTATGTGTGTCACGAATCAAAATGGGACATTAAGAAAGTATCTTCATGAAGAGGCATTAAGGCAGCTGCCTCAGGAAGTTCAAGTGGACAGCACTACTGTGTTTCTCTTCTGCTTCCGCCCCAATGGATCACTTCTGTTGCCGGGGAGTTCAAAGACCTTGTGATAGGCCTTTACGTACAAGAATTTTCATGTAATTCTTATAATAATCACGACAAGGTAGCTATGATCTTTCTCTTACACCATACTTTTTGGCAGGCACAGTCAAAACACGTGTGACATATGGCCACTTCATTCACGACCCAAATAAAAGTCACACAGCCCATAATCAAGGCAGCTACTGTGTGTGAGCCTGGGTTCTGCAAATCTCAGTATTATCACCATTATTAACTCCGGGATCTCTCACTAGTTAACTGTTTGCTCTTCCACAAGTCCATTTTTACTTCTAAACCACAGATTCTTTAGCTGAAATGTAAGGATATAATTTTCTGGCTCAAAAGTTTCTAGTATGCTATTTTTCTTTGATTTGTGAAAAAAGACAAGGCTCAGGATAAGGGGAACATTTTGGGTTTGGAAACCAGAGACAGAGATGCAGATCTGACCCCCTTTCTCCCCAGCTGTGAGAAATTATGCCACTCTCTAGGCTCCTGCCTAGCAAAATGAGAGGACTATAATCTGGTGTCAGGCCAGGAGAACAGCGCATCTAACCACGACATCTAAATGCTAACCGGAGGCTTATAACATGGAGTGAGATCTTTGCAGGGAAAGTTCAAGTGAAGGATCTCAGGCCTGGTCAAAGGCACATATATTGAGCAGTAGGAAACTTCCTGTCATGGAGACCATGCTCGCCTTCTCCCATAAGGAATATTGAGAGTCTGACCAAAAAAAAATTCTTCCATCAACCCCTACTCGGTGAGGAAATGGCCAGTTATACAGAACCCTCTGTAACTAACATTCAGTAACCCTCTTTTTAAATGTTTCCACCTGCTTTCTTGCCTGCTCTCAGCCAACCTAGGACCACCTAACCTGCATGAAGACCAATTAGAATCTCTCCCTGCTTCTAAAATGCCACCTTAATAGCATGTGCGCCTAAAACTGTTTCTATAGAACTTACAATCCTTTCAAACACCCTTGAGCCCTTGCTGAAACAAAAGTGAAAGCAGGTAAGTTTTCTTTTCAGCTTATGGACAAACAGATGTTGTTAATGTGGGCCCTGACATCATTTTGTCTCTGAGAGCAAGAAAGGTTTAAGCAGACCAAGAGAATCCAGCATGAAGATGCTGCCTTTACCCAGAGTCTGTATAAATAAACAAGTCTACAGATTGATTAACAAATTCGAGCATCACCAATTCAGCCTTTTGGCATAATACAACTCACTGTTATTGTGGGAGTAGGTTTGCTATTGTGAGAATGGTGTGTCCTTATGAAGATGAGTTTGCACCCCTCCCTGGCTCTCTTTCACCTACATGAGGCCTTCAGCCATGGGATGATGCACCAAGAAGGTCCTCAGCAGGTGGGGTGCCTCAGCCGTGGACTTCCCAGCCTCTGGACTATCAGCCAAATAAATCTCTGTTCGTTGTGAGTTAGTCCGTGGTATTCTTTTACAGCAATGCAAAGCAGACTAAGGCACAATTGATTAGTGCATTACTTCAACATGGACTTCAGAACATTGTTCTTCAGCTTGGCAGAGTCTTCCAAAGAACCAGGATGTCATGACTGGTATGTAGTTGGCTGAGTAGCTTTTTTTTGGATGACAGTGATGGACACTGACAGAGCTTTAAGGCTCTACTTGGTACTGAACTGAGTGCTTCAACTCTCAGCTTCATGATTCAATCAGCGAGTTAATACTATTTCCTTTCACAGGATGAGAAAGCTGAGAGTCAGAGGGTAAGGTCTTGCCTACAGTGACATGACTCATAAATCGTGAAACCAGGATTGCAAAGGTGATTCCACAGCTCGGATTTTCTAGGGCATCCGTCTTTATCTAGCTTAGACCATAGCCTTTTGACAGACACAGAAATTAACTTGTCATTCTCCAGTGTTTCCGCATTTTCTAAAGTTTTCTCCCTGTCTTCGTTTAGCAGAAAACTCACCTTTAATGCAAATTCCATTCTATAATGAATTCCACCCAGCCATTCATTTTTATAGACTTTTTTATACAAACATACTGCAAAGGTGTTTCAGATAGTACCATATAAATCATAATGGTGGGTTGATGGTTTTTTTCTAGACACTTTGTCTTTTCTCATACCTTTTCTCTTGTTACTAAATCAAGAAAATGTTTACACATTTTGATGGAAATAACACCAAAAAAGACAAGATATCCTCATGTATGCTGAGGGGCTGCCTAAATGAATCATTAAGTTCCAGCCTTGTAGACACATTCACACTGCAGATAGATACTAGGGGAAGATAAAGTTCAGAATATACATATGCAGATTATGCAAATAAACCTGCACCATTAAAATAACACTCTTGAAGCCATAAAAGGTTAAATACTATTTGTTTAATTTATTTTTGAGTTAGTAATTCAAAATTGACTTTGTGTAAACCTTCTTGCCTGTTGTACAATTTTGGAATTTACAGCCTGCATTCACCAAAGGGCTAAATATTGGAAGAACAATGCACAGTCTGTAAATTTTATAAGCCATTTTGAAAATGGTGGGGTCAATTAAGTTTCCTCTTTATACCTTCTGACTAATTTTCCTTGGCTCTTTTGTTTTCCCAGCAGAGTAGGGTGATCAAGAAGTCTTTTAACTGATAATATGAGAATCAAGGGTTTACAGACCAGATGGATGCAGGCATCTAACGGTCGGAAAGAAGAATACTATTGCAGTCACAGCACAGAAAAAAGTAGTAAGGAGCTATTAAACTTTGCAGGTTAAAGAAACAAAGTGTCATGCAGAGGATGAGGAGATGAGTGTGGTAGGAAAAGGTGGAAAAGATAGGCAGAGGCAGAGGCAGACATGTAGGATGTGCAGGAGCAAAGTCATGGTTTATATTTTATTCCAAGGTCAAAGTTTATACTTTATGGGAAACTACAGGTGTTGTGTCTGCCAGATTTTGAGTGGGAAATACACAGAGCCCTTAAGAGTGTTCAACTCAAAAGAATTCAATGAATAACCATTGTGTGAAAAGTGTGAGCCACGAAGCAACAAGGGATGCTGGGGATTCCAGGGATTCCTAGTTATTGGGAGCTTTTACCATTCCTTGGCCTAAAGGTCAAAATGGACTAATCAGTACTGCCATAGTAAATTAGATCCAAAGACAGAGAAGAAAGGCTGCCAGAACTATACCTGAGAAAACATGGCCAATGCTAGGACAAGCAAACAAACAGGAATCTCGTAAATACGTTCCCTTACCCTGTCTCTTCCCTCCTCTTCCCTTCTCCTCTTAGGTTGGATTGTGCCTTTGGACGGATCAGCTTCATAGAGTACACAGCACTGTGGGAAGGCTGAATGATTGATGGGTGTAGGGGAAAAAAAGCATGGATTCATCACAAAAGGGGACTTACATGGGATTTATATGGGACTCATAACATAAGGTGACTTAAACTTAAAGGAAAGCTTACTCTAAAATCAACAGTGGTTTTTCAAAAAATAAAATCATTTTTGGTTTTGTTTGGAGCACATAAACTGAGGGAGCATCAGAACAACTAAGTGAAGCCAGTGAAAAAAACTTCTAAAATTGGGATTTTTAAATCAGAAAAAGAAGCATCACCTTGAGATAAAAATGTATCAGACAGATAAAGAGAATATTTAATGACCTAGATGCACCAAATCTTCTCATGTAGACTAACTGAATAGTGTATTAGTCTGTTTTCATGCTGCTGATAAAGACATACCTGAGACTGGGCAATTTACAAAAGAAAGAGGTTTAATGTACTTACAGTTGTAAGTGGATGGGGAATCTTCACAATCATGGCAGAAGACAAGGAGGAGCAAGTAACATCTTATGTGAACACTGGCAGGCAAAAAGAAAGCTTGTGCAGGGAAACTCCACATTATAAAGCCATCAGATCTCATGAGACTTATTCACTATCACAAGAACAGCAACAGGTAATATTGGCCTCCATGATTCAGTGACCTCCCACTGGGTCCCTCAAATAACATGTGGAAATTCAATATGGAATTTGGAGGGGACACAGTCAAATCATATCATTTCAACCCTGGCCCCTTCCAAATCTCATGTCTTACATTTTGAAACCAGTCATGCCTTCCCAGCAGCTTCCCAAAGTCTTAACTTATTACAGCATTAACTTAAATGTCTACAGTCCAAAGTCTCATCTGAGACAAGGTAAGTCCCTTCTGCCTATGAGCCTATAACATCAAAAGCAAGTGAGTTATTTCCTAGATTCAGTGGGGGTACAGGCATTGGGTAAACACAGGCATACCAAATGGGATAAATTGGCCAAAACAAAGGGACTACAAGCCCCATGCAAATTCGAAATCCAGCAGGGGTCAAATCTTGAAGGTCCAAAATGATCTCCTTTGACTCCGTGTCTCAAATCCAGGTCATGCTGATTCAAGAAGTGGGCTCCCTTGGTGTTGGGCAGCTCCACCCCTGTGGCTTTGCAGGGTACAGCCTCCCTCCGGGCTGTTTTCATGGTCTGGCAGTCACTTCCAGGCTTTTCCAGGTGTATGGTGAAAGCTGTTGGTGGATCTGACATTCCGGGGTCTGAAGGATGGTGGCCCTCTTCTCACAACTCCACGGTGGTTTCCCAGTAAGGACTCTGCGTAGGGGCTCCGACCCCACAATTCCCTTCGGCACTGCCCTAGCAGAGGTTCTCCAGGAGGGCCCCGCCCCTGCAGCACACTTCTACCTGGGCATCCAGGCCTTTCTAAACAGCCTCTGATATCTAGGTGGAGATCCCCAAAATCATTTATTTCTTTCTTTTACTTTAAGTTCTGGGATACATGGGCAGAATGTGCAGGGTTGTCACATAGGTATACATTTGCCATGATAATTTGCTGCACCCATCAACCCATCATCTACATTAGGTAATTCTCCTAATACTATCCCTCCCCTTGCCCCCCACACCCCAACAGGCCCCAGTGTGTGATGTTCCCCTCCCTGTGTCCACATGTTCTCATTGTTCCACTCCTACTTATGAGTGAGAACATATGGTGTTTTTTTTCTGTTCCTGTGTTAATATGCTGAGAATGATAGTTTCCAGCTTCATCAATGTCCCTACAAAGGACATGAACTCATCCTTTTTTATGGCTGCATAATATTCCATGGTATATATGTGCCACATTTTCTTTATCCAGTCTATATTTTATGGGCATTTGGGTTGGTTCCAAGTCTTTGCTATTGTGAATAGTGCTGCATAAACATACATGTGCATGTGTCTTTGTAGTAGAATGATTTGTAATCTTTTGGGTATATACCCAGTAATGGGATTGCTGGGTCAAATAGTATTTCTGGTTCTAGATCCTTGAGGGATCACCACACTTTGTTCCACAATAGTTGAACTAATTTACACTCCCACGAACAGTGTAAAAGCATTCCTATTTCTCCATATTCTCTCTCCAGCCTCTGTTGTTTTCTGACTTTTTAATAATCACCATTCTAACTGGTGTGAGATGGTATCTCATTGTGGTTTTGATTTGCATTTCTCTAATACTAGTGATGATGAAATTTATCCAATATTTGTTGGCCACATAAATGTCTTCTTTTGAGAAATGTCTGTTCATATCCATTGCCCACTTTTTGATGGGGTTGTTTTCTTCTTGTAAATTTGTTTAAGTTCCTTGTAGATTCTGGATATTAGCCCTTTGTCAGATGGATAGATTGCATACTGACTGTAGTTAATAGCAATAGATAATATATTTGGACATCACTTAGAAATTAGATTTTAAGTGCTCCCACTACAAAACCAAAATAAGTTCTGCATATGTTAATTCACCTGATAGTCATGTGTTCAAAATTCAAAACATCATTTTGTATAACATAAATATATAAATGTTTCATTTGTTAAGTCAACTGAATAAATAAATAGCTTTGTAATAGAAAAGAAAATAAATAACCAAATCTACCGCCATGGGCTTACTTACTGAAGATTAGATATCTTTTATTTTAGGGGATTTGCAGAGGAGTTTTGAGCCAGATTTTCCTCATGCCTGAGTGTTTTTTTCTTGGGCTTCCACTAATTGCTCCCCCATTCTTTCTCCCATGATGTATACACTTGACCTTGTGGTCACAAGAAATACAAACTTCTAAATTTAGGTATATAGGTATATTTTTATTACAGAGATACATAAGAAGATGATAAGATACTTTTGGTGACAAAATAAATTACATTAGGATTAGATTCTGAGAAAATAAGGAGAATATAAGGTTAAGAAAAAAAGCCATATGAAATTTTCCACTTTTAAAGACTTTATTATTAATAGTTCATACCTAATTAGTATCTTACAGATATTCTACTGTATACATTTAAAAGACATAAAAACCTTATTTTAATATTTCAACCAATATACATAACATTGGAGACGATAGTATTTACCAATCAGAGAAATACAAAGATATTCATGTTTTCATATTTTCTTTAGAGGATTTTAAAGTAAAAGTTTCTACACTGCAAAGAAACAATCACAAGTGTAAACAGACAATGCATAGACTGGGAGTAAATCTTCATCATATTTAATTTTGTAGGAACCATGTGGACAGTGTAGGTAAGAGTGATGCCTCTATTGTTCCCTGACTCTCCGGGTAAATAGCCAACCGAAACATTCATCTCTCAATTATTTTTCCCTGCTGAAATAGCAAATAATTTAACTTCTATAGTCTTTCCCTTAGACTCTGTTATATACACTTAAATCATTGCAACATGACTCATCTACTTACATGTCTGCTGTTCCCATTTTAAAAGAATCTTGAGAAAAAGGACATTTGATTCATTTTAATATTCTAGTATATGGAATTGTGATAGGAAAGTCCCATTAAATGTCAAACAAATGAATGAACAGTAACTCAGAGTTTCCTGTCTCATTGACTCCAATTATCCCCCATCCCACTTTGAAGAAGGAAGTGTTTTAACTTAATAACCATTTGAACCTCAGCTATGAGAAGTGATGCTTATTGGCAAGTAGAAAGTTTGTTTCATGGAAAATCTATATTGGCCAATCTAAAATACCTAGTACTTCTATGGAGAATCGTGTGCTCACAAAACAAACCTCTTAGCATCCCCAGTGGAGAATGCCAAGGGGAAGGAGTGATGCCTCAACCATCTTGATCACAATCCCATCAAAAAATGGGTGAAGGGCATGACAGAATAGGATAGTGGCAGGGCTGAGTAGCAGGAGGCCTGGGCAAAGCCGTCAGGAAGCGAAAGATAGAAGGAGAAGTTACATTTTTGACTGACTTCACTGGAGCCAAAGGATACTGAAAAATTAAACCTTGGTTTGCTCTCTAGACTTTGTATGTGTATGGTAAGTTAGCTGTCACTCTGCTAGTGAATTGTGTCTACTTGCCTTTCCAGACATTGTTGCTGCACAATGCTGGGATAACAGAATAAAAAAACAGGAAAGAGCCAGCAAAAGTATCCCTGGATAATATCTTTTTATTTTATTTTGTTTTGTTTTATTTATGAGCATTTCTAATTCACCAAGTACCTGCTTCATGATTTCGCCAATTCATACCTCCTTTCTCGGGAACACAGTTGTTTGTACAGCATTCTGCCTTTGGATTTCTCTAGCTTGAATGTCCTATTAACTACCCATGCTCATTCATCCCATCCTTAAACTCCACCTGGCCCATTGACCTCAAGCACTGACCACAAATAACTGACTCCAGTTATCTCAGAGGATCCTCATGTGTGCAAGTGAAGTGCAGTCCAAGAATGCATTTATTTTCTTGCAGGTTTCTAACGCAATTTGCTTTTCCTTCCCTCCTAATCCAAACAATAGATTTCTTTTACCACAACAAGATGCTCAAGTATGAAGCACATAAAGTGATTTTATATTAGGCTTATCAAGTTAATACAACTAGAATAGTAACAGAAAAAGAGGCAAAGAAGCATGGAGAAAAAAGTTGTTTCACCAGGGTAATGCAACTTATTTGATCGAATATGATTATCTAAATTAGAGTTCATTGAACACGCTAATATAAAATGAGATCCAGTATACAAAATAGAGTAACAATACACAAAATTACAATTTCCAAAAAGTGTATGTGAAACCACTTCATATTTCCATATGAATATGTAGTACGCTCAGTCTAACTTTTCTATGAAGAAAACAGAATAAGATGTACCTCTAAGGGAGGAAAATGTTAACATGTATCACACTGGCGAGATGAAAAGATTTATGAAGGTGGATCATTTCTTTGTCTGGGGGAACAGAAAGAGACAAAGATAATTGTTACCAAGGTAATGGGAAATAGATTAAACAAAAATACTTCGAATTTTTCACTTAGATAAGGAGATTGACACCACGTTTCTCTTCTCTTTCTGCTTTTGTTCTGAAGAGCTGTGAAGCCACATGAACAAGACAGGGCCTTGGAAGAATGCTGACACTCTGGGTAAAAGCAGTTCTCTTACTCAAAAGAGGCTGAAAAAGATTCAATACTGGAGTCCTGGTGTCCTCAAGGCACACCCGGCCAACTTTCCTCAAGTGATGAGGCACTCCAAGGACTGTCTTTAAAACATAGTGATGCGGCCGGGCACGGTGGCTCAGGCCTGTAATCCTAGCACTTTAGGAGGCCGAGGCGGGTGGATCACGAGGTGAAGAGATTGAAACCATCCTGGGCAACATGGTGAAATCCTATCTCTACTAAAAATACAAAAATTAGCCGGGTGTTTGGCACGCACCTGTAGTCCCAGCTACTTGGGAGGCTGAGGCGGAAGAATCGCTTGAACCCGGGAGGCAGAGGTTGCAGTGAGCCGAGACTGTGCCACTGTGCTCCAGCCTGGCAACAGAACAAGACTCCGTCTCAAAACAAACAAACAAACAAACAAACGAAAAACATAGGGGTGCTTTTCACCAGTGATGCTGTCACTAGTTTGGTTATGAAATACCTGATTATAATAGTACTGTTTGTGCAAATGCGCCATGAAGCTTTCTACCTGCAACAACAAATTTATCACTAGAAAAGATGACTTTAAAATTCATTTTATTAATATTAGGCTGGGCACAGTGGTTCACACCTGTAATCCTAGCACTTTGGGAGACAGGTGGATCACGAGGACAGGAGTTCAAGACCAGCCAGGCTAACATAGTGAAACCCCATCTCCACTAAAAATACAAAAAAATTATCCAGGCATAGTGGTATGTATCTATAGTCCCAGCTATTTGGGAGGCTGAAGCAGGCGAATCACTTGACTTGGGAGGCAGAGTTTGCAGTGAGTCAAGATTGCACCACTGCACTCCAGCCTGGCGACACAGTGAGACTCCATCTCAAAAAATAATAATAAATACATAAATAAGTATTTACTGCAAGCCAAATGTGTGCTAGATATTCTAGAATTAATGACACTGAAGTTTAAAATAATAAAATAAAATGTTCCTTTAGTCTGCGACTTACATTTGAACGGACTAATGGATTGGCAGATGTCAAAATACACTACTGAAAAGAAATTACAAATAATGTTTTTAAAAAATACCTGATAGTGTTTGTCATTAACACTATTTGTTCCGTGTTAAATTTACTTCATGGACTACTAGTACTAATTGAAGAGAAATACCAGGAGAAAAAAAATTCCTTAGAAATATGCTGTAGGGGTAAAATTTTAAAGTTACATTGGGGCATTTCTTCTATTAATTGTTTTTAATTTGCTTAAATTTTGTATAAATTAGAAAGCAACCAACATTCCTGGAGTTGGGTGATGGAAAACAGTAATCCAGTTCAGAGAAGCGTAATTTCATAGCTGCTGAGTTAGGAAAACTATTAAGAGACGGTTGCAACTTGATGATGGATTAAGAATATCAGTGATTAGACATGGTTAAATGTTTGGAAGCAAAGTCTGAACTTCCTGTAGGGAGAAACCCATAGAGATGGTGCTTCCTGGAGGAAGTGGGGGACAGTCTTTATTACCCAAGTAAGTGGTAGAGACAGGGCAAGTCGGGGGCACCGAGACCAGGAGGCTAAATTTGTTGCGTGTGGCCCAAATCACAAAGGTTCAGAGACAGATATGGGAATGAGGCTATAATATGACATTCCAGGCAAAGGGAGAAAACCATAACAAGGAGAGTCAAGACCAAACCAATTGGAGGAAGAGCTTCCTTGCGTGGCTTTGAGAACTGAACTGCCTAGCTGCATGTAACTACTGAGCCCTTGGAACGCAGGCGGTACAGAGATGTGTTGTAAGTGTAAAATACACGGTGGATTTCCAAGGTAAGTGAATAAATAAATAAATAAATATATGTTACAAAATGTAGCATGAATTTCCAAGATAAGTGAATAAATAAATATATGTTACAATATATAGCACTAATTAATGTATATTGTTTACATATGAAATGATATTTGAGATATGTTGGATATATAATTTTACTCATTTTCTGTTAATTTAGTTACCAGGAAATTTAAATTATGTATGTGCCTTATGTCTCCACTGGACAACGCAGTTTTAGAGAGCAAATCCCCAACTTTCTTGAACATGTCCACCTATAGTTACATGCAATTTAAACACATCCTCAGTATTTATTTTCGAATAGCAAATCTGTCAAGCTCTATAAAATGCTGATGTATTTTATAAAATGTATGGAAAAATGAAAATTTCAAAAAGGCAAAACAGAAAAAACAGAGAAATTCTCATACCTTCTTCCAGGTCTCCAGTACATTATGTGATGTGCCCTTTTAGAAGCTAAAATAATTGTATTTGCGGCTTTGTTTATGAGCCAAGTAACCAATCACATGTGGCTAATCCTGCCAGGTTTAAAGAAACACAGAGAAGGAAAAAATCTGTTTACTTGTAAACACATGTTAAGTTACATATAAAATTTTGTGTTGGGTTTAAATATCTTGTTACATTGTCTATTTAGTATTTACGTACAAATATTGGCCTAAATACTAAGTTAATATAAAATACCGTCTCTGCCATCATTGAACAAGTATATAGAAAATTAGAGTGGTGAGATGGGCGATATCATAAATCTGACACTAACTTCCATCTGTTAGCTGATTTCTCTAATTGTGAGGTAGAAGAAAAATAGGACAAGCTGGAAAAAAATTTATAGAGGAAATCCTACCTAAGCCCTCATTTATTAAACAGGAATAAATGTCCAATTATCTCAATTATGTAGCACTATGTCCTAAACACATATATTATTTAGCATGTAAAATTAGAATCTTGGACTCTGAGAGCTGGCAGGAAAATTAATGATCATCCCTTCCACCGTTTTCTGTAAAGGTGAGGAGGCAGGAGCCCAGGGATTCTGATGACAGCTAAGAGCACATGGTGGGAAATAGCCAGGGCTTATACTAATCCCTTGTGTCTGTCTACTGTTCCCTGACCCTTTAGCAGTCAACACGATTTCCTGAATTCAAAACTATAACAGCCTTTACAGAAACATATTTCTTTTTGTTTTGGTTCCTTTTTTTTCTTTGAGCCTTGCTTTGGTTGTTCCATGTTCTCCTCACTCATGAGCAATAGTTTTATACCTCACAAGTAAATTTATTATTCCCAACTTTTTACTGACCCCAAATCAACTGTACCATGCCTGAAAACCTGAATTTTCAAACTTTCAGGTTCTTAGGTATTAGGCTTTTACTGACGATCATAGCAATGGAAAAGCTCCCTGTTCCTCAAGCCCATTTGCTATGCACACTTCAAGCCTTTACTTTCTGCTGTGATTACAGGAAACATTATGAATTCCCCAAATACCTCAGTATGATTTTGTGATGAACTATGCCATTATATTCAAATATTTACCTTATTCATGGTAACAGTAATGATGTGGGCAACACTTAATATCCTATCGCACTTTCCCTGTTGATCTTCTCAGTAGAGCAGAGCAGATGTTCATATATTATAAACCACTTTTTGAAGTGCACATGTGTGAGCATCGACTTTCCAATGTATTAAAAAGTAATACAGCTTTTTAAATATAAGGTTTTTAAATAAATATAAACAAATCCTTTTGCAAGTATGGGTTTTAGTAACGTCAGTCAAAATTTAGCAAGTTTACCTTTGTTACAAGAAAGACTAATTTTATAAAATTAAGAAATTCTTAAAATACTTTTAAGTTATTTCCTACTTAATAAAATCAATTATAATCACTTCTATGTAATCAGAATCAGTAAAGATATCAAGTGTTAATTTGTTGATATATAGAGTTTTTGGATCAAATTTTATAAGAGAAGAGCATTTACCACAACCTTCAGGTTACATTTTCATTTAGGTTATTGCCCAAAAGAAGAACATTTTTGCAACATACTTTTAGGATGTCAAGACTCAAAAATAATCCTTTAGTGTCATGATAGTTAAATAATTGTCCTATGAGCCATCTATTTTATCTACATAGATAAAGCCTGTCTTCATTGCCTTGACTTCCAAACCCTGCCTTCTGGAGCACAGTGGAGCCCACGTACTGACACTGTGTGAGTCACATGTGAGAGTCGTGTGCAGTAAGACCACAAGTTGGGCTCACAATAAACTGCAGAAAAATATTCAGAAAAAGGAATCATCTTTACTAGATAATCCCTGTGAGTCCTCCTGAGGAGGAGCAGTATCTACCTTCTAGAGCTGTGTTGCCCAATATGGAAGTCACTCACCATGTGTGGCTACGAAATATCTGGAGTGTGGCTATTTCAAACTGACACGAGTGTAAATGATATACTATAGTCTGAAGACTCTATACAGAACAAATGAAAATATCTCATTAGCAATTTACATTGAATTGATCCTGAAATACTTTTTGACATTTTGTGTTAAACAAAATACATCATTAATATTAGTTTCATTAGCTTCAGTTACCTTCTTTAATGTAGCTATTAGAAAATTTTATTTTATATATATGTAGTATACACACACACATTGTGGTATTACAGGCATGTGCCATCACACCTGGCTTCTTAGAAATTTTTTTTGTTTGTTTGTTTGAGACGGAGTTTCACTCTTGTTACCGAGGCTGCAGTGCAATGGCGCGACCTCGGCTCACCGCAACCTCCGCCTCCTGGGTTCAGGCAATTCTCCTGCCTCAGCCCCCTGAGTAGCTGGGATTACAGACATGCGCCACCATGCCCAGCTGATTTTTTGTATTTGGGAGGCCGAGGCGGGTGGATCACGAGGTCAAGAGATCGAGACCATCCTGGTCAACATGGTGAAACCCTGTCTCTACTAAAAATACAAAAATTTTTTTTAATGTTTTGTTTATTCACATTATTTCACCTTTTCTCTCTTAACACAAAAATATATGTTTTTAAATCTGGTTACAGATTCTGTGACTAGAATAAAGTTACTCTGAGTTTATATAATAAAAATCTCTGCATTTTCTACTTCCTTTTTTGTTAATGCTCAAATTATAAGCAGTAATCAATTCTCTGTAACTCTGGCCACTTACACATCCTGTCTTTCTTTTAAATACTTTTTGTTTGTTTTTCTGTTTGTTTTATTATTTTACATATATATTAATCTATATATTATTGCATATTAGGTTTGGGGGTACATGTGAAGAATATGCAAGATTGTTGCATAGGTAAATACATGGCAAAAAGAAAATTTCAAATTGAATATATGTCTTGCTTATATATCCACTGGATGGAGTCTCACTCTGTAAGAGATGGAGCCTCACTCTGTCACCCACACTGGAGTCCAGTGGCACGATCTTGGCTCACTGCACCTCTGCCTCGTGGGTTCAAGTGATTCTCCTCCCTCAGCCTCCCAAGTAGCTGGGACTACAGGTGCATGCCACCATGACTGGCTAATTTTTTTTGTATTTATAGTAGAGATGGGGTTTCACTGTGTTAGCCAGGATGGTCTCGATCTCCTGATCTCATGATCCACCTGCCTCAGTGCTGGGATTACAGGTGTGAGCCACCACACCCCGTTGCTGTTGTTCTTGAATATCCTAAGTGAGTGGACGTATGTATAATTTGTAAGCTTTGTGGTGAATGGTAGATTAAAAATTACTCTAATCTATGACAGTGCTTGACTCTTTGAGACTTTCTTCAATTCAAAAATTTCCCAGAATGAAGTGAAGCAATGATTGTATTAAAGTTTGATTTGGATTATTTAGTGTAGAAATTGCGTGTATGGGGTTTGGGAGGATTATTTTTAATTTGGTAAAAGACTTTTCCTGTAAACTGCAGCTAACCATAGCAATTCATTTATCACATGCCTGAAAAAAAAGTAAAATTAAATAAAACAGACTTTCCAGAAAGTTAACAGTGTTTAATTATTAAAAATCATATTTGTATTTAAAGTTACAAAATAAAAACTAAGATAGAAAGAAGCAAAAAAGATTTAGGCTGAGCATCTCTAATGCAATAATCTAAAACCCAAAATACCCCAAAATTCAAAACACTTTAAGTTCCAGCATGTTACCATAGATTGTCAACATGGGTGGCTGAGCTAATAACACTGTTGCTTTTTCATGTACCTGGTGATTCAGGTACATGAACTTTGTTTCATGTACAAAACTATTTAGAATATTGTATAAAATTACATTCAGGCTATGTGTATGAGGTGTATATGAAACAAATGAATTTCATATTGAGGCTTAGGGTGTACCTCAAGATATGTAATTATCTATATGCAAATATTCCAAAATCCCAAAACTCAAATATCAGGAGAAATTCTGGTCTTAAGAGTTTCAAATAAAGGATATTCATCCTGTAGTAAGAATTCCTAGAGCAATAATTTAATAACTATACTTCATTAAGATAGGTTATAAGATACACCTATTGAAAATATGACTTCTGTCTACTCTCGTGTGGAAGTTGTGATAATTGTCCAATATATTGTGCTTGTGCTCAGAAAGTTTGATTAGGCCTTAGTTCCAGAGGCAGTTTAATTTGTTTTATTCTCAGAGCCCCACAAATTAAAATTTGGTCTATTTTATCCTTTGTCTTCATTGCTGGAACTTGCTTGCCATTTTGATAGTCCATCTTAGGCATCTCTCTGGGGAAGCAAGGTTTGACTTCCTATAATTCTAATCTTACATTAGATTTAAGTAATTATTTCTCACTTGTGATTCTCTTACTTCAAATCCTCAAGTTAAAGAAAGGAAAGAAAGTCTTAATATATGCTACTATCTCTAAAATATTTGCTGAACAACTCATTGTGTGCACTGACTCTTCCATGTTTCACCCAGACATAAATTGCCCTGTATTAGAAAGCCCAGTCAGTTCTTCCAGATGATCAAGGCATCATCAAGTAGATGCAGTTGGCTATCTGTATTCCTGGATTCTGCATATCTGGATTTAACCTACTGTGAATACAAATATTTTCCTTTTTTTAAAGTGTCTACACTGAGCATTTACAAACTCTTTTTCTTGGCTCTATTATTATATTTAAACATTTTTTTTGAGACAGGATCTTGCTCCAGGCATTACTTCATTCTTACACTGCAGTTAAAGATATACCCAACACTGGGTAATTTATAAAGGAAAGAGGTTTAATTGATTCAGGTCAGTATAACTGGGGAGGCATCAGGAAACTTACAATCATGGTGAAAGGTGAAGTGAACATGTCCTTCTTCACATGGAGGCAGCAAGGAGAAGTGCTGAGCAAAAGAGGGAAAAGCCCTGTATAAAATTAATCAGGTCTTGTGAGAACTCACTCAGTATCATGAGATCAGCACAAGGATAATCACCTCCTTGATTAAGTTACCTCCCATCGTGTCTCTCCAATGATATGTGGGGATTATAGGAACTATAATTCAAGATGAGATTTGGGTGGGAAAACAGCTAAATCATATCATTCCACCCCGACCCCTCCTAAATCTCATGTTCTCTCATTGCAAAACACAGTAATGCACTTCCAACAATTCCCAAAAGTCAGAGGTAATTCCAGAGGTAATTCCAGCATTACCTCAAGAGTCCAAAGTCTCATCTGAGACAAGTTAAGTTCCTTCCACGTATGAGCCTGCAAAATAAAAGTCGAATTAGTTACTTCCTAGACACAATGTATGTACATGCATTGGGTAAATACGCCCATTCCAAATGGAAGAAGTTTACCAAAACAAAGGGGCCTGAGGCCCCATGCAGTCCAAAAATCCAATAAGACAATCATTAAACCTTAAAGTTCCAAAGGACTCTCCTTTGATTTCATGTCTCACATCTGGGTCACACTGACACAAGAGGTGGGCTCCCATGGCCTTTGCAGCCCCCTGTAGCTTTGCAGGGTACATCCCCACTCTTGGCTGCTTTCACAGTTGGTGTTGAGTGGCTACAGCTTTTCAAGTCACGAAGTGCAAACTGTCAGTGGATCTATGATTCTAGCATCTGGAGGACAGTGGCCTTCCTCTCACAGCTACACTACGCAGTGTTTCAGTGGGGACTCTGTGTGGGGCCTCTAACCCTACATTTTCCTTTCACACTGCCCTAGCAGAGGTTGTCCATGAGGGCTCTTCCCCTGCATCAAATTTCTGACTAAACATCCATGCATTTTCATACATCTTCTGAAATCTAGGTGGGGGTTCCCAAACCTAAATTCTTGTCCTCTGCACACCAGCAGGTCCAACACCATGTGGAAGCTGTCAAGGTTTGGGGTTTTCACCCTTGGAAGCAATGACTTGATCTATACATTGGCTCCTTTTAGCCAGGGCTGCAGAGGTTTGGATGGAGGGCACCAAGTCCCTAGGCTGCACACAGCAGTTGGGCCCTGGACCCAGCCCAATAAATCATTTTTTCCTCCTCAGCCTCCAGGCCTGTGATGGGAGGGATTGCCATGAAGGTCTCTGACATGCCCTGGAGACATTTTCCCTGTTGTCTTGGTGATTAACAACGTTGTTACTTATGCAAATTTCTGCAGCTGGCTAAAATTTCTCCTCAGAGAATGGGTTTTTCTTTTCTATTGCATCATCAGGCTGCAAATTTTCCAAAATTTTATGCTCTGCTCTCCTTTTAAACATAAGTTCCAATTCTAAACCATATCTTTGTGAATGCACAAAGCTGAAGGCTTTTATGAGCACCCAAGTCACATTTTGAATACGTTAGTGCTTAGAAATTTTTTCTGCCAGATATCCTAAATTATCTCTCTCAAGTTCAAAGTTCCACAAATCTCCTGGAAAGGGGAAAAATGCTACCAGTCTCTTTGCTAAAGCATCACAAGAGTCGTTTTTGCTCTAGTTCCCAACAAGTTCCTTCTCTCTATTTGAGACCACCTCAGCCTGAACTTTCTTGTCCATGTCGCTGTCAGCTTTTTGGTCAAAGCCATTCAACAAGTCTCTAGGAAGTTACAAACTTCCCCACATTTCCCTGTCTTCTTCTGAGTCCTCTAAATTGTTCCAACCTCTGCCTATTACCTACTTACAAAGTTGCTTTCACAATTTTGGGTAACTTTAGAGCAGCACCTCCCTACCTGGTGCCAATTTACTGTATTATTCTGTCCCCACGCTGCTAATAAAGATAAAGCTGAAAATGGGCAAATTATAAAGGAAAGAAGTTTAATTGACTCATAGTTCCATATGGCTGAGGAGGCCTCAGGAAACTTATAATCATGGTGCAAAACTTACAATCAGGAAACTTCACATGGAGGCAGCAAGGAGAAGTGCCAAACAAAAGAGGAAAAGCCCCTTATAAAGCTCTAAGACCTTGTGAGAATTCATTCACTATCTCGGGAACAGCATGAGGATAACCACCCCCATGATTCAATTATTTCCCACCAGGTCCCTCACATGACATGTAGGGATTATGGGAACTACAATTCAAGATGAGATTTGGGTGGAGACAGAGCCAAGTCAAATCACTGTGTCACCCAGGCTGGATTACAGTTTCACAGTCACAGCTCACTGCAGCCTTGACCTCCTGGGGTCAAGTGATGTTTTCTCAGCCTCCTAAGTAGAGTATTTGAGACTACAGGCACGTGCCACAGCCAGATTTTTTTTTCTGGTTTTTTTTTTTTTTTTTTGTAGAGATGGAATTCCACTATGTTGTCCAGGCTAGTCTTGTCATTATTTCCTAAACAATAAAATATAACAGTTATTAATGTAGTATTTATGTTTTATTAGATATTACAAGTAATAGAGAGAGAATTTAAAGTATATGGGAGGGTGTAGGTTATATGCAAATTCAATGCCATTTTATGTAAGAGACTTCAACATACATGGATTTTGGCATCAGTGGGAGATCCTGGGTCCAATCTCTGACACACAATGAGGAACAACTGAACACACAAGTGAGATGATTGCCGTGTCTACCATGACAAGAAAAAAAGTGTGTACATGCAGAGAGATTTGGGAAAAAGGCTCTTATGTGTTGAAGGAAACATAGAATATTCCACCTTAAGAATCATTAAGACTAACAGTTTCAAAATGTAAGTGAAGCTTTTGGTTTTACACTCAAATGCAAGAGTTAAGAGCCCAATCTTTCTGAAAGATAATTATAATAAGAAAGCCACATAGTCTCCACTAATTATGAACTGTGTAGCCTAAGGCCACTCCACTAACGTGAATTGTGTATCTCTTTCCTCATAAGTAAAGATAGACTTAATAACTAATGCCTATCTTTCAGGATTCTTGTAATTAAATTTGTGCAACCAATAAGCCATAGTTATTGTCATTAAGGTAATAACTAATGGTGATATATTTTCAGGTTTCAATATAACATAAAACCCCAGGAGACAGACTGTCACAGGGTAGAAGATCTCGCCTGTGCCAAGGATAAACCCACCTTCTATTCCCTTTTGATGTGTTTTATGTTGCTAAACTTTCAATGTTTATGCAACCTCCACAATTTCTGAGTTCAAAAACTTCTGATTTCTAAGAGAGCAAATTGAATGCCAGACTCAGAATACAGTCAACTCTTTAAATATCTAGATTGTTTTTAATTTTTCCCCTCAAATCTACCATGTTAACTATCCAAGTCTTCAAGACTATTCTAGGTATTTGATATTGTAACTCTTTCTTCACGAAATATGAAGAAGAATAGCTAAAATTTCTAGCTCTGGGGGAAACTGTGTTATTTAGCACCTATCAGCTATCACAAATCATTTTATATTGGATCGCAAAATTTCAGCAACATGTTACTACTGCTAAGCATGTATTCAGTGACAAAAACTTGTTGACCAATAGATGGGGTGTTGAAATGATAGTGTGTTAAGAAACACAGAAGTTTCTCAGCCAAAAGCAAAGCAAGACAAGGAAAGTGATGAGAAACAGAATGAGATCAGTCAATTGATTGGACAGGAATATATCTCACAAAGTAACCACATGGAAGCAGACTTAGGTTAGCATCAAAGTGAGATCAGGAAAGGTTATGAAAAATAGTTATTCACGGGCTGACTCTTGAAAGTATACTGTACCTAAGAGCATTTTATTCCTGGCTGGTGAACAAAAACGTTTAACCATACATGGGGTTAGTTCTGATTGTGAATATGACAATCCCATCATATCTAGAGGCATTTAGGAGTCAATCTGTTTCATTACGTCTTGGCAGGTGTTTAACACACCCATTTGTTCATTCATCCATTAATTCATAAAACTTAAAAAAATGTGTGTTAACTGGTTTATTCCTATAGATAAAATGGTGAAGAAAAAAATTATTGCCCTTATATAACTTATAAACCCCAAAGTAAACTCTCCTTCCTTTTTTAAAGAAAAAACAAGGAAGTAAAAAGAAAAACAAAGTTTAACAATTTCTTGGAGTTAAGTTCTGTATAACAATTATATATTCTAGTGAATTATATGTATCCATCTATTTTTTAAAAAATTAGATTTTAGAAATGCTTATAAATTACTCTTTAAAGGCAAAACACTTTTTTGTTTTGGTTAGGTTTGGTTTTGCTCAACTTCAATTATGAGACTAAACTCCTGACTAGTCCTCCAGAGAGGTTTCCTCTTGTTTCGGAAACACTGCAGTTTGTAATGAAATCTTGTATCATTGTACTACGTTATTAAACACTAAATCCACTTTGGAGAAAATGTCCGGGAGCCACTATCCACCAATCTTTCCCATGAGCATTGGCAAAAAGTGCCAAAAAATGTTACATTTTGGTTGACTATCTGGGATCAGACAGGAAGAGAGAATAGATGTTATTTAATGATAACCTGCTACCTTTAAATAAATGTGGAAATTGTTTGTGGGCTGAAACAAACAGTTGACTCATAGTATTTGCCTTTTTTCATATAGTCCAAATAACTTAACATTATTTAACCAATGAACATAGAAATATCATCAAAAAAATACTATCAAACCAAATATTTGTGTATTGGTATATCAAAAAGATAATAATGCACCATAATCAAATGGGTTTTACACTAGGGATGCAAAAATAGTTGAACATATCAAATCAATAAATGTAATACATTACTCAAGCAAAATATAAGATAGAAACCATATGATCATCTCAATACATGCAGAGAAATTATTTGATAGAATTTAGCATTCCTTTTTAATAAAAATCCTCAACAAACTAGGCATTGAAGGAACATACCTCTAAACAATACAGGTCATATGTGACAAACACACAGTAAGCATTATACTGAATGGGGAAGAGATGAGAGCATTCTTTCTAAGAACTAGAACAAGACAAGGATGCTCACTTTCACCACTTCTACTCAACATAGTAATAGAACCCCTGACTCGAGTAATTAAGTAAGAGGAAAAAATAAAAAGGCATCTAAATTGGGAAATCAGAAGTATAATTATCCCTGTATGCTGGTGATGTGATTATATACTTAGAAAACCCTAAAAGTTCCACCCCAAATCTCTTAGATTTAACAAGTGAATTCAGTTATGTTTTAGGATAGAAAAATCAACATACCAAAATAAGAAGCATTTCTATACACCAATAATAACAACCAACCTGAGAACCAAATCAAAATGGCAATCTTATTTACAATAGCCATAAAAAAAACCCAGGAATATAATAAACTGGGGAGGAGAAAGATCTCTACAAGGAAAACTACAAAACACTCTTGCAAGAAAATGTACTTGGCACAAACAAATAGAAAAACATCCTATGCTCGTTGCTTAGAATAATTAATATTGTAAAAATTACTATATTTATAAAAGCAATCTATAGAGTCTAAGCAATCGCTATCAAATTATCAACATCATTTTTTACAGAATTAGAAAAAAAATCCTAAAATATATATGAGACCAAAAAAAAAAAAAAAAAAAAACAAGGAAGAAGAAATTAAAAAACAGACACATAAATCAATGGAACAGATTAGAGAACCCGGAAATAAAGCTGCAAATTTACTGCAAACTTATCTCTGACAATATTAACAAGAATATTCACTAGAGAAAGGACACTCTTCAATAAACGATGCCAGGAAATGTGCACTAAGGACAAGACACTCTTTTCAATAAATGATGCTAGAAAATATGCACTAGGGAAAGAACACTCTTTTCAATAAACGATGCTAGGAAAATTGGACTGACATATACAGAAGGATACAATTGCACCATAATTTCTTATTATATACAAAAACCAACCCAAAATGAATGAAATAATTAAATGTAAGGCCTAAAAATATAAAAATATTATAGAAAGCCTACAAAAAACTTTTCTTGATATTGTTCTAGGCAAATAATTCAGGACTAAGATTTCAAAAGCACAGGAAACAAAACAAAAATAGACAAATGAAACTTAAAATCTTCTGCACAGCAGAACAACAGAGTGAACAACCAGCCAAATAGAAGAAAATATTTGCAAACTATGCATGAAACAGATTAACATCCAGAATTTTTAAGGAACTCAAACAGCTCAACAACAACAAATGGTAGCAACAATAATTCCAACAAGTAGTGGGCAAAAGTCATAAGTAGAGCATTTTATTTCCCAAAAAAGACATACAATTGGCCAAAGAGCATATAAAAATGCTCAATGTCACTAATAATAACAAGAGAAATGCATATTTAAACCACAATGAGATATTTTGTACCATTCAGAATGGCTACTATAAAAAAGGACAAAAAGTAGTATATATTGATGAAGACGCAGAGAAAAGGGAATGTTTAATGAAGATTTCCCAAAGAACTAAAAATGGAACTACTGATCTATCCAATAACCCCAGTACTTGGTATCTACTCAGGGAAAATAAATAATTACATCACAAAGATACCTGAACTTGTGTGCTCATCACAGCACTATTGACAATAGCAAAATCATGAACAAACTTAAGTGTTCACCAACTTAAGATTGGATAAAGAAAATGGTATATAAATACAATGGAATACCATTGAGACACCAAAAAGAATGAAACCATGTCATTTTCAGCAAAGCAGATAGACCTGGAGGCTATTATCTTAAGGGAAACTACTCAGAAACAGAAAGATAAATGCTATGTTCTTACTTATAAGTGGGAGATAATACACATGGAAGTAGAGTATGGAATGTGGACAATGGTAGACAATGGAGTCTTAGAATAATCAGGACTGTTGCTGGGGGTGAATTATAGAAAATTCCTTAATATTTTTACTTAAATATAAATTATACTTGTATCCCTTAAATTTATGTAAATAAAAAATTTTTAAATGTTATTGGATACGAACTAACATGGGCTATGAGAGAAGTTATGGGAAAAATGGGTAGAAAGGATTTGACCAACATAATTAATAAGGTTAATCTCATGTAAATAACTGTACTATATGAATAGGAACTACACATCATTTGAAACATACATTAAACATCCACAAAACACATACACAGGTACCTCCCACAAATATCACCAAATATCAAAAAATAGAACTCAAACTCATAATCACTGAACAAAATGCACTAAAAGTATAGATGAAGAGCAAAAACTGAAAAAGAAAACTATACATCTTAAAATTATGTAATATCCTTAAACTCTTGGCTTAAAGTGGAAATGTTGGCCAGGCCTGGTAGCTCACACCTGTAAATCCCCACCCTTTGGTAGGCTGAGGCAGGAGGATTGCTTGAGCCCAAGAGTTAGAGATCAGCTTTGACAACATGGTGACCTCTGGTGTCTACAAAAATAAAATAAAATCCTGCACATGGTGGCACACACCTGTAGCCCAGCTCCTAAGATGGAGGCTCACTTGTATTAGTAATTTGACACTGCAGTGAGCCATGTTGGCAACACTGCATTCCAGTCCGGGTGACAGAGCAAGATCCTGTCTCAATTAGCACAAAAAAAGAAAGAAAGAAATGTAAACTGGCATTAAGAACCATTTAGAGGCTGGGCAGGTGGCTCACGCCTGTAATGCCAGCACTTCGTGAGGCCGAGGGAGGTGGATCACGAGGTCAAGAGATCGAGATCATCCTAGCCAGCATGGTGAAACCCCGTCTCTATTAAAAATACAAAAAAATTAGCTGGGCGTCGTGGCCCGCGCCTGTAGTCCCAGCTACTTGGGAGGCTGAGGCAGGAGAATTGCTTGAAACCAGGAGGCGGAGGTTGCTGTAAGCCGAGATCACGCCACTGCACTCTAGCCTGGCGCCTGGTGACGGAGTGAGGCTCTGTCTCAAAAAAAAAAAAAAAAAAAAAAAAAAAGAACTATTTAGAAATAAATAAATAACAATGGGAAATGTTAAACACAAATGCTTCTAGGTAGAACCAAAATCTAAGTAGGGAAAGCTTACAGCCTGAAATATGCATCCTTAAATAATTGACAACTTTTAAAAGGGTAGAAATACATTTATTTTAAAGAAAAAGGCAAAAGCAAAGAAAATATTTGACTTGGTAAGTACAAAGTAATTGTACATTTTACAAATTCAGAGAAGGACAAAAAAAGAATACAAATAAAATGGAGGGATCTTTTTATATATAGTTTCTTAAATTATCAAAAAATTTTGTGGTAATAATTGATTTTATAATAAACTAGAATGGCTCACAATTTTTTGTAGAATCTGAAAAATCTGACTAGTGTGATAAACTCTCATTAAAGTTTTGTACTTCTCTTTTAAAGACAGAGAAGCATGTATGTGCACAGCAGGCTGCCGAACAAGTCTTAGTGTTTGTTTTGCTTTGTTGGTTTATCTGTAATCCCAAAAGTTTTATTTGTCTTGATCTACTTTGGCGTCAAGATAAAGATAATATTCATGTTACATACCCTGTTTCAAAGCTTAGAAACAGATGCACAACCAACTAAATCATTTTATAAGGCTAACATGGTACTGATTCCTTGTGGAAAAGAAAATACAAAATAAAAGAAAAAGAAACAAACATCTGGGCAAATGTCATTGTGAACAGAAGTAAAATTTCTTAATAAATCCTTGGTGAGTTGAAAGCAACGCATATTAAAAGAGGTTTTCAGACAGCTATCTCTAATTTTTCCAGAGTCTCAAGGATATTTAACATTAGAGGATACATTAATAGAAACTAGTGTATTAAGAAATTATAGAAAAATATTATCATTTCAATAAAACATAACTGGTAAAGTTAAATCAACTAAGCATAACTGTAATACACAATTCCTAAGAGGCAAAAATAAATACTCATACCAAATAATGAATAAAAATAACCTTTCCTAATCTGTTAAAAAGTGTCTCTATGAAGAAAACATGTTTGGTGATAAAAATATTAGAAACATTCTTACTATGCAAAGAAGTGGATAAGGATGTCTACTATCACTTTTATGATCAAAGATTCAACAACTTTTTGGAGGTCATAGCCAGAAAATTAAAAGAAGTAAAATATACATACATTTATCTAAACTATATATTGAATTTTAAAAGTTATAACTCTTATGCTTCTAGATGTTAGAATTGTCTACTAGAAATTCAAGAGAATCATTGAATAGAATTTTAGAACAGGAAAACAGTTATGATTAAGAAATATAAGTAGGCTATATATAAATAAAAGTAGAAATATTATCAAAACACCAAAATCAAAGTTTTCCTATATGGCAAATACTATGTTAAATAACAAGAGACTGTGAAACTACTACCCAATACATAACAAATCATGCCACTTTCTTTTTGACCATTATCTCTAGAAATGCCACTTCTCTGCCACGTGTGTGTATATGTGCGAACATGTGCTTTCTCGACCAGGTCATACTTGATTTTCACGCTTGATGGTGACCTTGGTGTAGTTTCATTTTCTCTTCTTGCCTTTCCATGATACTCTTTCTTTC
>NW_022437060.1:1220877-1465367 GCF_009761245.1 Sapajus apella
CTTCCTTCTTTCTTTCTTCCTTTCTTTTTCTTTCTTTCTTCTCAAACCAATCTTAGTACACACATAAAGTATTAAGAGATATTGCCACTGATAGAATGCTCAAATAAAGTAAAAATTATTAAGGCCATTGTTCATGATTTTACAAGCATTTTCTTTCAGAGTTTGTCATGTACTTTACTGAGGTGTTTGCATAGGTTTTCCTCCAGTAGAAATGAATTTAAACATGCTCTCAAATAATATGTTATGTTCAAATGAGTCCACAGGTTAAAATAAACTCCTATATTTCAACCCAGTTTCCAGATTATTTGCTTCACTTTCTAGTACAATTGGATATAAAATCTTCCCATAGAAAAACAATAAAATTCAAATATTGCTATTTTATACTCATATATTAAGCATGTGCCTTATTGCTTTCTAACATTATATTGACTCTCAATTTGTTTTCCAGAAAACAATAAAATGACACTTAATTTGATTGCCATAATAATGCCATATACTTAATAGTTCCTTTTAAATCTTCGTTTTCACTTTAAAATAGTTTCGTTGTGTTCAGGAGCATCCCTTCCAACCTTCTGCCTACTCCACCCTTGGGAGAAGCAGGTCACTGAGAGCAAATTTGACATACTTATTACATTTCTTAGGTCGCTTTTTAATAAGCAACTTATTTGTTGACCTTTTTGCTTTCTCTGCTCCTTGACTCTAAATATTAAAATATAATTCAAGATCTTAAAAGTGGTATTTCTCTAACTTGGATTTGCCATGAGAGTCGATATCCACTCAAATTCTCTTTTACATGAATAAGGTACATTTTTAATCTTTAATGGCTCCTGTGACATGCTCTGCTATAATCCAATCCACCCTGATGGTTTTCTCTCAGGGAGTAAAACCACATTAAAATGTATGAATGGAAAGCCTTGATATACCTTGACCACTTAAACTGTGTGTATGTGTGTGTCTGTGTGCGTGTGTGTGTATGTGCGTGTGTGTGTGTGCACGCGCGCACACACGCGTGCGCGAGCACATAAGAGAGAGAGAAAGAGATTGCACTAGCGTATATCTACCAAAATGAACTGAACTTCCTCACAAACTAATGATTTGCTAAAAGTACATACTGTGGAATCAAAAGCAATGTATTGCATAATTTTACAGGGTTTTAGGTGCTTTTCATTTTACTATAACTCCACAACAACAATTTCCTTGAAAATAGTTAATTAAGGTTGAAAAAGTAATTATAGACCAACAAATCATCTTGGAGATGTAAAGTTATAGGAGTTATAGGACTGATTGAATAAAGTCAAACTATGGTTTATAGTACTATAATAATAATATACAATTCCATATAGCAAGATAATATACAGATATATTGTATAATAATATATTCTGTTATATGTCTATCATTCTACTTTCTCTATTACATATACATATTCTACTGTATACTACATACATAATAGATCAATTTGAGGCTTGACATTATTGCAGTGTTGAATTTTCAAATCCATGAACTGAGTATACTATTTCATATATTTATGCCTTTTAAAATCATCTCAATTATGTTTTTTACTGTTTTGTAATCTCTGATGATCTCCTTAAGTTCTATTCTTTGGTGCTAAACAATCTTAGATGCTATTCTAAATGCTATTTATTTGCATTATATTTTCTATTATTTTATTCATACATGAAAATAAAATTCAGTTTTATATGTGAATTTTCATGTTCAATAACTTTGCTAAATGTATTAACTTATTAATTATAATTGCCCAAGGATATATTTATTTTCAATCATCTATCTATGCAATTAAATCATCTGTAAATGAAGCAAGTTTCATTTGTTTTGTTTCTGTTCCTATGCCATTGCTTAATTTTGTTGGCTTATATGCCTAGTTAGTACCATCAATAAATAGTTGAACAGAAGCTATGATAAGAGGAATCTTTCAGAATTGCCATTTGAGTTTTCTTCTGTGTTATCTTAATATGTTGAATTAATTGATTGCTCATCAAATGAATGACATGCCAGTTTACATTCTTGAAATAAGCCCAACTTAATAGTGATAAAGTACAATAATTTTAGTATATGCTGAAATTGCTTTGATAGCATTTTGTTTGGTTATGAAAGATGTTCTTTTTTTTTTTTAATAATGTCTTTATCAGGTTTTGAGATCAAGGTTATATTGGACTAAGTAAATGAGTTGTATTATTTTTCTGCTTCTTCATAACAAATTACTACAAATTTGGTGGCTAAAAACGACACAAGTTTATTATTTCTTGGTTTCCAGGGCTCAAGAGTCGGCACATAACCCAAGTAGGTTCTCTGCTTCATTGTTTTGCAAGGCCAGAATCAAAGTCTTGGTAGGGCTGAGTTCCTTTCTGCAGGATCTGGGGGCAGAATCTCCTTGTCAGCTCATTCGAGCTACTAGAATATGTAGAATCAAGGTATCCCATTCTTCCCTCTGTGTCAGTTTCAGGTGAAGATCACACCCTACCTCATTTCTTCTCACAGTGCCCCTGTAATCTTCAAGTAACCAGTGGTCTCACTAAACCCATCTAAGACTTTTGTGTTGTAAACTGTGTCCGATCTCAAATAACTCTACTTTACAAGAGCTTCTTTCAATCAACCAGCCTAGATCCCAAAGTCCCATAAATATTGTCCCCTGACTATTCTAGGCTGAAGAACTACTACGTTTGTTAAGATCACATTCTCTCTTATGGCAGTTAGTCTAATAAACTTAATTTTCCTTGATCCAAAACATTTTTTGGTGTTCTTTTAGAAAAATGATGGCCTACACTCCTAGATTCTCTCTCTCTCTCTCTCTCTCTCTCCCTATATATACATATACATCTCCCATTGCCCTCATCACTCTCCACATTCACCTTTTCTTGCTCTTCGTTGTTTCAAAATTCACTGAAGTTGCTACTAATACTTAGAGCTTCAATTCTCTCATCCCCTATTCAGTGTTTCAACTCACACCGATGTGGGCATCCACCCACTCTCCACTGAACTGCTCTTGTCAAGGCACTGGATGTATTTATGATACCAAATCCAAAGGAGAGAATTCTTGCTTATTTTACAATCTTATTATCAGCACTTGAGACAGGAATCAGCTGTCCATTTTACAACAACGTCTGCTCTCAGCTGCCTGGGTACCACATTCTTTCCTTCCCCCTCTTTCTCAGGGCTCTCTGTTGGGTCTACTTTCATTTTTTTGACCTAACACGAAATGATGGCTTTCCATGGACTAAATGCTGGAGCCCCTCAGCTTCTGGTACTGGGCCTGGTCTTACTCTTTCTAGGTTTTCTAAGTGATCTCCTCCATTCTCAGCATTAGAAATTACTGAGAACCAGCATGGTTGTAGAGACCCCCAACCAGGTGGCACTGAAGGAATTGAGAAGCAGTCACCCAGATAGAACAAAGTAGGACTATCCAAGGGGCCAACAGCCTTTCGAGCTGAGAGGGGGCTGACAGCATTCCAGGTTGAAGGGCCTCAAGCAGACTCTGACCCATGCATTTATTCTCTCTGAACAGGTGACTAATATTAACAAACAGATATTCGTTATTTTCTCATAAGACAAAAATATACCAGATAGACAGCTGGTGCCCACCTACCGCTGATCACAGACAAACCAAACAGGATTCTCCATGAGGGATCCATGGGGTCAGGGTCAGATATCCTGTGCTTAAAGAATTGTTTTAACCAGTGTATGATATGTATATGCTGTCCGGCCACTTTAGAATGCCCCAAGTAGTTTTCTACTTGGGGGAAGGGGGGGTGAGGTTTTCCTTGCCATTGTTCTTCCTAGCAAACAATAAATTTTATCATACACTCAGCATTTCTCAACAAGAAATAGTATCATTTTGTTGATGATTCCCAAAGACATATCTTCTTCCTAGACGTTTCTGAGCTCTATACTTGAATACAGTTAACTATCATTATACATGGATTCTGTATTTGTGAATTTGTATACTCATTATAATTTATTCTAATGCTGTGAACATTTTGTGGTCATTCCCAGACATGCACAAAGCAGTGAAAAATTTGATTTTCACCCAATGTACACACTCCCTGCTGAGGCTGAACAAGGCAATGTTTTGGCCTCTTGTTTCATCTTTCACACTGTAAACAAGTGCCCTTTTGCTTGTCTATTTAGTGCCATGTTTTCCCATTTTCATGCTTGTTTGTGATTTTGCTGTTTACACTGGCCCCTAAAGGTAGTGTTTAAGTGTTCTCTAGCATTCCTACGTGCAAGAAAGCTGTGATGTGCTTTAAACAAATCTTTAACCATAAACACAAATAAAACCAAGTTCTATATTGACCAGTTGGTGAAATTGTGGCCAGAGGCTACTAGGAACCTAACCTTGTATTTCTCCTAGGAGCCAGAGTTCAGTATTCACTAATTCAGTGTTCACTACAACTTGATGGACATATTACAATAAATAACAAGAATCAATTACATCTTCTTTATGAGGTGACCTAAAGCCATTTCAGGTCTTAATATATAAAATGCTGAACTCTTTCTTGTCATCCACCATCCTAGATATCAGTAAGTACTACCATTATTCTACTGGTTACTTAAACCATGTCTCCACTTCTTTTTGTTTTAGATTTTTCAATGTTTTCTGCCTTCCACATCTAATCTGATACCTATTCTGTTTGTTATATCCCCCAAATTTATAAAGATTATATCCATTCCTCATGAAAAGCATGCTTACGAACTCTAAACAAATCCTTTGAATTATCTTTTAATGCGACACAATTCTAACTGGATTGGATTCAGAAGTTTATGAAGCAAATCACTGGATTCTTCTATCCAAATCCTTTCAATAAATTCCCATTACCATTGAATTCTTCTCTTTTCTAACTTTAAGTTCTGGAATACATGTGCAGAATTTGCAGGTTTGCTGTGTAGGTGTACATGTGCCACAATGGTTTGCTGCACCTACCAACCTGTCATCTAGGTTTTAAACCCCATATACATTAGATATTTGTCCTAATGCTCTCCCTCCCCTTGCCTCCAACCCCCTCCGACAGGCCTCGGTATGTGATGTTCCCCTCCCTTTGTCCATGTGTTTTCATTGTTCAACTCCCACTTACGAGTGAGAATATGTGGTGTTTGATTTTCTGTTCCTGTATTAGTTTGCTGAGAATGATGACTTCCATCTTTATCTATGTTCCTGCAAAGGACATGAACTCATTCATTTTATGGCTGCATAGTATTCCATGATGTATATGTGCCACATTTTCTTTATCCAGCCTATTACTGAGGGTCTTTGCCATGGTATTAACCTTACATATTCTTGTTACTACCTCTCCAACTACACTTTACACCATTTTCATATTTGTTCCCCATACTTTAATGACACTTGCCATAAATCTCTATGACCTCTTCTGGGAAGTTTTCTCTGAGCTATTTGAGTATGGACTGGTATTTTATTTTATTGTGCTAACATCACACCCGATAGGTAACTCAAACATTGCTGTTGTCAGACAACATTGTAGTAACCTGCCCTTTACCTGGATCTCCTACCAGACTGCAGAAGACTCAGCAACCATGAGGGCCTGGCATAAAATAGGGTCTCACTAAGTATCTATTGAAGAATTTCAAAACACATTGCACAAGTAGGATGGAGATTCCAGAAGTGGATTTAAATAACCCCTGCTTTGAGGGGAAAGGAAAACCATAACAAGAGATAAGAATAAAGCAAGACCTGACATGATATTCATGCCCAGACACTGTTTTGTTGGTCTTTTAAGCAGACTGTGTGACCTTTCTGTCCTCCTCATCAGTAGTAAGGAAGGTAATGCCAAAAAGTCTGACAGCATCAGCTCTTCGCTCCCCAGGGAAATGTTAACAGAAGCAAAGAGGGAAAAGAAAGACACCCAGACTTTCCTGGCTGTTGGCTACATCTCCTAGCAACTTCAGGTTCGATTAGAGCTCTCCTTGAGAGGGTTGTCTTTGAAAGCTTGAAAAAGCGACACATGTGAAGGACTAAAATATAAGACAGGTCTTTAAAAATTGATATCCTTTGTATTATAAAGGTCCTATTGTAAAGATATTTCCTCATAATAATTAAGGCTGTTTTTTTCCAAACTCCGTGTCTTAGCCCCCTAAGTTATAGGAATTTAGCATTCTGCCTTAGTGGACAGCTCACATGAGGATGTATGCCCATGTTCTTAGCCACCTCACATGACCCACTCAGGTTGAAGCTCAAATGAGGCATGATGTTTCAAAATTCACCTTTTTCTCCTTCATTAAAGAAACTACATCAAAGTGCAGGTGAGTGGTGGCATTGTGATGGCAATAACCTCTCACAATGGAAAAAATGAACTTTTTCTTAAGCTTTGGTACTTAAACAATTATTAATTAGAAAACATGGAAGCCCAGGCAGAGGCAAATAAGCCATGTAGGCCATGAAGTGTAAGCTTCCAGGTGTTTTTTCTACACAAACTTTACTTAGCTCTGTTCGCATGACCAGTAAAATTTGCAAAAGTACCATATATTGCCCACAGAGGATTAAACCTGCTGTTATTTGTGTACTTCAACTTTCTCTCTATGACACTTCTCGTGTCCTGGGGTATTGGAACCATAAGAAAAAAATATTGAGAATTCATGTGGTTTAATTCCCTCAAATTATGTTATTTTTCCTGATAGTATAATAATTATGATATCGTACTACTTTTGCAGTTTGTATACTTTGAGGATTTTTAGTTTTCTCATTCTAATTTGATATTTAATGTTTGTATTTGTTTCTTTAAAAGAACAACTCCCATTAAAACAAACTTCAGGTTTTACAAAACTTGGATCTATTATGACTCTAGAGTTTGTCCCAGTCCCACCCAGTGAATCAGCCTCCATTTAGGCCAGACAAGACCCAGTTAGCCTCTCCCTTTACTGCCCAGAACTAATAAAATGGTAGTTTCTCTTGGACACCCCTTGCTTATCTTCTTGTTCCGTTTCCTGTCTAATCTTCCATTTTGCCTAGGTATATCTGGTTGCCCTCAGTTTGTGCCCATCTGTCCTCAACTGTGCTGTAATCATTTGCCCCCTGTTCTTTAACTGTTTCTCTGGATCCTGGTGTTCAATGATGTCATCTATGGGCAGCATGGACCAAGTTGCATCCATACCTACTGGGTCATTAGACCTACCCAGGAGATCCATATGTACATTTAAGCTTAGAATCACTGCTCTAGGTGAATATTTACTTATTATTTGATATATGTCAGCAGGTATCTCAAGTTGGTGAATACTTAGAATTTTTAATATCATTATCTTGAAACTGCCCTTGCAAAGATTATGACAGTGAGAGAAGTCTAGCGTTGCTGACTCCATCTTGCTTCTAGCCTCACTGGCTAATTGTCTTTGCTCATTCCTGGGTGTAGGCTTAACTAATCATAGGAGGAATTTAGTTTATAGTTTAACTTGAAAGCAAGGATGACAAATAATCTCTCCCTAAAACTAACTCCCTCCTTGCTTAGGAACACAAAACGATTTTTGTAAGACTAATAAAAGCCCATGAGATTAGGATCATGGGAAGGGCCTGAGTCCTGCTAAAATGTATGCATAATTTTTATTATTTCTTTTTGCTCAGGAGTCATGTGGTCAGATGTCACAAGACTTATGATTTTCTCAATGGCTTCTCTAGATGATATCAGTATTGCAGAGCCAAAAGCTGGCCTTTTGAGATGTATTTCAGATTTTTGCATTGTGACAACTGACTGGACCCTCCGGACTCACGACTGGTGACTCAAGTGATCCTGTGGTCCCCCTGTTCAGAGGCAGACTTGGCATGCAGGGATCATTTTCCACAACCCTATGATTGCATCCCCAACTGATCAGCAACACCCATTCCCTAGTCCCCTGGAACTCTAACTTTCAAGCCTTCAGAGAGGCTGATTTAAGTAACAACTGTATCTTCAATGTGGCCAGCCTCCTGTTAATTAAACTCTTCCTTTATTGCAATACCATAGTCATAGTGAATTAGTTCTGTGTGTGCAGTGGGCAGGAAGAAGGGGTTGAGCAATTACAGTGTTCTCAGGTTCTTATTGTTGATTATGAGAAATACACATACATATTCTAGTTATTTGGTAAATAAAACCAGCCTATCTATGTAGTTTGTTAATAAATACTACAATTTACTGATAACTTATTATTGAGTTTAACCATGAGGAATTTGCACTTTTCTGGATAAAATTAGTCAAATATTTAAAATTTTGTATGGTTGTGGCATGACTCTGTAAAGTTGCAATACTTTTCATATATTAGATCCTAAACAGACACACACAAGGCACACACAGGTATGTAGTATCATCATTTCTATATTTTTGCAGAGTACCTGAGCTTTAAACAACCTGGGCAATGACTCAGAGCTGATTAGAGTTTAGGAAAGATTTAAATCCAAGCAGTGCAACTCTAAAACATGCATATTAGACATAAGGCCATATTGTCTCTGTAATTTTGAGTAGCTCAAGGACTGTACCTTATTCTTTTTGCATCATTACACTAAGCCTTGTAGAATACTATCAGTCATGCAGTAAGTGTGAAATTGAACTGGAGTTGACCTGGGCTGGTGGAGGCAGTACTATTGAGTCATAGCAACTCAGCAAGGCCCTGTGGCTTGCCTGTCCCTCCCTATTTTGTGGAGCACAGTAAAGGGGGTTATGGGGTCAGAATGTCTTTTTCCATGAGGCTGTGCCTATGGCTTTGGCATATGGGTCATGAAAAACACGATTCATTTCCATTTATATTCTTTCAATGTAATTGGCAGTAATAAATTCAAGTCTGATTTCATGTTCCCGTTGAAGCTCAAGGGAGCCTTAGATATTTAAAACATTAGGCATTTCTAGAAATTTAATGTAGGAAGATTGTCTTCCAGTAAGTATTTTTGAAATTGGAAATTCAGTGGTTTTGCACAAATCTTAAGGTTTTGGTTTTTAGAATTTCTCTTTCTTTTTTGCTATTTCTCCAATGTCCGTTTATCCCTCATGGCCTATTTCTATTAAAAAAGTCATTTGATAATGCATGCATATGTAGGTATGTGTGTGTGTATACAGAAATGTATAGGGGTGTGTATCCATAGATATTTCTATACATTTCTGTATATACTGAATATGGTATATGTCTCTCTCTCTGCATATATATGTGTGTGTGTGTGTGTGTGTGTGTATATGTGTATGTATGTATATATTTGTATGTGTACACACACACACATTCACACACACACACACACACACACACCCATGGTCTCCAACTTAAAATGTTTCAATGACTTATGATGGTTTGACTTGGAATTTTTCAACTTTACAGTGGTTTAAAAGTGATAAAAACTTAACAGAAACCATACTTTGAGTACCGATATAACCAATTTTTGTTTTTACCTTCAGTACAGTATTCAATAAATTACATGAGATATTAAATGCTTTGTTATAAAATGGGCTTTGTGTTAGATTATTTTGCTCAACTATAGGCTAATGTAAACATTCTGAGCATGTTTATGGTAGGATAGGCTAAGCTATGGTGTTTGGTAGGTAAGCTATATTAAATACATTTTTGATTAATGAAATTTTCAACATACAGTGGGTTCATCAGAATGTAACCCTATTGTAAATTGAGAACCATATGTATGTGTGTGAGTATATATAAATATGTATATATATAAACAAACACACATATATTTGTGTATATATACATATATGTGTATATACATGTATATATCTGTATATACATGTATACATGTATGTATGTGTATATATGTATATATGTATGTGTATATATACGTATATATGTATGTGTATATATACACATATATATACGTGTGTATATGTGTGTATATACACATATATCATATATATACACACATGTATATATGTGTGTATATATACACACATATATACATATATATACACATATATATGTATATATACACATATATGTGTATATATACGTATGTATATACATATATGTGTATATATACGTATATATATATACACATATATACGTGTGTGTATATATACGTGTATATATATATAGAGAGAGAGAGAAAGAGAGAGTTGAAAATAGCTTCAGAATATATGGATTCAGATTTAGCTGATGTATATATTAAATGTCTACTATATGTCAAGCACAGTGCTAGTTGCGATGGTTAATGCCGAGTGTCAACTTGATTGGATTGAAGAATGCAAAGTATTGCTCCTAGTTGCATCGGTGAAGATGCTCACAAAAACAGAAGAACATCTGAGTCAGTGGATAGGGAAAGGCAGACCCACCCTCAGTCTGGGTGGACACCATCTAATCAGCTGCCAGCATGGCTAGAATAAAAGCAGGCAGAAGAAAATGGAAGGACTTGACTCCCTGACTCTCCCGTTCTTCATCGTTCTTTAGTGATGGATGCTTCCTGCCCTTGAACATCAAACTTCAAGTTCAACCACAATTCAAGGTGAGATTTGGTTGAGGACACAGCCAAACCGTATCAGCAGCCTGTTTCCCTAGTGTACTGGCAAGTGCATTTGAGAGAGCCTGCATATGGATCTTCAGGTAATTTTTTTTTATATTCTTAATTTTTCTTCTTTTTGCATTCTTCATACACTTATTAATAAGGTGTAAATATAATAAAAGATCATCTATAAATACAAATTTTATGATTTGGAAAAGTAAGCATTTATTTCTAACATAAGTATTCAAGAAAATCATTGATAGCATAAAATAAACAAAACTCTATCACTGTATGTTTCTGGGCCAGCATTTTTGTTATAATTTGGGGGACTCACACGGAAATCTTTGGTTGCAAGTTTCAATTAAAAGTATTATTTATTCATTTAAATATAAACTCAACAAATATTTCCTTAAATGCACTCTGGTGTATTTATTTTTCAGCTGTTCATTCCATAGCAATCAGAGAAAGATGCAAACAAAAAGAACCACAGCACAACTTTTGAAGGTGTCCTTCAGAGGTATGAACAGAGGGCTGTCAGCGAAAGTTTACAAGATCTCTGATTGCATATGGAATGTGCAGTAAAATTCAGGATGAATTCAGTAATATTGCAGTTTGTCTTTGAAGTCCTTGGAAAATTGTTTCATATAATTAGAAGTCATTATTTCTTGTTCCTGTATTCAAGTTACTGTATTCATTTTGAGGTATATGTTTAGACACTGTTTCATAAGATCCTTTTTCACTGGGTACAACACAGACAAATGCTTTGCTTCTAAGGGAGAAAGGATATCAAGCCTTGGGGCAGGCAGAGCTTTATTTCAGCTTTTAATATACAAAATGCTTACTAAGCAAATAGATAAGGTGAAGAAGATGGCAAAGGGAATATTTGTCCTCTCTAGGACAGCAAAGTAAAAAAACAATGAAAGGACAATGATTCGTGTATGATTGAACGCTAATCCAAGAAAATATATTTATTCCTTGAAGCAATATTTGTGAGGCATTTTCTAACTGAATTTTTTAACACGACATTAATAATATTCCTAAAAATAATAAAACCAAAAGTATTTTACAGTGTAATGTTAATGATTAAAGTCAAGATTATCTTTCCACACTTGAATAATTAAGAATTTACTTATGTTAACATATTCCTACAAAAATACATTTCCTTGTCCATATCATAAGATTATTTTTTAAATAGAACTACTCACGTGATGTGAAGTAATAGAAAAGATTTCGTAGAGAAAAAAATTAGACCGCTGACTCTTGTTTTTCTGTTTCTGTCATGACCAGGTCTTGTATGACCAGGAATTTCACTAATTTCAAGTGTCTTTAGAAGCAAACTAGACTCTTTTAGAAAGCAAGTTCTATCTTGTGTCAGAGTCTCATATTGTAGTCAGTGAGTGAGCAGAGGCAGCATACCACCTCAGCCTGGGGCTTTGGCATACTGCTGAGGAGTCAGTGTTGAGTAAAAGGAATTGGATTTAAAAGTAACAGTAAAACACACAGAAAAGTAATGTGGCTGATGGAAATACACCATCCTATATCTTCTTTATTCTTCTTCCCTGTAAGAGGGGGAGAAAAAGAAACAAAAACAAAGAACACTCAGGAACTTTGGGAAGTCACAGGAAGATAGGTGTTGTAAGGTATTTCCTGAGAATATGGAAGATCTAAGTAGGACCTAGCCTGCCACATGTGAATTACCATCAGGGTCCACCAAGTCTGTGATATGGAGGACAATGAAGAGGGTGACATAGTCGTCTCATTAGTTAGGAAGGCAAAATAAAATTTCCCCAGGGTATTAGAACTTCAAATAAGCCAAGGTACACAGGAATATTTGGGCCAGGCTTTCTCAGTTTGTAGCATTTAAAAAAAATGCTAATACGTATTCCAAGGTAACAGAGAGCTGGTCAAATAAGTTTGGAAATCATAGCCTATGATACCCTTTCTGAGGTTTCATAATGTCAGTATTGAGATTAAAGAGTCAGTGGTTTCACAGAAAATGATCTTGTTTAAATTTGCCTAATCCTGTGTGTCTCAAATTAATTTGAGATTTCTGTCTTAGTAATAAATTGAGGAAAACTCCACAGATGTGTGTTCTTGGGAACCCTAGTTTGGGAACTGCTGAGTTTCAAAATGTGTTAGAATCAGGCTAGAAATAAAACTTGGTCCAGGGAGCATTGAAAAGTAATGAGAAAATGTACGTTAAATTTTTGTATACTTTAATATTCATTTTAATTATATATATGTATATATAAGTTTATACAAATATACATATATATAGAGAGAGAGAAAGTTATTTGTCTATTTTATAAACAGAATAAAATATTCATTTGGAACAATTAGTTATAGACAGTTTCAGTACAGTGAAGACATCTGGTGACATCAATTATGTAGAAAGCACCTAGAAGGTAGATTCTGAAATGCTACAAAGTCAACATATATGATTAATCTTTTCACAAATCATAATGATTTGTATATATTGTATATATTTTGTATGTATTCTGTATATTTGTATTTGTTTATATTTTTACAAGATAAGTTCTTTTGATATAATATGCCCAGTAAAATAATATAGATCCCAATATGCTCAACCAAAACAAGAAAGCAAATTCTCATTATTTGTTAGAATTTAACAAAAAGAGTAAGAGATTCTTCTTTCAGAATATCACAATAAAGGCAGTAGGTTAAATTTAAGACCATTTATCTGCCATGTAACCTGGGACGTTGGACAACTCACTTTAACCATTTGGGCCTCCACTGTCTCATGTGCAGACAGAAAGATTAAGTGATATCTGAGGGAATTTGGGGCTTAATGAGGTAAGCCCTGTACATCATCCCAAGTTCTTTCAACACCAAAAAGGGATAAGAAGGGGCATACCCTTATTGTAACTATAGAATCTGAGTGCAAAAATTGCTTACAATACTTTCTCAAAGAAATAAATGTAGCTAGACCTTTATTCTTCAGGATTTTGTACAAAGGTACACACTCCCTACCCCAGCAGCCTTAAAATTTCAGTTTATAGGTGATACGCAGTGGAGAAAAGAAAATTATTTTATTCTTCTAGCCAGCAATACAATAATACAATTACCTTTTATGCACAAATTCCAATTAAAGTATCTTAAGATACCATGTCATACAACGCATGACCTCTTCCCAAAAGCAGCTAGAAGCAAAGAAATTCAAATAAATGTTTAAAAAAAGAAATTTAGAAAGAAAAGAATACACATACACATACATACATACACACACACAGAAAATGTGAAAGAGACATTAATTTAAAAACAAAACTCAAAGGAAGCCTCTTCACAGGAGTTTGGAAGTGGAATTGCTCTTTTATGACATGAGTCAGAGTTTCAGAGTTCACATTCCTTGAGGATTGCAGCCCCTGCCTTTTCTCTTTACATCCACTGCCCAGCTCCAAGAACCCCGGACCTAGCTAAGCCGTTGCAACAGGATGGACGATGCATACACAGATACCTTGGAGTGGGTCATTTGGTTTTACACAATGTTACTGCATCCTTGTATTCACTCGTATGTATTCATTCAGTCATTCATTAATCAGTTCATCTTTCATTTATTTGCAGAGTACTCCGGTTAGACATTAGACTGCAGAACGAAGTTGAAACACTGAGAACATTTAAGTCCTTCACCATCATCACGGCCACACTTTGCTCTTGATTGCTTTTGTTATCTCTGCTACGAAGGAGCCGGTGAGGGAATCACATGGGCAGCAGGCTTGGGGAATCAATATGCTTTGTTATCATTTATTCCCAGCTGCAGTGCTGCCTTTGTCTTGGCTGCCAAGCACTCTCACCTCCCAGGAGACACCTAGAGAGGTTAATTAGTTTACAGCTGGCCATAATTAGGAGCAAAAAGCAGCAAGAAAGAAGCTTTTAAGAATCTTGACAAAAAGCATATGCAGAGGTGATGCTGTCAGCTTGGGCACACTGTAGTGTTTTACAAGAAACTTTTAGGCATCTAAAAGTTTGGAAATTGTTAGATAGGAGTGCCTGGTAATGGCATAATTACAAAGATTAAAAGACATCCGGGAATTTCAGTGTCAAGTGGTTGTGGTGTGAAGGAGACATTTAGGCACTTGATTGATCGTGCCATCCCTGTAAGCCAGTTGTCTCAAAAGTAAAATGAGGTGTTTCCTCTGAGCAGTATCCAGGGCTTCCAACCCTTGTTCTTCACAATGGCTCAAAAGGCTCTCAGGAGTTGTCACAGTGATAAAATATAAACTTCACTCAGATTATTCAGAGGAATAATAACAAGAGTTGCCAACCTTTTATTATTTGTCACTGCTCGGCACTAAATATTTTATCTGATCTCCACAGCAACCATGAAAAGTAGATGTTACAAACACCATCATGTAGATGTGAGAAATAAGATTATAAGAAGAGAGGTCACTTGCTCCAAGTTATATCCTCATCAGTAAGCAGACACGCATCTTTCAGACCACAGATCTCCTTACATTCCATGTCTGGAGTCCATCGATCTGAATTTAATCTGTATTTTCTCATACATTCTAACACGCAATAAGCTGGATTCTCAGCAAGCATCTCCATTCAATTCATCTAACTTCTTTCCCAGAAATGCAGGGAATCAACAGGGAAAGGAAAAGAAACGTCTTGAGAGAGGACTTGTCTAATTAAAGTGTTTTCTCAAAACTAGTAGTATAAATCAATCTCATTTTGCGCCAAAATCTTCTTCTGCTGATGAGCCAAACTGAAGAAAAACACACTGTGGCTCATGCCTGTAATCCCAGCAGGCGATCACGAGGTCAAGAGATCGAGACCATGGTGAAACCCTGTCTCTACTAAAAAAATACAAAAATTAGCTGAGTGTGCTGGTGTGTGCCTGTGGTCCCAGCTACTTGGGAGGCTGAGGCAGGAGAACTGCTTGAACCCGGGAGGCGGAGGTTGCAGTAAACCAATATTGTGCCACTGCACTCCAACCTGGCACCTGGTGACAGAGCAAGGCTCTGTCTCAAAAAAAAAAAAAAGAAAGAAAGAAAATGAAAAATAAAAACACAAATCTCAGAGTGAGAAAAGGAAGATTCTCTGGATATGCCCATAGCTTCATTGAGTCACTTCATTTAGCTGGATCCCTGGGGAACTACCTTCCATCAACTACATTCGAAAGGACACCCAGTCCTCTCTATCTTTTCACTCTTTTAAATTTTTCTTTATAACATTCTATTTTTATTTATTTCTCTCTCTATCCTACTGCAGTGTCAGCTCCATGAAGCTAAGATGTTTGTTTCGTTAACTTCTCTATCCCAAACACCTAGAATAATGACTAGATGATAGAAGCAACTCAACTCATGTTTTTGAATAAATAATTGAGTGTATGAATGAAGGAAGAAAAGATGAATATCCTTTTTAGAAAGGAGGAATCTGATTTTCTCAGAGGTTAAGTAATTTTCAGAACTTATACGATCTGTAAATGTTAGATCTGTTATGAAAACTTGGGTCTGTTTGAGTCCTTACCCTGGCTCTATCCAGCACAACATGCTACAGTCTAAGAATGATGTGGCCTTTTGCAAACATCTACCCAGCCAAAGGGAATTCTCAGCAAATTTCTGATATCCTGCAACATGATTTAAATAAATAAAGGTAAAGAGTGAGTCAACATTATTTCTTGTTGAAATTATTATGCCTCTTATTAACTGTGTCCAGGTCATGCAAGAATTAAGTCATAAATTTAAATAAAAAAAATCATACCAGGGGCATTCTATATTAGTTATTGAAATCCATTTTCCAACATATATCAAAGGTCTTTCATGTGCTCCTAATCTGTGAGGCACTAAATTCACATTTCAGAATATAAAGTATTACTACAAAACAAGATAGATGTATTCAATTATTTATAACCACATATCTTTTTATGAAGACTTTTCTAAATGGCTATCAATAGTACATTAGTGAAATATATTGATGGTGCATAAAAATTCTTATGGTAAAATGTTAATAGAATAAAATATAGTTGTATACTTTATGCAGCACCGTATACATATACAGGCACACAAACATATACACACATATGCACACACATACACATACACACACACGGAGACATACGGGTTGAACATGTCTTATCTGAAATGCTTGGGACCAGGAGTGTTTTGAATCTCAGATTTTTTATTTGTGATGCTCAATCTGTGTGTACCTATATATATATATATACATATGTATATGAAATATTCTACAATACAACATTAATCGTGATTGAATGTGGTAGATATATAGATGCTTTACAGATAAAGGCACTTTTTTCTAATTTCTAAGTTTTTAATGGATGTATGGTCTTGGATAAAATTTGCAAGTAAAGCAGGATAAGGGAAAGCAAAGCAAAACAAAAAGAATTAACAAACTACTTACCACCTAATCAATTGTTGGCTATTTTCAGTATATAATTTACTGATTGGATGATGACAATCAGACATCATCTTGTGAGTGATCAATTTCCAAAATTAGCAAATTTGACTCTGGATTGGCACACAGCCACAGTTAGCTATCATGTTTATTCTCACTCATTTCTAATCTCCATCTAATTGGATTTTTAATAGCAAATTCTGCAGGTGAGTTCAGAGAAAAACTGCATCAATAAGAAAATTAAGTCAGGGCAAGTACATCATAAAATGGAGTTTTATGAACATTCTTTACGTTTATCCTGCGAAGCTCATTCAGTATTCCAAGATTTGACTCTGACACAGCAAAATAGCTTGATATAGGGCCAGTAAATTAATACTAGGTCAGACAGCTTAAACATGCAAAAATGAATAAATTAAGAATAACACATCAGTTGAAATGGTACTGGAACCAATTTAGATGTTGGCAAGCACAAATCAAATCTGACCTCATAGACCTCAATAGACGAAATGAAGAAAAACTATTTATTAATCTTTAAGCAGTATAATCCCTGGAATGAGATATACAAGGACATAAGAAATAAATATCGTGCAGTATTTAGAATTTTGTTTTATTTTTCAATATTTGCAATTACATATTTGAACTTCATAACTGGAAGTGATCATTGTTTTATCTGGGATTACCTAGGAGGGCTGTCTCAAGACAAGAAATTAAAGAAATAAATGAGAAATAAGAATGGAAGCTCAAAAACAAGCACCTGCTCTTTATTAAGCATCTTTATTAGAAACACATACAAATTGACTTGCCGGATGACCCTGAAAAATCTCACAAGTGAGAAACTATTTCCCTGAACAAGTACTTTTTTGAGGTGTGTGTGTCATCATCCTTTCGTGCCATCTTTCTCTGAGCAGAGTGTTAGGTATGGCATTGATGGTTCAAGGATGATTAATATAAAATTAATGTCTTAGAATTCCAACAATCAGACTGTCTTCATTCATTACTCCTTTACACAATAATTTCCTCACAGAAGGCTGTTTCAATTGCAGGCTATCCACCTGGCTGAGTACTGGGCTGGAAAACAGAGATAAATAAAATGGAATCTTCAGGACTTCACAGTCTAGGGAAATGACAGAAAAAAAAAAAAAAAGAAAAAGAAAAAAAAAAAAAAAAAAAAAGAAAAAAAAAAAAAAAAAAAAAGCAGTTATAGTAGAATGAGTTAGGTGCTCCAATTACAAGGCATCAACCCAGCCAACCCAATTCACAAGAATCTAAAATTTAAAAAATATATATTAAAGCTTCATGGAAGAGGCAACATCTGAGCTGGTTTTAAAGACAGCGTAATATTGATATAGAAAATGGTAAAATAGAGTAAGGGAATTTGTGGCATACAAAGATTCAGATGTTAGAATACTCGACAAACCATGTTGCTGCTACTTTATTATGGCTGAGAAGTAAAGGGTTTTTAGGGATAATACAGAAATTTTAGTTGAAAAATTGTAAGAACTTGGGAGTTAAATGTCCTACTGTTGAACATTGTCCAATATTTTGGCACTTTTCCAGAATTGTGACTTGTACAGGAGTCCTTATTTCACTGTTTTTCCCTGGTTCACTCTGCTTTATGGTTTTATCCTACATTTCCAAATGTTTGGAGGGGGACATAGAAATAAGTAAAAAGTACAACAAACAATGAAATGCTGTTCTAGTAAACTAGATTCTGGAAATGTAGACTAGCTTTCATACCCCTAGAACACCCCACAACAGAAAAAAAGATAGTAAGAGGGTGAAACCCCGTCTCTACTAAAAATACAAAAATTAGCTGGGCATGGTGGTGCATGCCCGTACCCAGCTACTCGGGAGGCTGAGGCAGGAGAATTGTTTGAACCAGGAAACAGAGGTTGCAGTGACCTGAGATCACGCCATTGCACTCCAGCCTAAGTAATGAGCGAAACTCCATCTGGGAAAAAAAAAAGAAAGAAAGAAAAGAAAAGATAGTAAGAGAAGCAAGCATGTACAAACCTGGATCTGGCCACTTAATTGCCTTGTGTGTAAGTAAAAGTAATAGTGGCTGACTGCACCAGTGCGAGGCACGAGAGAAAAATCAGAGGCTGCTCTGACGCTGGGGCTTATCTGTTGCCCAGGACCTACTATATTTGGTAGATGTATTTGCAGTAATTCAGAAAGCATCCATTGCATCTTGGGCACTGTGCTAAGGAAACAGGATGAAATAAGGACTGCTCATTATATTGGGACAAGAGAGAAAGCAAGACGACCTAGAGTATATCGTGTGTATCAAGGAGTTGAGCAGGGCTGCAGTAACAGAAGATAGGATGACTAGAGACAGAGGAAAAATCTAGATAATGAAAATCTTTAGTTCCTCATTGGTTTTCAATATAATTCTGGAGGATGGGAGGAAGCATTGAATGCTTCTTATGCAGATAACTATAGATAATAAATATGAACAGACTTCAAGTAGGATTACCAGCTGTGGAAATGACAGAATCAAAAAGCAATAACAGTGGCCTGAACCAATGAAGTAATTTCTCCTCCACCCAATTCAGGTACTCAAAGCTTTTCACTTAGAATTTTTTCCTTGTACCGTATTGAGGTGCCATTTTACTTATAATAAAATGCATGCAACTTAACTGTTCAGTTCCATGAGTTTTGACAATAGATTTTGCAAAAATTTATTTCTAGAACCTTTATTCTCACCTATTCATTTAATTGGCTGTTCTTAAGTAAATATCTTGAGGTCTAGATTGTTGTGATTTTAAATTTTGGATTCAGGTAGTATAGTCTTCAAACTCTCTTATTTTTCTTAGCTTATATTTTTAAAAATACTGTGGTTAAGAAGACAACATGAGAGCTACTGTTTTATGAAAATGTGACATGTATAATATAGTATTATTGACAATAGATGCAACCAGTATTCTACTCTTTGATTCTATCAATTAGGGTATTCTAGATACCCTATATAAGTATAATCATGCAGCATTTGTCTTTCTGTTATTTCACTTAGCATAATGTCCTCAAGGTTCATCCATGTTGCTGCACATTATAGAATTTCCTTCTTATTAAAGGTTGAATAGTGTCTTATTATATATATATATATATGTGTGTGTGTGTGTGTGTGTGTGTATACATACCACATATATATACCATATATATATATACCACATTTTCTTCATCCATTCAGCTTTCATTGGACATTTACTATTGTGAATAGTGTTGCAATGAACATGGTAATGCTAATGTGTCTTTGAGATCCTGATTTCATTTCTTGTAGATAATACCATGAAATTGGATTACTGAATCATATGGTAGTTCTTTTTTCAATTTTTTGAGGAAACTTCATACTCTTTGCCAGAGTGGCTACACCATTGTGCCTTCTCAGAAATAGTGTGCAAATATTCTATTCTAATTTCTTTACATGCACACCTACACTTATTTCCTTTTCTTTTTTTTTACAGTAGCCATCCTGAGAGTTGTGAGATCATGTCTCATGGCTTCGATTTCCTTTTCCCTGATGATTAGTGATATTGAGTATTTTTTCATATACCTATTGTGTATTTGTAAATATTTCTTTGAAAAAAAATTTCAAGTTCTCAGAGCATTTTTAAATAGGGTTATTATTCTTGTTTTTTATTATTTTACCATTGAGTTTAGGAATTACTTATATATTTTGGAGATTCACCCCATATAAGACACATGGTTTGCAAATACTTTCTTTTATCCCATAGGTTGCCTTTCACTCCCTTGATTCTTTTGTTTGCTGTGCAATAAGTAAGTCTCCTAACAGGTAATCCATTACAAGTAAGTCTTGTAATAGATTAAAGTCTGTAAGTCTGTAGTCCATTTTGAGTTGGTTTAGGTGTATGGTATAAGCTAACGGTGCAATTGCATTCTTTGCCCTATGGATATTGAGTTTTCCCATCATCATTTGTTAAAGAGACTATGCTATCCCCATTGTGTATTATGGCTTCCCTGTCAAAAATCAACTGACTATATAGGTATGAATTTATTTCTGGGTTCTCTTCTGTTCCATTGATCTCTATGTCTGTTTTTATGCCGGTACCATACTATTTGGATTACTGCAGATATGTAATATGTTTTAAAATCAAAAAGTGTAATTCTTCCAGCTTTGTTCTTCTTTTTTTTGTTGCTTCATATGAATTGTACAATTGTTTTCTTCTATATCTGTAAAAATATTAAAATTTTGATAGGGATTGCTTTGATTCTGTAGACTGCTTGGGGGTAATATGGACATTTTAACGATATTAAGTCTCCCAATTAATGACCACTGGATATCTTTTAATATATTCGTGTCTTTTCAAATGTCTTTCATCAGTGTTTTATAGATTTTAATATATGAGCCTTTTACTTCCTTATATTTATTCCTAAGTATTTTATTTTTTAGTATGATTGTAAATGGTATTATTTTACTAATTTTTTTAGATAATGTATTTTTTATATATATAAACACAACTGATTTTTGTATGTTGGCTTTGTAGCCTGTAACTTCACTCAATTCATTTGTTAAATCTAACAGCTTTTTTTAAAAAAAAAGAATGCTTATGGATTTCCTTACGTAAGATCATGTGATCTATGAACAACGACAATTTTATTACATCTTTTCTTATCTGAATGTCAATTATTTCTTCTTATTTTTTAATTGCTCTGGCTAGAATGTCCCAAACTATTTTGGGCAGATGTGAGAGTGGGCATCCTTTCCTTGTTTCAGATCTTAAAGAAACAGCTGTTTTTCACCATTGCATATGTGTACTTTTTATATATGACCCTTATTATTTTGAAGTACTTTCTATTTGATTATCAAAAGTTTTTATCATAAAATTGTATTGAATTTTGTCAATAGCATTTTCTGCATCTATTATGATGATCATGTAATTTTTATCTTTTATTTTGTTAATGTGGTATTTCAAATTAATTCACTTTAATATATTAAAGCGAATTTTACTTGGTCATGGTGTATGATCCTTTTAATGTTCTCCTGGATTTAATTTGCTAGTATTTTGTTGAAGATACTTGTTTCTGTGTTCATCAGGGAAATTGGCTTGTTGGCTTATAGTTTTCTTTTGTTGTGCTGTCTTTTTCTGGCCTTAGTATATGAGTAATGCTGGCCTCACAAAATGAATTTGTAAATTCATTCTTCTTTTCATTTTATGAAAAAGCTTTAGATGGATTGTCAGTAATTCTTCTTTAAATGTTTGATAAAAGTCACCAATGAAGCCACTGGTCCTGTAGCATTTCTTTGTTGGGAGGTTTTTGATTAATGAGTAAATCTCTATCCTAAGTATAGGTCTGTTTAGTCTATTTCATGATTTAATGTTGTTAGATTTTATGCTTCTAAAAATCTATCCAAGTTCACTTGGTAGCTTCTAAGCTACCCAATTCACTGGCAAATAATCATTCATAGTAATCTCTTATGATCTTTTTCTGTTTTCATTTGTTTCTATGGAATCATTTGTAATATCTCCTCTTTTACTTCTAACTACAAACACAATCTCTTTAGGAGATATAGGACTGTTCTTCTTTAGTGAGTTTTGGCAGTTTGTTTCTTTCAAAAAATTTGTGTATTTCTTCTAAGTTGTTAAATTTAATGATTTTTGAGAAGACTGACCGAAAATGATTTCTGATTTTTCAGCATGGGTTGGACTGCAACTTACTCTTAAGCAATGTGATCTGCAAAGATGATGTTTGTCACTCCCATGATTATATTATCTAAGTCTTCCTTTTGCTAGCAGGCTTCTCTTAGTCTCTCTCTAGCTGGTTTAGATAAAGCAAGTTGTCATACATTTGTCAACTTCAAGCAACTGAATGCTGCCACCAACCAGATGAATGGGAAAGTGGATATTTTCCTAGCTGAACCCCCAGATGAGAACCCAGCCCTGTCTGCCTCCTTCATTGCAGCCATAAAACCCTATATGAAAGAATTAGCACAATCAGAATATGATTGTGCTTTTGACTGTAATAAATCATAAGATGATAAATGTTGCTTTTGTTAAGCTGCTAAGTTCATGGTAACGTGTTATGTAACATAAAAATTGTATACCTCTGCTGAATTCACTTATTACTTCTAGTACAGTTTTCATGAGTTCCTCTTAGAATTTTCTACATGGACAATTTATCATCTGTGAATAAAGACAGTTCTAATGTTCAGTTTGCAGTCTTACACTGTTTCTTCCTTGGCCTTGACTTAACTGACTAGCACCTGCAATGCTAAAAAAATATTGGTAAGAATAAACATTCTTGCCTTATTCCAGATCTTAGTAGAAAATCATGATTTAAGTTGTAGAGTATATTGCTATTGTTGTTTTGTAGATGCCTTTAAAAAAAATCAGGTTGAGGAAGTTACCATAGTTCTCACAGTTGGTTAAATATTTTGTTTTAAATGTGTATTATACTTTGTCAAATGTTGTCTTCCACCTATATGAAGACAATCAAATTATTTTTTAGTCTCAATATAACTTTTAGGTTATTTGACTTTGAAGCGTTCAGCCAATCTTGTACCCCTCTAATTTCACTTAATAATAATGAATTATTTTTCTCTTTTACATATATTAATGGGTTTGAATCGCTAAGACTTATTTAAAACTTTTACTTCTGTGTTATTGAGATAAATTGAGCTAAGTTTTCTTATAGACACTATAGTCTTTTATAATTATTGCTCTTCAATTTTCACAAATATACTCTTGATATCAAAGTATTACTGGTTTTATTAAATGTAATGAGAAGTAGTCCATTCTCTTCTCTATTATGCAAGAGTTTGTGGAAGATTGGTATTCCTACTTCTTTGCCTTTCAATCCATGAACATGCAATTTTCTTCCATTCATTTATATCTTCTTTAATTTCTTTCAAAAACAATGATATGGGGAGGCAGAGTTTGCAGTGAGCCAAGATGAACCACTGCCCTCCAACTTGGGCAACAGAGCGAGAAACCGTCTCAAAGACACACACACACACACACACACACACACACACACACACACACTGATATGTAGTTTTTAGTGTATAAGGCTTGCACTTTAATTAAATTGATTTCAAAGTATATTAATTTTTGATGCCATATAAGTGGAAATATTTTCTTAATTTCATTTTCAGATGTTTATTTCTGGTATATAAAAGCACAACTGAATTTTGTATTTTGATGTTATGTTTTGTAACCATGCTGAACTCCTTTATTAATTCTAATCGTTTATTAAATAAATTATCCTTGATTTTCAAAAGGAAATTTGTAAAGAGAGTTTTACTTCTTTATTTTCAATGTGAATGTTTTTATTTCTTTCTCTTGCCTAATTGCTCTGGATAGAACTTCCAATAAAATGTTGAATAGGCATGGTGAGAGTGGATATCGTGTTTCTATGCAGAAAGTATATCACCTATAATCACTAAATGTTAAGTAACTAATATTGCTGTACAATAAAATACATCATATATATATATATATATCTACATCATATCTGTATCATGGAACGTATATATATGTTCCATAGTTAGACTCATAAATTCCATAAGGACAACAATCATGTTTTACTTTTGTAAAACTATCAGTGTGTCCTAGTGCCAGTTGTAATATGTATGTTCAACGAATTGAAGGTACTCTCATTATCATCATCCTCATTGTCATCATCATCATCACCATCATCTCTGGCAGGCTTGGCATAGATGAAGACAACAATCTTTGACCTCAAGAAGCCAACATGCTAGACCCTGAGTAGTAAATGCATTTTACTCCAATACCACATCTATTCAGCTGATAATGGCTAACTGTGTTACCAAAGCTGAAAGGGTTAAATCTGACCTCAACAGAGAAGAGTGATGTGCCTACTTAGTCATGTCAGTGATACTAGTGAGGAGTAGTGAATATCTTAATGCCTTGTATTTGCTGATGTGGTCTAGATGTAGAGACACTAACGTGTGAATTAGCAGCTACAGTCCAGAAACTCATTATTACTGCAAAAATAGCATGTAAAGAGTAAGAATTCAAAGCCATATTACATGCAACACAGGCTGGTTTATTATTTGTAATGTCATATTTTCCCATAAAGAAATTTTGACTTCAGGCATGTGAAACCTCATTAACAACACTTGTTACCAGGATGGCATGTAACCTCCATCTGACTTTTTGTAAAATTTCTCCAATATTAATGATATCTGTATCAGCTTCTTATAATTTTTCCTTCTCAAATAATTGCAACGCAAATTTTGAATATTTGAATTGAGTGAAAGACCTATTAAGTTTAACTTGAGAGGATAGTACTAGTTTCTACGGTTGAAGAAAGTAGAAATGCTTGCTTTCATTTCAACTGTAGGGCTCATGTTCTATTTTAAGCTTTATTTGTATTACTGCCCGGGGGCTGCATGCAATATCTCACTTCTGTGAAGTAACATCAAATGACTGCCTTCCTTCTTTCTTTCTTCCTCTCTCTCTTTTTTTTTTCTTTCTCTTCTTTCCTCCCTTTTTTTTTAATTTCCCTTAAAGAAATTTATTTCTGTATGTCTTTCTTTCTTATTTTAGAATACCATTTTCTGCTGCTTGACATGAGACAAACAGCATCGACATTTTCCTCTACAGTTCCCCCTGCTTCAAAATTCCTAATTTGATTTCTTTCTATTAACTCAAGTAGTGCCAGTAACAAAAACAGTGTATTATAATGAAGCACACTATATGGAAATACTGCATGAAGTCATCATGAATGAAAAGAATAGTGAAGACATTTTAAAAAAGAGCATCCCAATAAAATAGACTACATTCATCAATTACCCCATCATCATTATAAACTGCCATGGGAAAAAAAAAAATCCCTTCAGATTAACACGCTGTCGAGCAAAGCCTGTGACTCCTTCCTGCATTATCCACTCAGCTCATTTCCTTTCTCTCTGTCACTAGCAGCCAAATCACTTCCCCAGGAGACTGCCAGGTGAGATCTCTCATTATTTCCAGAGAGAAGCAAGTATTGGCATAAAACACTGAGTTAGAGTTGTGCTGTCATGTGTCATATTGAGCTTAATCTGAAAAATGGAGTTCTTCATTAATGAAAATTATGGAATTAATTTTGACATTCAGGAACACACAGACCATTACTAGGAAGCCAGGTATGAATCAGCAAGTGAAAAAGTGTTCCTTAATATGTATGCAAGTGTGTATGTATGTGTGTATTTATTTGCATGTATACAATACCTTTTATTTCAGAGTTGATTTTACGGGAAAATGAAGCCAATTTTATTAAAGACGTAGGCACCCTCTCCTAACTCAACCTGACCTCTATGGAGATATATTCCTGGTCTTGGTGTTTGATCTGTTTAGGATTTCTCAAACTAAGTAGAATGAGCTATACTTTTGCTGAGAAAAAAAGAAAAACTTAGACTCATTTGCGATTACATGAATTAAGTTTTAACTAGGGGGAGGAAGTGCCAAGCAGGCACACCATGTTCATTGGGTGAAAGTAAGACTTAGTGAGGGCAGAGCAGGTAAATTATAGGATTTCTAGGTACTTTACAGAAAAAAAAAAAAGACAGTGAATCATTAGGGTTACTTAAGAAGTCATTCAAATATTTTAAGAAAGAGAAGTGACCAGAAATGAAAGATTTAACTACTGCTGGGAGAGCTTCCACCCTATCCTCCAAAGTCCTGAGCTTCCTCGTTCTCTAAACCCGCCTCAAGGATGACCTGCAAAACCTTTTTTTAAATAACCACTATTACTATCTGTTTTCCACATACATTTATGAATATGATTTATATTCATATCTTCCTTATTTTTCAGGTTTATATATAAGTATATGTTTCTTTGCTTTAATTGATTTTGCATCTTTCTCCATATACTTATAGATAAATATTGCTCAGGATTTTTTTTTTTTAGAGATAGCATCTTGCTCTGTTGCTCAGGCTGAAGTATAGTAGCAGGATCACAGCTCACTGCGGTCTCAACCTCTGGGGCTCAAGAGATCCTTTCCCCTCAGCCTCCCAACTGGCTAGGACTGCAGGCAAGCACCACCATGCCAGGTTAATCTTTTAATTTTTGTAGAGATGCAGTCTTCTTACGTTTACCAGACTGGTCTTGAACTCCTGGACTCAAGAAATCCTCCCATCTCAGCCGCCCAAAGTTCTGGGATTATACGTCTGTGCACTGTGCCTGGCCAAAAGGATTTTTTAAATTAGGAATTTGTAAAATGATTTTACTTAGTTGCTTTGCAATATTTGGGGAAATTTGCAATGTAATAATTAGTCATCTATTCAATGAAATTACCAAATAAATTTAGCTTACCAACTGTAACAACAACAACACCTATACTGATTGAGTTGTTTTATTTTATCTCATGGACTGTTTCTTTGTAGATTCTATCCCTCCACTAGAAAATCCAAGTGGATGAAGACATGGCCTTAAATTTTTCTTATTTTCAGAGTCTGGTGAAAATTCCAGTGGAACTCTGGGCTGAATTTAATTATCCACTGTTTTCATGTATTCAGATGTTTATTCCTTCATTACATATTTATTGAGACTTTTCTGAGTGTTGGTCATTGTTCTGAAGACTGGAGTGACAAATATACACAAGGCTTAGCTCCTTCCCCTCAGAACAAATGTCTCTGGGCGAGACAAACTTATCTACTCACAAGAGTAACATGGGTTTGAACAATTGTGCAGGTTCAACCTTGAGTTACCTTGGGAGCCAGGAATAAGAAAGATTCTGTCTGATTTCAGTGAAGCTTCGAAAAGTCATCTCTTGATGCTGAGTTATAAAAGGATCAGTCAGTGGTGTTCAGGGAGAAGAGTTAGAGAGACATACTAGAAGAAGCAGCAGCCTTTGTAAAAGCACAGAAACACCCAGACACACCCCAGGGCCATGAGAGGCTGGAGGGGTTGGTAACTTGAAAGTCAGGATCAGATCAAGAGATACAATATCTTCTGCGCTTTTCTAAGAAGTTTCTGTTTCATCCTATAAACACTAGTCAAGCTCTGCACTGTTATGATCTCAACTCTGCCAACTACTTGTGAAAGGTGCTTAATTTCTCTGAATTTTGGCATCTTCATCTCTTAACATAGAAATGAAAAGTTTCCTCTCTAGGCTTATAATGAATAAGGGAAATTATGTGAACATGTGAAACATGCTTCAGGAGTATAGGTGCTCATGAAAATTAGTGACATCTCAATTTCCTTCCTTAAACAGAGATATAGTATCATCAGGTTTGTGTTTTAAAATAATTCCACTAGGCATTAAAGACAGGTGAGATTAGAAGTAAGGGTTGAACCTGGAGACTAATTCATGAATTCAAATAAGAGGAGTAAGAATACTAAACCAGAGCTGTGGATGTAAATGGGCATGAGGCTCAGTATTTCAAAATCATAACAACAATAATAACAATAATAATATAGCCGCCATTATTAAATGTCAACTTCATAAACTCTCTTACATATGCTAACAGTTATCTCATTAACCTTCACAATAATCTATATGAGCATAATATTCCCATGTTTTTTAATAAAAAATAAAATTAATGATATGAAAAGCTAAGGTAATTCCCAGGAGTAAATGCCCAAGGGAGAATTGAGATTCAAATCCTCATTTTTCTAACTCAGCAATCATTGCTTGTACCACTAGCTGAGTACTTAATTTCCAATATTCTGTTTATTTTGTAAATAAATTCTGCTAATTACCATAAACACACTAAGGTGAATTTTCCTCCCCGGTTCCCCTCTCTTATCTTTATTTCCTTTCTTTCTCCTCCTTTTTTATCTTTTTAGTACATATTATGCCACCTTGGAAATTTTCAAAGTCATTATCAAATTGGTCCTGACTTTTGTCCGTAAACAAGTAATGGATCTCTTTTCTTTCATTGCTGGCATTAGCTGGGTTGAGACTGTTGTTTTGTAATTCAGTAAACATGGTTATTAAGTTTCTTGCATGTGCTATTCATTATCTTGAAAAGAAGACCCATGAATTAATGATTTATAGGAATGAGATGCAGACTGTAAATAAAAAAGTGAAGGAACTTTATTTAGCCGTGGAGAAAGCAAGCACAATTTAATGATTTCACTCTCTCAAAATGTCTAGAGGAAAAGTTGGAAAAGAGAAATGTCTAAAAGCCTTTTCTGTACACTATCAAATCGACATATATTTGGAAATACATGAATGTTGAATTTAAAACAGTAAATTATAGAACTTATGACATTTTGTACCTTACCCAGAAAATTTGTACATATGCATATACTCCATGCATTTAGAAGGAAATACGGAGGAATGGTAGGGTTGTTTATAAAGTATTTAGACACACACACACACACACACACAGACAATTTTTTTATTATAATTTAATTTCTGGGGTACATGTGCAGATCTTTCAGGATTGTTACATAGGTATACACTTGCCATGGTGGTTTGCTGCCTCCATTCCCCTGTCCCCTACATTAGGTATTTCTCCCAATGTTATCCTTCCCCAATCTCCCTATCCTCTGCTATCTTCCCCCAACAGACCCCATTGTGTAATGTTCCCCTCCCTGTCTCCATGTGTTTTCATTATTCAACACCTGCCTATGACTGAGAACATGTGGTGTTTAGTTTTCTGTACCTGCATCAGTTTGCTGAGAATGATGGTTTCCAGATTCATCCATGTCCTCGCAAAGGACATGAACTCATCCTTTTTTATGGCTGCATATTATTCTGTGGTGTGGATGTGCCACGTTTTCCTTGTCCAGTCTATCATTGATGCACATTTGGGTTGGTTCCAGGTCTCTGCTATTGTAAACAGTGCTGCAATTAACATATGTGCATGTGTCTTCATAATAGAACAATTTATAATCCTTTGGGTATACACCCAGCAATCAGATTGCTGGGTCAAATGGAATTTCTATTTCTAGATCCTTGAAGAATCACCTCACTGTCTTCCACAATGGTTGAACTAATTTACACTTTCACCAACCGTTTAAAAGTTTTCCTATTTCTCCACATCCTCTCCAGCGTCTGTTGACTCCAGATTTTTTTATAGATCACCATTCAACTTGTGTGAGATGGTATCTCAATGTGGTTTTAATTTGCATTTCTCTAATGACCAGTGATGTTGAGCATTTTTTCATATGTTTGTTGGCCACATAAATGTCTTCTTTTTAAAAGTGTCTGTTCATATGCTTCACCCACTTTTTGATGGGGTTGTTTGTTTTTTTTCTTGTAAATTTGTTTTAGTTCTTTGTAGATTCTGAATATTAGCCCTTTGTCAGATGGGTAGCTTGCAAACATTTTTTCCCATTCTGTTGGTTGCTGATTCACTCTATTGAAAGTGTCTTTTGCTGTGCAGAAGTTCTTAAGTTTAATTAGATCCCCTTTGTCTATTTTGGCTTTTGTTGCCATTGCTTTTGGTGTTTTAGTCATAAAGTCCTTGTCTATGCCTATGTCCTGAATGGTATTGCTAAGGTTTTTTTCTAGGGTTTTTATGGTGTTAGGTTTTATGTTTAAATCTTTAATCCATCTGGAGTTAATTTTTGTATAAGCTCTAAGGAAGGAGTCCAGTTTCAGCTTTCTGCACATGGCTAGCCAGTTTTCCCAGCACCATTTATTAAATGGGAAGTCCTGTCCCCATTGCTTGTTTTTGTAAGGCTTGTCAAAGATCAGATGGTTGTAGATATGTGGTGTTACTTCCAAGACCTCTGTTTTGTTCCTTTGGTCTATATCTCTGATTTGGTACCAGTAACATTTTATTTTGACTACTGTAGCCTTGTAGTATAGTTTGAAGTCAGGTGGGGTGATGCTTCCAGCTTTGTTCTTTTTGCTTAGGATTGTCTTGGCTCTGCAGGCTCCTTTTTGGTTGCATATGAAATTTAAGGTTTTTTTTTTTTCCGGTTCTGTGAAGAAGGTCAATGGTAGCTTGATGTGGACAGCATTGAATCTACAAATTATTTTGGGCATTATGGCCATTTTCATGATATTGATTCTTCCTAACCAGGAGCATGGAATGGTTTTCCATCTGTTTGTGTCCTCTCTTATTTTTATGAGCAATGGTTTGTAGTATTCCTTGAAGAAGTCCTTCACATCGTTTGTTAGATGTATTCCTAGTATTCTCTTTGTAGCAATTGTGAATGGGAGTTCACACGCAATTTGGCTCTTTGATTGTCTGTTATTGGTATACAGGAATGCTTGTGATTTTTGCACATTGATTTGTATCCTGAGACTTTGCTAAAGTTGCTTATCATCTGAAGGAGATTTTGGGCTGAGACAACGGGGTCTTCTAAATATACAATCATGTCATCTGCAAATAGAGACAATTTGATTTCCTCTTCTCCTAATCAAATACCCTTTAGCTCTTTTTCTTGCCTGTTTGCTCTGGCTGGAACTTCCAATACTATGTTGAATAGGAGTGGTGAGAGAGGGCATACTTGTCTAGTGCCAGTTTTCAAAAGGAATGCTTCCAGTTTTTTCCAATTCAATATGATATTGGCTGTGGGTTTGTCATTTTTAGTATTCTGTGATATGTTCAATTGATACCTAGTTTCTTGAGAATTTTTAGCATAAGGGGCTGCTGAATTTTGTCAAAGGCCTTCTCTGCATCTATTGAGATAATCATGTGGTTTTCGTCTTTGGTTCTATTTATGTGATGGATTATGTTTATAGATCTGTGTGTGCTGAACCAGCCTTGCATCTCTGGGATGAAGCCTACTTGATGATGATGGGTGCTGTTGCCTTTGGTTTGCCAGTATTTTATCGAAGATTTTTGTATTGATGTTCATCATGGATATTGGCCTGAAGTTTTCTTTTTTTGTTGTGTCTCTGACTGGTTTTGGTATCAGGATGAAGTTGGTCTCATAAAATGAGTTAGGAAGGATTCCCTCTTTTTGTCTTCTTTGGAATAGTTTCAGAAGGAATGGAATCAGCTCCTCTTTGTACGTCTGGTAGAATTCGGCTGTGAACTTGTCTGGACCTGGACTTTTTTTGGTTGGTAGGCTATTAGTGCTGCCTCAACTTCAGACCTTGTTATTGGTCTGTTCAGGGATTCCGCTTCTTCTTGGTGGAGTCTTGAGGTGTGTAAGTGTCCAGGGATGTATTCATTTGCTCTAGATTTACTGGTTTATGTGCATAGATGTTTTTGTAGTACTCCTTGATGGTAGCTTGTATTTCTGTGGAATTGGTGGTGATAACCCCTTTATCATTTTTTATTGCAACTATTCAAATCTTCTGTCTCTTTTTTTTTATTGGTCTGGCTAGCCGTCCATCTATTTTGTTGATCTTTTCAAAAATCCAGCTTCTGGATTTATTGATTTTTTCGAGTGATTTTTTCTGTCTTTATCTCTTTCAGTTCTATTCTGATCTTAGTTATTTCTTATCTTCTGCTAGCTTTTGAATTTTTTGTTCTTGCTCCTCTAGTTTTTTTTTTTTTTAATTGTGATGATAGGGTGTCAATTTTAGATCTTTCCTCACTTCTCTTGTGGGCAGTTAGTGTTATAAATTTCCCTCTAGACACTGTTTTAAATGTGTCCCAGAGATTCTGGTATGTTGTGTCTTCATTCTCATTGGTTTTGAAGAACATCTTTATTTCTGCCTTCATTTCATTATTTATCCAGTATTAATTCAGGAAACAGTTGTTCAATTTCCATATAGTTGTACAGTTTTGAGTGAGTTTCTTAATCCTGAGTTCTAATTTGATTGCACTGTTGTCCAAGAGACTGGTTGTTATGATTTCCATTCTTTTGCATTTGCTGAGGAGTGATTTACTTCCAATTATGTGGTTAATTTTAGAGTAAGTACAATGTGGTGGTGGTGCTGAGAATAATGAATATTTTGTGAATTTGGGGTGGAGAGTTCTGTTGATGTCTATTAGATTTGCTTGCTCCAGATCTGAGTTCAAGTCCTGGATATCCTGGTTGATTTTCTCATTGATCTGTCTCATATTGACAGTGTAGTGTTAAAGCCTCCCACTATTATTGTTAGGAGTCTAAGTCTCTTTGTAGGTAATTAAGAACTTGTTTTATATATCTAGGTGCTTCTATTTTGGGTACATATATATTGGGGATAGTTAGCTCTTCTTGCTCCATTGATTCTTTTGCCATTATGTAATGCCCTTCTTTGTCTCTTTTGATCTTTGTTGGTTTAAAGTCCATTTTATCAGAGACTAGGATTGCAACCCCTGTTTTTTGTTTGTTTGTTTGTTTGTTTTTTACTATTCATTTGCTTGGTAAATCTTCTTCCATCCCTTTGTTTTAAGTCTATGTGTATCTTTGCATGTGACATGAATACAGCACCCTGTAGGGTCTTGACTTTTTATCCAATTAGCCAGTCTGTGTCTTTTGATTGGAGCATTTAGGCCATTTACATTTAAGGTTAATACTGTTATGTGTGAATTTGATCCTGCCATTTTGACACTAGCTGGTTGTTTTGCCCATTAGTTGACACAGTTTCTTCATTGTGTCAATGGTCTTTACCATTTGGTACATTTTGCAGTGGCTGATCCTGGTTCTTCCTTTCCACATGTAGTGATTCCTTCAGGAGCTCTTTTAAGGCAGGCCTGGTGGTGACAAAATCTCTCAGCAATTGCTTGTCCACAAAGGATTTTATTTCTCCTTAACTTATGAAGCTTAGTTTGGCTAAATATGAAAGTCTGGGTTGAAAATTCTTTTCCTTTTTTTTTTTTTTTTTTTTTTTGAGACAGAGTTCTTGTTCTATTGCCAGGTGCCAGGCTGGAGTGCAGTGGCACAATCTTGGCTCACTGCAATCTCCTCCTCCTGGGTGCAAGCAATTCTCCTGCCTTAGCCTCCCGAGAAGCTGGGACTGCAGGCATGCACCACCACGCCCAGCTAATTTTTGTATTTTTTAGTAGAGACAGAGTTTCACCATGTTGGCCAGGATGGTCTCGATCTCTTGGCCTCATGATCCACCCACCTCAGCCTCCCAAAGTGCTGGGATTATAGGCGTGAGCCACTGCACCTGGCCAAAAGTTCTTTTCTTTAAGTATGTTGAATATTGACCTCCACTTTATTCTGGCTTGTAGGGTTTCTGCCAAGAGATCTGCTGTGAGTCTGATGGGCTTCCCTTTGTGGATAGCCCGACCATTCTCTCTGGCTGCCCTTAGCATTTTTTCCTTCATTTCAACCCTGGTGAATCTGATGATTGTGTGCCTTAGGTTTGCTCTTCTTGAGGAATATCTTTGTGATATTTTCTGTATTTCCTGGATTTGAACATTGGCTTACCTTTATAGGTTGGGGAAGTTCTCCTGAATAATATCCTGAATAGCATTTTCCAACTTGGATTCATTCTCCCTGTTACACTCAGGTACACTGATCAAATGTAGATTAGGGCTTTTCACATAATCCCATATTTTTTGGAGCTTTGTTCATTTCTTTTCATTCATTTCTCTTGTCTTGCCTTCTCATTTAATTTCATTTAGTTGATCTTCAGTCTCTGATATCCTTTCTTCTGCTTGATTGATTTGGCTATTGAAACTTGTGTATGCTTCACAAAGTTCTCATGCTGTGTTCTTCAGCTCCATCAAGTCATTTATGTTCTTCTCTAAGCTAGTTATTCTAGTTAGCATTTCATCTAACCCTTTTTCAAGTTCTTAGTTTCTTTGCATTGGGTTAGAACATGTTCCCTTAGCTCAGAGAAGTTTATTATTACCCACATTCTGAAGCCTGCTTCTGTCAATTCATCAAACTCATTCTCCATCCAGTTTTGTTCCCTTACTGGTGAGGAGTTGTGATCCCTTGGAGGCGGAGAGGCATTCTGTTTTTTGGTGATTTCATCCTTTTCGAGCTGGTTTTTTCCCATCTTCGTGGATTTGTCTACCTTTGGCTTTGAAGTTGGTGACTTTCAGAAGAGGTCTCTGAGTGGACGTCCTTTCAATTGATGTTGAAGCTATTTCTTTCTGTTTTTTAGTTTTCCTTCTAACAGTCAGGCCCCTCTGCTGCAGGACTGCTGGAGGTCCACTCCAGACCCTGCTTGACTGGGAATCACCCTCAGGGGCTGCTGAACAGCAAGGAGTGCTGCCTGTTCTGTCCTCTGGTAGCTTTGTCCCAAAAAGGTACCTGCCAGATGTCAGCCAGAGCTCTCCTATATGAGTTGTCTTTTGGATATATGAGGGTACGGGGGTCAGGGAGCTACTTGAGGAGGAAGTCTGTCCCTTATCAGAGCCCAAGTGCTATCCTGGGAGCTCCGTTGCTCCCCTTAGAGCTACTGGGCAGGGGTGTTTAAGTCTGCTGCACCGGAACTCACAACCTCCCCTTTTCCCAGGCGCTCTTTCCCGGGAAGTTGGGGTTTTATTTGTAAGTCCCTGACGTGCTGCTGCCTTTTTATCAGAGATGCCTTGCCCAGCAAGGAGGGAGTCTAGTCACAGGCTGCCTGCAGAGGCGTGGCTGAACTGCCACAGGCTCAGTCCAGCTGCTGCCTGAACTTCTCTACGATTTTGTTTACACAAGTACGGTTAGAACTGCCTCAGCAGTGGCGGACACACTTCCCTTCACCCAATTCAATTATGTCGGGTGGAGCTCAAACTGCTGTGCTGCCTGTGAAACTCTCAAGCAAGAGGGTCTCGGTTTTCGGGTCTTTATGGGGGAGGGACCCGTCAAGCCAGATCAGTTGGCTCCCTGCCTTCAGTTCCCCTTTTTCTGTGGGAAGTGGGAGGGTCTGTCTCACAGGCATTTCAGGCACCAGCCAAAACCTGCGGCACTGGATGAAACAGCCACTTTGATTTGTGCTGGTAGCCCATGGGTCTTGTCAGCTCAGTGAAAATCTCCAGGTCTGCAGGCTGTGAAGACCCTGGGAGAAGCGCGGTGTCTGATCCAGAGTGCTAGAGTGGTCCAGGATAGCACCCCAATGGCCTCTGTTGGGTAGGAGTGGGTCCTCCAGCCAGTTGCAGTTCTTGGGTGAGGCAGCACCCCTCCCTGCCTCGGCTTGCCCTCCTTGCCCTACATCCACTGTCCAACCAGTGCCATTGAGATGAACCTGGTACCTTGGTTGGAAATGTGGTGATCACTTGCCTTCTGTGTCGCCCTCACTGGGAAGTACGCTCCAGACCGGTTCCTACTCAGCCATCTTAGCAGAACTTGGAGTCAACAAACTTTTTTTTTAATCAAAAGAGTTAAAAGGCCAGATTGCAAAGCAGTAAGATAAGGTGTTTTAGCATGGGCCTTAAGCATTGTAGTTACATAGACACAAATTCCAACAAAGGCTAGACTGTGTCCAGAGAGAGGGAAGGGAGTAGGGATTTTTAAAAGTGCACTGAGGGAGATTACATAAATTTTCTTGAGGAAATTGTCAGTGGAGGAGGTGGTTGACTTAGTACATGAATCCATAGATCATTTTTTGTCACTGTTCAGGAGTTGCACCATTGGGAAATTCAGCTGTTTTCCGGGACGTTCTGGTCATTGCAGTTTGGCCCAGTTCAAAGGTTCAAGGCAAGTTCTTGCTTTTTTCTTTTGTTTTGCTTTGTTTTGTTTTGCAAGGTTGCAGGTTGTGTGGGTAATTCTTAGAATGGCTTCCTGACTCCGTTTTACATCTCTGAACCACAGTGACACCATTTTCTATATCACACTTCATAGTGTAAAAATGAATTATAATCCTTCTGCAGGTTATGACATCGTCTCATGATATTTGTAGAGAAATAAAAATGGTTGTAAAGGCCAAACACTGTAAGATTTAATGAGAAGTTGTCTACTTCCATGACTGCTTTACCTGTTTAATGCTTGATTTCCTCTTTGCTAAGCTAATGTCTAGTATGACCAGTTGATAACTATTCATTATTGGAGTTGGTACATCACACTGAAAGAATAGGTTTTAATTTCAGAAAAGCATCAGTTTGAATCCTATCTCTCGCATTTATTCCTTTGCTGTATTACTTTGGAGAGATGACATAAGCTATCTGCATCTCATTTTTTCTCTTCCAAAATGATGTTTTTAAAACCTCTGTTATATGATTGTATATATCAGTTTAGATGTATACAAAGAGGTGGAAACAAAATAAATGGTAGTTATTGCTCTTATTGTTGTTGCTATCCTAAATATTTCCTCTACACTAAAGATATTTGTGGCCCTGATTTACCTTCCTTAAATTCCTTATTATCAAATGTCTGACATATGATCAGGCAGGAACATTGGTAAACCCTGAAAACAGAAAAATTGGAGAATGGGTTATTCTAGAACAGGTGGGTGATTATTCTGTTTTTCTTCTTTTCAAGTGGTTCTGAATGGGTGAATTGTAGGCCTGTTTGTATTACGAGGAGGCTTATTAAAAATGCAAATTCATGATTCTTACCTTATACATCAGAATTTGGAGTTAGGGCCTAGGAAACTGTTTAAACACACTTTTGTGGTGATTAATTATACACATTCATGTTGGAGAACCATTGCTCTACACTACCCTTTATGCTTTTTACCTGTACGGTCTTTCTTCTCCTGCCTAACAAACGATCTTCAATCCACCTCTTTTTGTCTTGGGAAGATGTGCAAGCCAAATCACTGCTGAAACAGCAACCCCCTGTACCCATCTTTGGATGTCTTGTAACCTCAGAGTGCTTCTACAAGGCTTCTCTACCAGCCTTCCCCCTAGAGGAGGACTTCTCATAAGGTCCAGACATTTGGTAAATTCACTATCCAACATCTTGAAGAGTTCTCATTGTTTGGAACCAGATTTGGAGTGTTTTAGGGTTCTCTTGATTCTCAAAATCTATCTCTTGTTATTTATTCTCTTGTATTTAGGAGGTCAGGAGTACTAAGAGAACCTTCACTGGAGACAAGGAAGATAGGGGCAAGGAACAATTATAGCTCACCCTTGGGTGAGCAAAAAGCACTCGTGCCACTGTAACAATAAAAAATTACATTTAAAGAAAGATGACGTTTTAGACATGATAATAACGCTAGTATTTCTAAGTGCTGGGTTCCTGTTTGCCTTGGCACTATCACACTGGCCCTGCCACCAGCTCCATTTAGCCAATGAGGAAAGCTCAAAGTATAAATGACTCTCAGTAACTCAGTGAATTAATGGCGAGACCAGGGTTTCCTCCTGTACATCCTAGCTCCACTGCTCATGCTTTTAACTACTATGCTTGAGTGTGTCAAGAAAAACTTTCTGGGTACTTGCCTCTTTATTCACGGAGTGATATAGTGGGTGGTATCTGCAAATAGTTCAGACAGAAGAAACTCAGGTCTGGCTGGCCTTTATATTTTAGTGTTAAAGGGACAAAATTTAAAAAAGAGTGAGCTTTCTTTTTTTATTTCTGCATAATAAGTGTACATAGTTTTGGGGTAGGTGTGGTAATTGAATACACTCATATAATTTGTAAAGATTGGCTCGGTGTACTTGGGATCCCCATCTCCTTAAAAATATGTCTTTTTAATTCCAGAAACATTCAAATTATTCTCTTCTAGCTGTTTTGAAATGTACAATAGATTATTCAGACTGAGTCTTCTATAATGTCTGATCTTGTTCAACAGATTTAGAGTTTATATATAGATACGGGCCAAATTCCAAGCAAATAATAAAGAATATGAATTTGTTTAGAGATTTTGGGATCCATGCAGTGGTTTGAGGGGCTGGTTGCTAAGAAATGTCAGTATTTGAGCCCCAATATGTATTTTTGGATTTAGAAACAACCCACTGTTTCTTTGACATCTGGCATCACCCAACAAAGAAAGTGTACATTTTATGTTAGTTGATTTGTTAATGTTGCTGGAGTTCCATTTTAATGTAATCTAACAAACACAGTTTGGCCATTTTATGAATATTAAGACAATCAGTCAGTCACAAGCTCTTGTGATTTTTTAAGTATCTTCAGCTGGCATGAGAATAGAAATTATCTTTTAGGAAGCTCACTTAACTTCAATATGAATTTCTAATTCAATGATGCATAAATAACAGCCATCAATTATTTATAGAGTATGCATTTAAAATTATAGTAATAATTATACCTTGTACACTGCCTTTATTCCAACAATCAAGTTATTTTGTGAAGCTAAATCACTGGACCAAGATGCGACCCTTAGATCAAAAGCAATTCAGGGTTCAAGAAAAAATGTACAAATATGTATATTGAAGGATGACTTTCCTCACAAGAATACCAGGTCAGTTCGACTCATTGCTTTCCTGTATATGGCCATAAGAATATCATTACTTTTGTGTGTGGGGACTGACTTTCCTTGGAAGGCACACTTTCAGTCACTGCCCACATTATTCTTTCAGACCCCCAACCGCCCACTCTCCAGAAAAGCTTTTGGCTTAATCTTCTTCCCTCAATAGCGAGTCCACCTCCAATTCCAATGGATCATTTCCCCACTTTTTTCTCTACTCCTGTCCTCAAACAAAGCTCAGTGTAACTCCTACGCCCAAAGACTGAGCTCTCCAAGGCTTCTCTCTTTCTCATGCAAACAGATGGGTGGAAAGCCTACAGGTACATTTCACGAGGAGCCTACTTTCATATTGTCATCATCCTGGTAAAGGGATTCAAACTTGTAATGGTTTTATTTTTTCTTGTCTGAATACGTTTGACTCTGTTCCAAAAACTCCAGATGGCAGAGTTCTCTGTTGATTAGATCACTCCAACATCTATCTTCTCACCATAACTGTCACTCCTCCACCACTTATGTCTTCCTTCTCTCCCCTATCTGCCTTCATCATTTCCACCCCAGGAACCTGTTGTATTGGTGTGCTAATGGTTTTTCTTCTTCTCACTTTATCTGAATCCCAGCCTATCCTTCGTAGGTAAGTGATGCTATGAGGTGTGCTTATTAGAATATAAAAAGTCTGAGCTACATATGCATTCAGTTCCCCATTCTACCATTCGTATCTCTATGACCTCCATCAAATTACTCAACAGTGCTGAGTGTATTCCCTAATAATTCTATTTCATAGTGACCATGACTTACTTTTGAATATTTTTTTGCTGTTTGTTTAGCAGATAAAAAAGCCATTACTACGATTCTTTATTCTCAACCTTTGGTGGAAATAATTTTATTAAAAAATTGGGTTTCTGCTACAATGTAAGTAAAAGGCAGATTTGCTGTGAGGAAGATATTTACATATTGAAGGGCATTCTAAGACTATATTTGGACTTTAAAAGTGTCAAGAATGAAAAAATAATAATTTGAAGCAACGGTTTTGATATGGCGCATTAGTTCTACTTTCTCTTAGACATAGATTATAAAATATTCAAATGTCAGCAAGAATATGAAATGTTTTTAATTTTTCTTGTCTGAATAAGTTTGTTCTCTGCAGGACCACAATAATTAAATAATGAATTATTGGTAAGTATTAGAAATACTGTTTTATACTACATATTACAAGTGTTAGTTAAGAACGTTATCAGCTATCTCAATGTCCTTTAGTATATCCATAATGTTCTTTCATATATATGAATTACTTCTCCAATCTAGTTACAAATGCATTGTGAGATAAGACTTATTATAAGTCCTTCTTTTGTATCTACCAGATTGAGACATATCATGCTGGACATATGTTTGTAATAGATGAATAGAATTGTTTAGGATTTAGAAATGGGCTTGACTGAATTGGCTGAGTAATCCTGAGACAAGATCATACCCGTCCCTAAAATTCTGATAAATGGTATTATTCAAAGTGAAGACTTGGAAGCTCCATACTCAGATTGTAAAAAACCATGCCATGTCTTTTCTCTGGGCCCTCATGATTTGGTCACTGGTTCCCTCTGACATCTGATATCTCATGTAAAAATGAAAAGCCAATAATCATTTTTCTGGACTACTATTTTCAACATCAACTTTAAAATACTAATTTGAATTTTATTTTTCTTACACTAATCACAGTATCATTTAGCTTTGCTTTCTAGTAAACTTAAGTTTGAGCTTACTCAAACTTGAGTTTATATATGTTTGTGTGTATGTGTGTGTGTGTGTGTGTGTGTGTGTGTGTGTGTATAGTCACATATATACTTCCATACTGTATTTCCAGGACTGAAACACATTTATCCAGATGACATTTCTCAAACTCTTATTTCTGTAAATGAATGTGTCCTATCATAGCAAAAAACGAATTTTAGAATTTTAGCTAGCTCAACACTCTTAGTAGCATTTTGTCAAAACGCCGATCACCCACTGCCTGTCTGACACCACTTTCTGCTGTATTCCACACTCAGCAGCTTTTTTCTCTTTCTCTCCTCCCACTGCGCCCAACCAACCCCAGATCCCTGAACAGGCCCATTTCAAGTGACTCAATAAACCCTCTCCATTTATCGGCCACCTGAATGCAGAGAACATTAGAAACTGGACCTCAGAGAAGAGGACCGAAATTGGACAAAGCGTTCCCATGATATAATTGCCAGGGTAGCATTGCAGGAAGGGCATAGACTCCTGGAAGCAGCTTAATTATAAGCACCACAGTCATTGGTTTCTGATGGACCTTGGTTTGAAACCTGAGTCTTAGTTACTTGGGCAAAGAACTTAACATTGAAAAATCTTAGTTTTCTCAGGAAAGTACTAAGCTATATCTTATATGTTCATTATGAGTATTAAGTTATGCATGTACAATGCTTAGCACCGTGCTGGGTTCATAATAATACACGCTAGACATTATAGTTATTGTTTTACTACTGCTATTTAGAAATAAAACTGAGTTCAGTTACTAGCTACCTCACACACTGACTTTCTGATAAACAGAATAATACGATTTCAAATTAATCATTTGTATAAAATCTTACATAAATCTGTGTTTCCTTCTTTGCCAGGGAAGAATAACATTCAAATGCTGTGTCTATAGTGCATAGAGGAGGAAAAAGAACAAAAGCTCAAGAGAATGTTTTTCTGTTTGTTTTGGTGTCTTTGTTACTGTTTCTACACTTTTCAGTGATAGTGACCTTGTTTATTCTCATTTTCATAGGCAGATTCACAATCACTAATAAACACAGCCCCTGCATATATATTATTTTTTCTGATAATAAACCAATCAAGCTGTATCCTTCTTCCCTGCTGCTTTGATTGGCATGCTAATCACCACAATAGACCATTCCACATTAAATTTGTATTTTGGCCAAATCACAACTTCATACTGTGTGATTACAGTTAACATGGAGAATTTTTGCTGATCCAAGTATTGTTTTGCTAAAATCTGGTTCGTTTAATTAAAATTTCAAGCTTATGCTGAACCACTCTGTGAAACTGCAATATGTTACCACAGAAAATATTTTTTCAGGAAAATTAATGGTTGATCAGATAAAGTATGAAAAAATATTATTACGCCACCCTGAAATGTGCTTACCACCTAAAAACTGCTTAATATAGCAGCATGGCTTAGAATAATTGGAAGACAGAAACAATAGTGGTCTCCATTCTTCTCTTGCTTTGGAACTCAGGCCTAATCAACCAACTTCCTTATATGGGGTCAAATGTTTAAAATAGAAACACAAAGTCCAGGTATGGTGGCTCACGCCTGTAATCCCAGCCGTTTGGGAGGCCTAGGCAGGTGGATCATGACGTCAGGAGTTCAAGAACACCTTGGCTAAGATGGTGAAACCCCATCTCTACTAAAAATACAAAAATTAGCCAGGTGTAGTGACAGCTACCTGTAATCCCAGCTACTCGGGAGGCTGAGGCAGAGAATTGCTTGAACCCGGGAGGCAGAGGTTGCAGTGAGCCGAGATCGTGCCACTGTATTCTAGCCTGGTCGACAGAGGGAGACTCCATCTCAAAAAATAAAAACACAAATTCTTATTTTACTCATTCAATAGCTACGCATTTTCTATCTGTTATTTATTAGACTCTGACATAATTATTGGGGGAGGAAGTAATGGAATAACAAGAAAATAAAAAACCCATGTCATCATCCAGCATATACTTTTGTGAGAAAAGATAGATGATCTATGTGTAAGCAAATAAATAATAATGTCAATTAATGAGAAGTACCCCGGGCAAAATGCAAAGGGTGGTAAGACGGAATGTCTCCTGTAGATGGCGTAGGGAGACGGCTGCTTCTGCTGCTTTGGCCAAGGAAGCTCCCTGAGGGACTGAGAGTTCAGTGCTGTAAAGGAACTAGTAACCTACAGATCATGTAGAAAGTATTCCAGGAAGAAGGAAGAACAAGCAGCCTGCAGACTATAGTTCTGCTCACCCCGAAGTCCAAATGCATGCAGTGAACTTGAGGGGTGGGAGGGGTCAGAGGAAGGCTACAGTTAGAGGGAAGGAAAAGTTGCAGGAGCCAGGGTGCTAGCAGTGAGGGGGAGGAGAAAAGTTTCAACCCAGGAAATACACTGAGGGGAGTTGTACTGGATTTGTCAGATTGGATGTGGAGATGACAAGGGCAATGGGGAAGAAAAAGAAAAGAAATGTGAGAGGAGGATGCCTAGGTTTTGGCTTGAAGTAATGGGTGGGAGATAATGCCAATAGAAAAGACAGAAAGACAAAAGAGAACTTGTGAATGAGGAAACAGCAGTTTTGTTGAAGGAAAGATCTCTATTAGACATCCAGGTAGAGATGCCAGATGGGAAGCTACTCTTTTTGGAGCACAGGGGAAGAGCTAGAGAGATACAGTGTGAGGTCATCAGAACACCAACTGTAGTTACAGCCATGTGACTGAATGAATGAGAGCTCTTAGGGAAATACAATGGATATACAAGTAAGGATCTCAAAGCTGGGAAAAAAAGGAGAATTTGCAAAACACAAAAGACATGGGGAGAAAAATCAGTAGGATGGTAGTATAACAAGAGATACGGCATCAAGAAGCCTGGAGAACAAGAATTTTCAAGAAGTAGGAATGACCAACTGTAAAAACCTTATATCAGAGATCAAGTAAGATATGATTAGGAATTCATCAGCGAATTTTCCCACTTGGGGTGTATGGGCGGTCTTCCTGGCACTCCTGGTCATTTCTTTTAACCTATAAACATGCTGTTACATGACACTTTATTACCTGGAAAAGACTGAATTATTTGCAGCTATTTCCTCTTTGTAATTAGATCACATATTCATGCCTTTTGCTATGCCTTCATGTAAAGTGGGCAAAGAGCTCGTTCCTTTCTCTTGCCTTGGGGCTTGGCCATCTAACTACCCTGGCCATGCAGGAAATAATAGAAGATATCTATAAAAGTTAAAACTTTGAATAGTCAGTGTCTGGGGTGGGATCCAGAGGATTACCCAATAGATAATACAGAGAAGTTCAGAAAGAAACAGGAATATTTCTCCCACTGCAATGAGAGAAAAAGCAGACAATATGGGGAAACATGAGGGCAGGTTAATAGATTCAGTGGTAGGAAGACAAAAATATTCTAATCTTAACCTCTCTGCTAAACCTTCTCCACACTATCTCTGCTAAAATCTATACAGACTCTGCTCTGCTCAGTATTTGAAAAAATTATGCCAAGGAAAGTAGTTTCAACTCAATAGACTGGGATTAGGGATTGCTCTCTCAGAATTGGCAAAAACCCAGCATTCCAGATGTGCAGCAACCTGAGGGAGATGCTCATATAGAACAAATAATATCTTGTGTGTTATTTAGGACGGAAACAGCCTTCACAAAGGCTATTTCCAAAATACTGTGTTGGGTCATTGCACATTGCAAAATTGTGCAATGACTCAACACAATATAAGTTTATTTTCTCATCACACAACAGTCTATGATGAAGGCTCTTTGACATAATTTACCTTCTCCCAGGCCCCTCTCAACACAGGCTCCCACCTTCCTAGAGCATTGGTTCTCAAATGTTAGCATGCATTAGGGTTATCTGATGTCTTGTTAAAACACAGGAATCTGGGTCCTACCTCCAGAGACTCTGATTAAGTAAGGCTGCAGTGGGGGTGAAGAATTTACATTTCTAAGAATTTCCCCAAGTGAGAGGCTGCTGCTCTGGGAGCAAGTTCTAGAACCACTGCCCTAGAACAATCATTCTTGACTTAAGCCAAGCAATGAGGTGGAAATGTGCTTCAGAGGGATCTGCTGGACGTTTTTCTGACACTCCTCTTATCCTTCTTCAGGCTGCTCTAGGCCCCAAGAGACCTGCATCCATGGTCCTATCTCACCACTAGATTGAAATTGGGCTCAGCCAATAAGGAATAAGAGCAAGCAATAAGGGGGAGGGAAGAGGGAGATTAGATTATTGATTCCCTCCCCAGTGGAGTTGCTGCCTTATGGTTGTGTCCACAGCTAAAGATTCTCTTTCCTGGCAGGCAGTCCCCTCTATAGGCCTCTCTGTCTCTGTGTTTCTAGTACTAGCATCCTCCTCAGGTCCACCCAGGCTTAGGGAATCCAAGGACCTCCCTGCTAATAGCCCTGGGAGTTCCACTATCATTTATGGCATCCTTGTATCCCGTCTTCACTTTTATAAGCACACTATTAAATTCTTCTTAAACGACTCAATTTGAGCATGTCATTTATTTCAGACAGGGAGTGCGGTTGATATAAAAGACATAACAATATTTCTTAAAACACTTGGCTAAATATGGCAGACCTGATTTCTGCTTTATTTTATTAGTTAGATTGCAAGTGAGACCAGGGAATTTGTCTAGCTTTGCTCAGAGGAAAAAAAAGAAAAAGAAAAGAAATTTTTGGTGAACAGTCTTTTCTGCATCCTTAAATTTGCTGTGTCCTAGTAGAAATTCTGTAGCTGAAAAAAGTTTAGAACTATTGGAACTTAGAACCTAATTCTATTTTACATATATACACAAAAATGTTTCTGATACATACTTGGCAAATTGAGGGTCAAATATACATTGTTTTACATATAACTTTATCAAGAGATGTCTACTATTTCAGAAAATCTTATCAACAACAGTTATTATTTAAGTCACCAATGCAAGACAAGGGAATTCTGGCATTTGACCATTTTATCATGTGTTCTAGTGCAGTCTTTGCCTCAGTATTTACATGCGGAAATATATACAGTGTTTTACGTTAAAAACGTAAAATTCAACTGGTTTTTCTTTTAAAATGATACACACTTAAGTAAGTTAGAGTACAATATTACGGTTTATAAATAAAAGCATGTGTTATAAAAGAAGGTAGTGGGTTTTTAGGGCCGAGAACAGTATTTTATAAAGAGAAACCTGTTGAAAGACATTTGTAGTCTCACACTTGTGGGAAATTTTAGGCCTAGTTAGCAAATTGAGGAAAGTGGACAGATGTCAGTGATATACAAGTGACAGTTAGATGGAAACTACCAGACACTCCAGCCCCATACGATCTGGAGAACGGTGAGGCTGTTTGCAGAAATTCTTCCATATACGAACACAGTCGTGATCTGTGAGTTTCATGACTTTCCCAGCCACTGACAATTATACCTTAAGTTTGAATCTTGAGAACAATTGCAGAAAAGCCCAGAGGCAGGAATAAAATCCATTTATTTGTTTATTAAGTAGCACAATTTTAGTAACAACATAGGATATTATTAATACTGCCTGGGGGTATAGCATATTTTCCTTCTTCTTACTATGTGGGCATTTTCTTAGAAATTACAACCCAATATGTAAGCAAATATTAATCTTTATACTTCCATTGCAATGACATAAAAGAACTGCAACAAAGAGAATAAACACGTGCGTGAGTATACATGCACGTGCCCATACTCACAACCACACCCTGACCGGTAAAAAATGGCATTCACATGTTATTAATACTCAATTTGCATGCTATTCAGAGCTACTGGAGCTTATAAAGAGCTTTTTCATATATTACTTCATGTCTTCCTCACAACAGCCCTGCAAGATAGATAAGTTTATGTTTAATTATCTGCTGAAGAACTTCATGGAACTCAGAATGGCTAATTAAGTAGCCCAACATTACCAAGTTAGTAAAGTGTGGAGTTAAGAATCAATACTTAAAATTCCAACATCTATTCTTATACCACAAATGATTTCTTCTTGTGCACTGAGCTCAGTGTCAGAAACTTTTGAGGTGATGAAAGAAAAAGGTGATCTTGGATTTGGTCATAAAAGCCAGACCAATTATGTGAAATATGGCAAACATACTGTCATTTCCAACTGTCTTTCAATGCTCTCTATTTGTCTCTTGACATCATTACATCCATGAAATTGTTTACTCATATTATTATGAGTAAATTTTTTCATTATGTTCTACTTTTTGATAATTAGTAGAACAATTTTTTTCTTTATTTTAACTTGATCTCTGTATTTTTTATTATAAAATTTGATATATGTAGATGTAGATACATTTCTCTGCGTTAGTTTTTAGTATTCTTTAGAATAGAATTAAAACCACTCCTGCCAGGCCACGTGGCTCACACCTGTAATCCCAGAATTTTGGGAGGCCGAAGCACGTGGATCGCCTGAGGTCAGGAGTTTGAGACCAGCCTGGCCAACATGGTGAAACTCTGTCTCTAGTGTAAATACAAAAAATTAGCCAGGTGTGGTGGCAGGTGCCTGTGATCCCAGCTGCTGGGGAGGCTAAGGCTGGAGAATCGCTTGAACCCAGGAGGCGGAGGTTGCAGTGAGCCAAGATTGTGCCATTGCACTCCAGCCTGGGCAACAAGAGTGAAACTCTGTCTCAAAAACAAACAAACAAAAACACTTCCACATACACTCTCCTTGGGCAAGGGAAACTATTCCTCTGGCTTTAACTACAAGATGCAAGCCGCTGACATTTACAATTCCCTCTTGAGCTGAAGACCTCAATGTGCAATTGGTGATTCAACATCCCTTAGATATCTCATGAGCACTTCAGACTCAATGTGTTCAGAGAACTTTTGAATGTCTTCCTTCCAGACACTTCTCAACACATATGCATACTTCACACAACCTGCAGCTTTCCCCTCCTTTTACTCATTATTATGAGTTCTTGTTATCAAATGGATAGAATTTACAGGCTGATAACGGGGGTAAGCCCATGATCTGGATACCCGAGATACATTCTTGCTTGTTCCTTTACTCAAGTCAACTGCCACTTCCGTATGAATGATTCTAGTTGTTAATATTTAAGGTTCTTCTTCTCTTAGTCACACTATCTCTGCTTTAGTTCAACCCACCATCACCTACTAAGTGAAGTGCCTCAAATCATTCTAATCTTCATCATCTCAGGCTTTGCAGCTTTTGATCCATTAGCCATGTCATAGCCAGAATGATCGGTCTTAAATGAAAGTCTGATATGACTTCACTGTCGTCACCTACGATTACAGGCAGGTACACAGAAGAACGTGCAGGGCAGGATGTGCCTTGTGTTCTTTTGCTCTTTGGTACTGTACACTACGCTCTCTATGCCTAAGTGCCTTTTATAACCCCACTGTTCCTTTGGTATATATCCCAGACCAAACCTACACTTATCTCCTTGGTTTACAGGCTTTTTATCTTGCCCATAGGCTTATTATTATGATAGTGTTTTGCTCACCCATCTAATTATATGCCTGTCTATTTGTTTATTTCAGCCACTCATCTCCAATCAACTTAAAAGAAGACTTGAATTTTATACATCATTGGAACCCCAGAAGCTAATAGAGTCTGACACATAGAACGTACTTAGTCAATATTAATCAAAATAATCAAAGAGTTAATGAATCAATGGATGAGTGTGAGTAGGATAGAGAGTGGATATAGTCACAAATAGAAGCGTCTCACTCCTTCCTGGTTTGGCTGAGCTGGCTATTCTATAGCAATGCTGCTCACCACACCCCTCAGTGATCTAGCTTGACTGAGAAAAGTTTAGCTGGCAGAGACTCTGAAAGAATCATCACTGTACGAGTGACATGGAAGGAGAGACGTTTGCCTATGAGTGACATCACTTCCCTAAGGCCGTCTCAGACAGACAGACACACAGACACAAACAAAATACTACTGCTGGCCTCACAGAGTTTTGTGAAGGGTGAATGAGGTGGTGAATTTTAGAGGGTGAGAACAACTTAATAGGGGTATACGTTGGCAGTGCCAGTATACAAGGCTACTGGTTCAACCATTTGGATGGAAATCAATTTTGACAATGTGAGTGATAAATTCAATCATTCATTTAGGTTAAATGTATTCCACTATATTAATTGCAGGGAATGAGCTCAATTGTGTAAGACTATGTTTCTACTGAGACATTTAAACATTTTACCTATTTATGACTTTGACAATTTACGGTATGAATATGAGCTTTGAGAATTCCCCTTGCACTGTCTGGCTCAAAATAAATGTTCGATGACTGAAGGTGATAGCTTTTTATTATCATTTATTATTAATAGAATATTAACGGAAAAATACTCAGGTAATGTTTCACAATCATTCAATATTCCAGAAATATTTTTACTGTGGTTTTAAAGGCGTCTCTTTGTTCTCTTTTGCTACTGTACGCTGTGCTCTGTACAACTAAAACCTTATCCTAATAGTAGCTATACTGTAAGTAATTTGGGAATTCTTAGATTTGGAGGATTAAAATATAGTATTACTGTATTTTCTTTATCTTCACGACATAGTTCTAATTCCTAGAGTGAGAGAGAGAGAGAGAGAGAGGAGAGAGAGAGAGAGAGAGTGTGTGTGTGTGTGTGTGTGTAATAGAAAGAATGCAGAAGAGACAGAATAACTTAAAAGTGTTAATTTCATTGATGGAGGTTAAAAATTTAGGAAAGTTTTTTAGCCAGAACATAATGGTGTGGTTGTGGTTTTAGGCTGACTTTGTAAACTGAACTTTTTTTCCTTTGGACTTGAATTGATGGACCCTCATGGCAAAGACAGCACCTAAAATACAGCAGTATGTCAAGCACTGACTTTTCCAAGGCCCTTCAGAAATGGGCAGACGTCCTTGATGTGCAAGTCACTGTTCTTTTAAGGAAGGAAGATCAGTAACATATACGTTTCTCGGATTCTTGTTGAAAACACACGCCTTGAATGAAGAGACCTGCCAAACAGGTTTTGTGGGAGCAAGATAGCTGTTTATTCACCTGGGTGCAGGTGGGCTAAGGCCGAAAGGGCATTAGCAAAGGGCAGTGGCATAGGAGTTGGTTTTGTAGGTTTGGGGTGGGCAGTGGAAAGTTACAGAGCAAGATCGGTTACAGCAGTGAGGGTAGGGGCAAGGAGTATATGTTATCATAAGTTCAGTTACAATGGCGGGTGGGACAAGAGTAGTTCAGATGGTAGGGTGGGGTGAGGAGTATTCACATTATCATAATAACAGTTCAGATGGCAGAGTGGGGCGAGGGGCTTTTCTGGGGAAGCTCCACTGGGCGATTAGGGACAATGGCGAACGCGGGTGAGGGGTGGGAGGTGATCAGCTGAGGCAAGCAGGACTACTGACTTTTAGGCTTCAGGCTTGCATATGGAGGCCTGACAATTCCTTTTGACTGTTGCCCTATAAAACGTTTTGACTTAAAGTAATATAGAAGTGAAGATTTAACATGAGCAATTACCAAAAATTAAATTGTAAATTTTATGTGACCACAGTATTTCTAGGCTGTTTTGGGCCAGCAGAGCACCCTACTCTCCTCAACCTGAAGACCACCTTCCATTCGGAGGTGTGGAGGATAACAGTTCCAGAATAAGGTCTTTGTGAAGTCCCCTTTCAGCTCTTTATGAGAGTGTCCTGTTGCCGCACTCATGTGCCAGTTCAGTACGTCTCAATAAATCCCAAGGAAATCTGGGATCACCACCATTTGGTATAAAGAAGAGAGACCCAGTGAAACGTGAAAGTGATATTGAAGGAGAGGACAATGAGAGGAAGTAAAGTCTATGCATCAGCAGGCTCATGGCTCCCAAACAGTTTACTGTTTTCCTCAAAGTAGATGCCTGCGCCTCAGGGGGAAAAAAATAAATTATACCAAATGCCTGACAAATACATTTTGAAATATAAATCTCTTAGGGGATTACAACACATTAATAACACATTTCTTTTTAAATGTTTGCTTACTTTTTTATTGTGAAAAAAAGGTGAATATGTAACACCAGGAGAATAATAGAATAACATAAAGTTAGTTTATTTTTAGTAAAAACAATAAAAATATATTTGAATGATCTTTTATTTTTATTAATCCAGGATGTTATTAGTATCATAGTTAATTTTCAACCAAGGACCTGAGTTAAAAAAAATGAGTTTATGTCTGCTTATGTCTAACAGAGGCCACTCCCATTCAATAAATTATGTTAATTATCTCGAACTTGACATTTTACAAGCCAGTAGTCTGTTTCCCATCTTACCTTATATGACTCCACAAAGCAAAATAAATTTTTGTAAAGAGCTTATTTTAGATATTCTTTACACAAGGCTACCAGACCAAGTCCTTTGATGGATTCTGAGTCACAACATGGCGTGTTCCGTCATTCCACCAAGGTAATTTATTTCTACCAAACGCATCATACGACATTAGCTTAATTGAGTAGAAGTATCAGCCCCAAAAGAGACAATCTAGTTCTCAGTGAGAAAGCAAGGAAAAAGTCTCATCTGATTCAGCCATGCTTGGCAGACTTGACTTCCAATTACAGTGACTGCTGACAAACACAGCATTCTGGCATCAGAGAAGAGTGTAAAATGTAAGAAAAGTATTATTAGATAGAACTTGATTTAAACCCCAGCTCCATCTCCTCCCAGCTGTGTGACTAAAGTACTTGCATCATTTTTCTCACCTGTGAATTGGCATTAAAAAGTATCAGTTCCCGAGCACTATTAAAAAACTGAGTTTTACACAGGTATAAAGAACCTGGCTTCCTTGCAGCATGCAAATAGTGCGTATACTTTCTCACTTTCTCCTTTTGATCTCTTAATTTTCTTTGTTTACAGCTTATTCATTGTCAGCTTCAAGGTACACACAAAACACTTCTCTGTACACATAATTTGTCTCAGCTTTTGCGTCCCTGTATTAGAGCACTTAAAACCTACCTTGTAACTATTTTACCTGCCCACACCTCCCACCAAACTGTGAACTTCTCAGCAGTGAGAATGGTCTCTAATTCCTTAGAATATTACTGCTGGATATAAATTAAAGAATATTTGCAGTTTGCCACTGCCCTCTAAATGTTTCTAAAGCACAGGCTAATTTCAAGAATTTCTAATTAAGAATAGACTACAATGAGAACAAGCACTCCTTACTCCCTGGCTAATAAACAGTGCTCCAGTTTCTACATTGGACAATAGGTAAGTGTGTGCATTTTGTCATCTGGCGCCAACATTTCATTCCATTCGACTGCCTCAAGGCCTGCAGAGTCTAGGGAGCTGGAGCATTCATGCTCTCTCACTAATTCACTTCTGCCTTTGTATTTTTAAGTATTTTCCTCACCTCAGGATCTTCTCTCTAATAAGTTAATATCCAAACTCAAATTATTCTTTAAAACTGTTTTAGGGGCTTATGAATTCTGTAACAGGGTGCTCTATTACTTTGACTTGTCCACACAGGAAGCAATCATATCCAGCTCTGGATTTTATTTTCCTTAATTGTGCAACTGTCTAGATGTCTGTTGTTGCAAAGCAAACAACTCCGAAATTTAGCGGCTTAAAACATAAACATTCACTACCTTATGCAGTTTCTAAGGACTGGGAATCTGAGTGTTGCGTAACTCAGAGGATCTGACTCAGGGTCTCCCAGGAGGCTGTTGCTGAGGTGCTGGCTAGGGTTTGTTATCTGAAGGGGCGGAGCATCTCTTCCCAGCTCACTCCTGTGGAGTTACTAGGAGGATTTCATTTCTCACTACATGGGTCCCTCCGTAGCGCATGGATGGCAGCTGGCTTCCTCCAGAGCTTGTGTGTGGTCCTGGAGCAGAGAGAGTGTGAAAAAGTTAACAAAACAAAATCCATGTTGCCTTTCGACACTGTCTCCACAGGGTTAACAAGAAGCTGGGCTTTAAATGAAGTACAGATAAGCATTAATCAGTTTGCCTTTTGATCTACTTCCCTTTAGGGGCTTAGGGACCACATAGGCCAGGACTTAAAACATTAACTTCCTCATTGTTTCTATAGATAGCATCTGTGTTAGACCATGCCTGCACTGCTATAAAGAAATACCTGAGGCTGGGTAATTTATAAAGAAAAGAGGTTTAATTGGCAGGCCAGCACAATGTCTCATGAGTGTAATCCCAGAACTTTGGGAGGCAGAGGCAGGTGGATCACAAGGTCAAGAGATCAAGACCATCCTGGTAAACATGATGAAACCCTGTCTCTGATAAACAATACAAAAGTTATCTGGGTGTGGTGGTGCCTGTCTGTAATCCCAGCTACTCTGGAGGCTGAGACAGGAGAATCGCTTGAACCTGGGAGGTGGAGGTTGCAGCAAGGCAAGATTGCGCCATTGCACTCCAGTCTGGGCGACAGAGCAAGACTCTGTCTCAAAAAAAAAAAAAAAGAAAAAAGAAAAGAAAAGAAAGAAAGAAAAGAGGTTTAATTGGCTCATGGATCTGCAGGCTGTACAGAAAGCATAGTTGCCTCTGCTTCTGGGGAGGCCTCAGGGAGTTTAAAATCGTGGCAGAAGGTGAAGGGGAAGCAGGAACAACTTAATGGCCAGAGCAGGTGAACAGGGAGAGGCAGAGGGTGCCACACACTTTCAAACCACCCTGTCTCAGAGAACTTACTAGTGTAACAAGAGCACCAAGAAGAACGGTGTTGAGCCATGAGAAATGGATCCCATCACCTCCCATCAGGTCCTACCTCCAGCATTGGAGATTACAATCTAACATGAGATTTGGGCCGGAACACAGATTGCAACCATGTCAGCACCTTTAACTTGACGAGCTTAAAACTTTTCATTTGATCTGTTTTTTTCACAAGGGCAGATGCCAACTGGTCTGAAGACCCTGTCAATGTGATAATGCAGTTTGGTCGATTCTTATCTCACGGCATCACACTTCATACTTCAACCAATCAACACCTTCAACCACGACCCATCCTAATTCCATAACATCCCCAGACCCAAACTCTGTGGGGATGCAAATTTGAGGTTTTCTTTTGTCTCTTTTTTTTTTGGTGGCCCTGTGATTAAAACTCTTTCTCTACTACAACCCTCAGTATTTTAGTGTATGGATTTGCCACACATCAGGCAAGTGACCTCTTATGGTTACACTTTTATAACCTGGTCTTGGAGTGGGGTCCTACCATTCATGCCTTATCCAATTGACCACAGAGACCAGTGCTGGTACAGTGTGGGAGGGGACTAAGCAAGGCTGTGGAGATCCAGAGGTGGGCATCATTGGGAATCATCTTGAAGGCCACCATCTTTCCCATGGGTCTTATACCTGTATTCTTTCACTATCATTGAGTGCAGTATTTTCTTACACATGAAATGTCTTTCAATGTGAGACCTTTGATAGCTTATGTCTTTTCTTTTTTCACCTTATACATTTAGCATCTGCAGTGGTGTGAAATAAATATTTATTGAATTAATAAAATTAAATCCATGCTTCATGAAAGTTAAAAAAAATCTAGCTTCTTAAAGAAGAACATGGGATGTATAGGTTTAAGTCAAAATATAAAAGGCAAACTGTATTTTAAAAATGCAGAGGCTTTTATATTAATTCGTAAGGACATTTGGGGAGGAAGTCTTGTTTTTATTTTTCTGGTTTGTAAAATTAAGGTGGTAGTTTAATTACAGATTTAATTCTAGCTGTAAATTACCACATGAAAATGAAACTCTCCATCCCTTCACCAAAACATCCAGCAGCCACCTACATTCAAAGTACATGCAAATTAAAGAGAACATGCAACAGAAACCCTATTTTACAAATTGTGGTCACTTAACAAATCAGCCTTGCGCTACCATGTAGGCAGAGACAGTACAGACATGATTGCATCTTTCAATCTGAATTAGTTTTTTCCTTTTTTTAAAACAGGGTTCTTTTCCTGTTTGTTTTTCTAACAAGTTTCTGAAAATAATTCTAACATTTTTACCTTTTTCATAACTCCACAGGGCCTAAGCAATACCCTCTACATAAAACTATCTTTTACAATCATTTGTAAAAATAAAGAAAAATAATGGCATTTCGTCAAATAATTCCTACTGTCACATTGGGCAGATTATGAATCCTCTCTAAGTTTCAGTTCCCTGATTTGTAACATAATAATATAGATTTTTATTATATTACGTTTCCATGTTGAAATTAATGAATATGGGAAACTCTCTGAACCATTGATGACTAGCACAAAGCCTTGCTTTCCATGGCAAGTTTTTAATAAAGATTTACTGAACTCAAAGTATTTCTAAACAAAAGCATGTTTATCTGGTGAGCATCAAATATAATTCATACTCAAAAGATGCTTCCAAAAGACTTACTAAGGTAAGTGGGATTTTTTTCCTATTTTTCTTGTGATTGTTTTATTTTTACTTTTAGTAATATTTGTTGTATTTGTAGATTCTAACCAGGTCACATATAACTCAAATTCTTGTAACACGTTTTTGGTATTTTCTAGCAGTCCTTTTCCCTCCCAGACTCCAGTTCTGATTCTCTCTCCACTTTTCAATTCTCAGACCGGCCACGTTCTTATAATAAGTAAGGTGATCATTGGTAAAAATTCATGACAAGGACTCCCTGATGGACCGAACTCTAGTCCGGCTCCTCTAAGCCCTCTTCTCAGCTAAGCGTCATTCTTGGCCCTGTCCCTGGCCTGCCTATGGCAAGAATGTGTGAGGTCTGCTTTGCATGGATCCCCTACCCTTGCCATCTAATCCCGTTCCTCTTAGTGATTTTCCATTCACTGCTCCCTAACCCTCCTTGGCTTGAAATCCCCAGGTCTTTGCTGTACTTGACATTGACCTCAGTTCTACACTGAAGTCTCTCTCTCCTGCTGGCTTGCTTTTTGTAACAAGTTTCTGGTCCAAAATATTTCTTTTGTACTTATGACAAAAATAAGAATGCTTTCATTCTCTTGAATAACTTTTGGCAAGAAACTCCCAGGTTCACAGACTGTATAGTTAAACTGGATTCTGCTGATCTCCACTTAAAATCTATTGTTCACATTGTAGCCAATGGATTTAATTGAGAAAATGGTCATCTAGGGCTTTGTTTCATCCCAATATACTGAGAGATCTTGAGCTATGGCTGGCAGGAAGTGGGGGTGGGGGATGGGGGGGGAAGGGCCGTCATGATGGAGACACTCAGGAGGAGAGAGTGAAAATTCTGGGGAAAGTATAATTAAAAATAAAGCTGCCTTCAACCCAGAAAGTCTCTCCAAAAGGTAGAAGAGAAACAAAACAGCTTTATTACTGAATAAGCATTAAACTAGAATGTGATGAGGCCATCATCCCAGGCAATTCACTAAAATAACTGCAGAGACAGAACGAAATGGCACTGTATTATAGAGCTTAATGGGTAGAACCTATTCAGTAATGAGGTAGGCAATATCTGTATTTTAAAAAGCTTAATAACTGTAAGTCTGAAGTCAGGTGACAGCTGAAGTTAGGCCATCCCTTACTAACTCACCAAAGGAAATAACACATAGGCTTTCTTGATGATTAATTACAGTTCAAATGCACGCTCTCGGCTCCTTGGGGAAACAATACTGAGTTGTGAAGCTGGCAAGAGGCTTATTTCGCTATTAAAAAAGTTTACATGGATGAACCTGGAAGCCATCATTCTCAGCAAACTGACACAGGAGCAGAAAATCAAACACCGCATGTTCTCACTCATAGGCAGGTGTTGAACAATGAGAACACATGGACACAGGGAGGGAAGCACTACTCACTGGGGTCTGTTGGAGGGAAATAGGGGAGGGACAGCAGGGGGTGGGGAGTTGAGGAGGGATGGCATGGGGAGAAATGCCAGATATAGGTGAAGGGAGGAAGGCAGCAAATCACACTGCCACGTGTGTACCTATGCAACAATCTTGCATGTTCTTCAAATGTACCCCAAAACCTAAAATGCAATAAAAAAATAGTTTACATAAATCTGAAAACAACAGAGAAGAAATTCTGAAAACAAAAAAGAAAAGGGGAAAAGTCTTTTTCCTTATTTTCAAAAGGGAGAAATAAGCCTTTCATTTTTAGTTTGGAGTTGCCCTACACAATATTGTAAGGTATTTCAAAACACAGTAGCCAGTATCTCATGTAAAATTATCATTTAGTAATTTGATTTCCCCAAAGCAATAAAAACATTAAAAGCCATTTGTGAATGATACTTGCATGGGGGGCCAAGGGAAAAACTTCCACGTTGGCTTTCTGAAGGCTCACTAAAAAGTGACTGACAAAAGGGAGATTAACAGAAGAAATGTCATTCAAAAGTGTCAGTGTGCTGGGCTGAATGAAAGACTGAGGTACAGATGGTTGTATGCTCTTCTTAAGAGAAAATGGAGATGGGGAACTACGAAGATTTCAGTGGGTAGTAAATGACTTTAGGGGAATTCAATGGGCTTGAAGTACCTACAATGGCTTGGGACAAAGTCTGTTGTACCCACCGGGCAGACTGGTTTGTGACAAAAGTCTGCCCAGATGTGTTGAACAGACTTCATTCTTTCTTCCTGCAATATGAGGTCAGTTAATGAAAACTCAGAAAATTGCCCTCTAGTAATTGCTTTCTTCTTTGGTGGTCTGGACCTTAGGGAGATAATATGGAACTTCGGTAACTTCATCCTGTGCTTTGAGAGAGAGAGGATTGAGAGACAGAGGTGGGAGAAGTCACAGCCTGAGGCTGCTCCTTCAGTTCAGCCTATGAAAGCACCATATTTTGGGGTATTGGTTTCTGAGCCTTAATACTCATATAATAATAATAGCAATTATTTCTTTTTTTTTTTTTTTTTCTTTTTGAGACGGAGTTTCGCTCTTGTTACCCAGGCTAGAGTGCAATGGCGCTATCTCGGCTCACCGCAACCCCCACCTCCTGGGTTCAGGCAATTCTCCTGCCTCAGCCTGCTGAGTAGCTGGGATTACAGGCACGCGCCACCATGCCCAGCTAATGTTTTGTATTTTTAGTAGAGACGGGGTTTCACCATGTTGACCAGGATGGTCTCGATCTCTTGACCTCGTGATCCACCCGCCTCGGCCTCCCAAAGTGCTGGGATTACAGGCGTGAACCACCGCACCTGGCCTGCAATGATTTCTTACAATTTATTATGTTTTGGGAAGTTTATTAACAAAATATCTCGTTATCTAAACCTCACGATAGCACCATAATTTTGATAAACAAAGTCAGATCTCTGATTATTACCCAAGTATTCCTGTTCCTCTCAGTTTCATTGGTCAAATTATTGCAGGATTTGTGCAAGTGTGTTTGTGTAGTTTAAGTGGGGGTTGTGATAAGAGCTGGGAGAATGTCTTTCTCCCTAACAGATGTAGAATTTGGATTTGTTCTGAAGAACATAACCTCCTCTCTAGCTCAGATCTTGAAATGAGCCTACTCAAATGAAACATGAGTCCAACCCTTTATTTAAATGGATGACCTCTTGTTCATTTTCCATATGGGAATACTTGATTTGTAAACTATTTCTACATAAACAAGTCCTGTTTTAAATTTTAGTTTTAAGCCAAATGAAATCAAGGTTTTAATAGATTCTAGAAAATCTCCTGGTAAAATAGTGGTAAACATATGCATTCAAGTGAATAAACTAATGATCCACATGACTGCTAAGAAAGCTGAGAATTAATTGGATTTTATACTCAGTCATGATAAATCCCTTGAGTTCTGCAGGCAGTGGCCAAAGATACATTTGCTTTTATCATGCAAGATAATGGGATTACCAGGTAGTCTAAGGCTTTAATCTTTGTTGATAAAGTGAGATGAATACTCAGGAAGTACACTAGGTGGGCTTATATTGCTAAAGGGAGAAAAAAAAAGAGACGAAAAGCCAGAAGTGTTAGATTGCCTATCAGGGAAATAGAATTAACCCGAAGTACATTTGCATAGTTGAAAAGAATTTCTATCCGTGGTTGCAAGGTGTAATTTTAAAGTTGGTTGTGTAATGCACATAATTGACATGTATAATGAGCTACTTAATTTGTGTTCTTTCATTCCTACCCTTTGATTAGAATATGATGTATTGCTGTTTTTGTTCTTCCACACACATTAATTTATTTATAAAAAGTAATGAAGTTAATAATTTCTTTGATTTTTAATGAGAGAAATGAATGCACTCCTGTTTTGATTTATATTATTTTTCTTTATCATTATTTTTATTTCCCACTTCAAACTGTCGTTATTCGACTAGAAGATTTGCTGGAGGATAGCTTCTAGCAACTGACTTCTGTGCGTTGAGTATGCTGAAATATTGTATGTTGTTAACAAATGCAGTTTTCCATCCTTGATAATTTTTTGTTTTCCAGATAATTAATGGCTGGCACAAAATATATTGTTACATATCAACATAAGGTTAACTCTTTAAAAAGCCAACTTGCACAACTAATTTAAAATTTTCTATTTGAAAGTAAAATAGGCACACAGCATAGAAAGACACTGCTGATTTTTGAAGTCTTGGCTAAATCTATAGTGAAAAATCTGCAAGGCAGATAATATTATATTTATTTTTTAGTTGATGTCATTCAGGCTCAGAATGGTGAGTTTGTCTGCTCAAGGTCACACAACTCATACCTTGCAGAGCTGGGAATGAAGCCAGGTACAATACTCTTAACTCTCATAATATTTCTGTAATTACTGCATTCTAAATACTCTCCCAAAATACTGCACCTGAGGGCTTCTTCACATCAAGCCTCTTTGAATTCCACGTACAATCTTGTTTCTATAATCCACTTTATACATATAGCATACAACAAAATTTGTTTGATGATAAACTTGACTGTCACAAAGATACAAGGTCATATATATACATAGGGTTATACAAGTTAATATCTGTTTTCAGTAGACATTTCTCAGTCATACATCACCAGATTCCTCAATAGTAACACGGAATCCTAGTGGAGTAACATCTCCAAAAGCCTAAAAAAATATTATTTTGAGTGTAGGATGCTGCCCTTGGCCAAATTCTTAATCTTCAAAAGAGATTAGATGTATTTTAAACACACAAGGCCTAAAAATTATGAATATGAATGGGGTTCAGAAAATACTCCACCCAGTTTATCATCATTAGATCATACCCCTTTGTCTTCCAATCATTTTTCTCTGTGACTGCCCACTCTTCATCAAACCTAAGCATAAAAATACAGATTTACTCATTTCTTTGGGTCTTCATTTCCTTATAAAGTGTCCCTGTCACATAAAACTTCTATTTTAAAAAATGTCATGCTTTTCTCTTGTTAATCTACCTTTTGTTATAAGGGCCTCAGCCATGAACTTAAGATGGGAGGGAAAGGTATTTCTATTCCCTGATGATACCAATGTTTGTCTTAAAAAAAAGAAGAAATTTTGCTTTAGCACAACAAAGTAAAAATTTTAAAGTAGTGGATATGGGATCTAGGAAAGAAAAGATCCTGGACAGTGAAGTGGCAAAGGAAATCCAAGCACTATGTAGGATGTCTGGAGTATAGCTGGCCCAATGGAATGGGGAGGATCTTAGAAATTTGTTATGGAACTAACAGGTGAATTTTGCATTTCAGCATTTGGAAAATATGTGTAGGATTGTAAAAGCCTAGTGTAGCTAGGAGAGAAAAAAAAATGATGACAGATACTGCTGAAACTAATCAAATAAAATTTTTAAATAACTGTTTAGTTTTCTTGTTTTCTAACACTCTTGTTTTAGGTTCAGGGAGTATGCGTATAGGTTTGTTACACGGGTTAATTACATGTCACTGAGGCTTGATGTATGCATAATCCCATCACCTATGAAGTGAGGATAGTACCCGGTTAGTGGTTTTCCAGCCTGTGTCCCCTTCCTACAATCACCCCACAAGCAGTTCCCAGTGTCTCCTGTTCTCATCTTTGTGCCTCTGTGTATTTAACATTTATTTTCCAGTTATAAGAATATGTGGTATTTGGCTTTCTGTTCCTGCATTAGTCCATTCAAAATAATGACCTTCAGTTGTGTTTATGTTGCTATAAAGGACGTGATTTGATTCTTTGTATGGCTGTGTAGTATTCCATAGTGTATATGTAGCACATTTTCTTTAGCCAATCTATGATTGATAAGCATCTTTGTTGATTCCATCCCTTTGCCATTGTAAACAGCACTGCAATGAACATACATACACATGTATTTTAGTGGTAGAATAATTTATTTTCCTTTGGATATATATCCAATAGTGAGATTCCTTGGTTGGAAGGTATTTTTGTTTTAAGAGCTTTGAGAAATCTCCAGCTTCTTTCCACAGTGGCTGAAATAATTTACATTCCCACCAACAGCGTATAAGTTGTTCCCTTTTCTCTGCAATCTCACCAGTGTCTGTTATTTTTTGACTTTTCACATGAGCTATTTCTGACTGGTGTCAGATGGTATCATATTGTGCTTTTGATTTGCATTTCTCTAATGATGGATGTTGGTGACCTTTCTTTATATATTTATTGGAGTCATGCGTGCCTTCTTTAGAGAAATGTCTGTTCATATACCTTGCCCATTTTTATGGGGTTATATGGTTTTGGCTTGCTGATTTGTTTAAATTCTTTATAGATTCTGGATATTAGACCCATGTTGAATGCATAGTTTGCAAATCACTTTTTCTCTTCTATAGGTTATCTGTTTTCTCTGTTGTTAACTTATTTTGCTGTGCAGAAGTTCTTTAGTTGTATTAGGTCCCACTTGTCAACTTTTGTTTTTGTTGCAATTACTTTTGAGGACTTAGTCATTCTTACAGTTAAATCTTTTATCCATCTTGAGTCAATTTTCATATATGGTGAAAGGATAGGGTTTAGTTTCAATCTTTGACATATGGCTAGCCAGTTATCTCAGCGTCATTTATTAAATAGGGAGTCCATCTCCTGTTGTTTGTTATTTTCAGGTTTGCTGAAAATCAGATAGTGTAAGGGTGTGGCTTTATTTATATTTCTTCTCTATTCTTTTCCATTGATCTGTATACCTGTTTTTTGTACAGTACCATGCTTTTTTGGTTACTGTAACCTTGTAGCATAGTTTGAAGCCAGATAGTGAAATACCTCTAGCTTTGTTTTTTGGCTTAGGGTTACATTGGAGCTCTTATTTGGTTCTATATGAATTTTGAATTTTTTTTTTAATTCTGTGAAAAATAATGACATTGGTAATTTCACAGGAATAGCATTGAATTTATAAATTGCTTTGGATGGTACAGCCAATGACATAGGTTGGCTTTGTGTTCCCACCCAGATCTTAGGTTAAATTGTAACCCCTATTGTTGGAGATGGGGTCTAGCGGGAGGCGACTGAATCATGGGGATAGTTTCTAATGGCTTAGATCCATCCCCCTAGTGCTTTCTCATGATAGAGTTCTCAGGAGATCTGGTTGTTTAAAAGTATGTGGCACCTTCCCCTTTGCTTTCTCTCTCTTCCTCCTTCTCCAGCCATATAAGATGTGTCAGTTTCCCCTTCACCTTCACCATGATTTAAAGTTTCCTGAGGCCTCCCCAGTCATGCTTCCTGTATGCCTACAGAACTGTGAGTCAATTAGACCTAATTTATTTAGAAATTACCCAGTCTCATGTAATCTTTTTAGCAATGCATGAATGGATTAGTACAGACACTTTAACAATATTGATTCTTCCTATCCATGAGAATGGATTTGTTTTCTTTCATTTGCATTGTCTCTAATTTCTTTCAGCAGCTTTTTTTTTTTTTTTTGTAATCCCCAATGTAGAGGTAATTCACTTCCTTGTTAAGCTCTATTCCTAGGTATTTTACTCTTTTTGTGGTTATTGTAAATGAGATTGTGTTTTTATTTGGCTCTTAGCATGACAATTAGTGATGTATATAAATGCTGCTAATTTTTTTACATTGACTTTGTATCCTGTGACTTTACTGAGTTTGTTTATTAGTTGTAGAAACCTTCTTGTGGAGTCTATGCAGTTTGGCAGGTATAGAATTGTATTATCAGCAGAGAGATAGTTTGATTTCTCTCTTCCTATTTTGATGCATTTATTTATTTTTTTGTCTTGCCTAATTGCTCTAGCTGGGACTTCCAGGACTGTATTGAATAGCAGCGGTTAGAATGAAAATCCTTGTCTTGTTCCAGTTCTCAGTGGGAATCCTTCCAGGTTTCACCCATTCAACATAATGGGGTTGTCATAGATGGCTCGTATGATTTCGAGGTATGTTCCTTTGATGGCTAATTTGTTTGGGGTTTTTAACATGAAAAGACGCTGAATTTTATCAAAGGCCTTTTCTGTGTCTATTGAGATGATAATCTGCTTCTGTTGTTAATTCTGTTTATGTGATGAATCACATTTACTGATTTGCATATGGTAAACAAACCTTGCATCCCAGAAATAAAGCCCACTCGACTGTGGCAAATTAATTTTTTGATATGCTGCTAGATTTGGTTTGCCAGTATTTTGTAGAGGACTTCTGTGTTTATGTTCAACAGAGATATTGGCCTCAAGTTTTCTTTTTTTCATTGTGTCTCTGGAAGTCTTTGGTAACAGAATGATGATGGCTATGTAGAATGAGTTAGAGGACTACCACCCCTTTGATTTTTTTGAAACAACTTCAGCAGGATTGGTACTCACTCTTCTTCATATGTCTGGTAGAGTTTTTTGTTTTTGTTTTTGTAGGCTTTATTTTTGATTCAATCTCTGAATTCATTATTGATCTTTTTAGGATTTTAATTTCTTTGTGGTCCAATCTTGAGAGGCTGTATATTTTCAGGAAGTAATCAATTTCTTCTAGGTTTTGTAGTTTGTGTGCGTAGAGATATTCATAACAGTCTCAGGATTTATTGTACTACTGTGGGGTCAGTTGTAATGTCACCTTTTTCCTTTTTGATTGTGTTTATTTGGATCTCTTTTAAAAAATTAATCTGGCTAGTAGTCTATCAATCTTGTTTAATCTTTTTAAGATCCACCTTTTGTTTTTTTTAATCTTTTGTATTGATTTTTGCATCTCAGTTGTGTTCAGTTTAGCTCTGATTTTGGTTATTTCTTTTCTTCTGCTAGCTTTGGGTTTGGTTTGCTCTTGTTTTCCTAGTTCTTCTAGCTGCAACAGTAGGTTGTTAATTTGAAATCTTTCTGACTTCTTGATGTGGGTTTTTACTGCCATAAACTTTCCTCTTTACTCTGTTTTAGTTGTTTTTGAAAGATTCTGATATGTTGTGTGCCTGTTTTCATTAGTTTCAAATAATTTTCTATTTCTGCATTAATTTTACTTTTTTACTTAAAAATTATTTAGGAGACAATTGTTTAAATTACATGATTGCTCTTTTTGGTATTAATTTCTATTTTTATTGCATTGTGGGCCAAAAGTATGCTTGTTATGATTTATGTATTTTTGAGTTTGTTGAGGCTTGCTTTAGGGCCAAGCACGTGGTCAATCTTAGGTATGTGTTGTGTATAGATGAGAAGGCTATACATTCTTTTGTTGTTGGGTGGAATGTTCTGTAGATGTCTATTAGGTCCAATTGTTTAAGTATTGAGTTTAACTCCAGAATATCTGTGTTAGTGTTCTGACTCAATAATCTGTCTAATGCTGTCAGTGGGGCATTGAAGTCCCCCAGTGTTATTATGTGGTTATCTTAATCTCTTTGTAGATCCCTAAAGTCTTGTTTTATAAATCTGGGTACTTCAATGTTGGGTGTATATATCTTTAGGGTGATTGAATCTTCTTGTTGAATTGAGCATTTTATTACTATGTAATGCCCTTCTATGTCTATTTTGATCATTGTTGGTTTAAAGCCTGTCTCATCTGACATAAAAATAGTTACCCTTGCTGCTTTTGGTTTTCCATTTGCCTGATAGATCTTTCCCATCCCCATACTTTGAGCCTATGTGTTTTACTACTTGTGAGAAAGATCTCTTGAAGACAGCAAGCAGTTGGGTCTTGCTTCTTTATCCAATTTGCCATTTTATGTATCTTAAGTGGGGAATTTAACCCATGTGTATTCAGTGTCAATACTGATATGTGAGAATTTAATTCTGTTATGTTGTTAACTGGTTGTGATATAGACTTGATTATACAGTTGGTTAATAGTGTCAGTAGGGTGTGTACTTGTGACTCTTTGTGGTGGCATGTATCGTTATTTCCTTTCCATCATTAGCACTCCATTTAGGAGCTCTTGTAAGGGAGGCCTGATGGTAAAGAATTCCCCTATCATTAGCTTGTCTGTAAAGGATTCCATTTCTCCTTTGCTTAAGAAGCTTGGTTTGGCGAGATAATGAAATTCTTGGTTGAAATTTATTTTCTTTAAAAATATTGAGGCTGGGTGTGGTGGCTCATGCCTGTAATACCAGCACTTTGGAGGCTAAGGTGGAAGGATCACTTGAGGTCAGGAGTTTGAGACCAGCCTCGCCAACGTGGTGAAACCCTTCTCTATTAAAAATACAAAACTTTGTTGAGCATGGTGGCATGTGCCTTTAAGCCCAACTACTTGGGATGCTGAAGCAGGAGAATCACTTGAAGCGAGGAGGCAGAGGTTGCAGTGAGCCAAGATCAAGAACATATCACTGCACTCCAGCCTAGGCAACAAACTGAGACATTGTCTCCAAAAAAAAAAAAAGAAAATCTGAAATTAGCTTTCTAATCTCTTCTCACTTGTTAGGTTTCTGCTGAAGGTCCACTGTTAGCCTTATGGAGTTCCTCCTGTAAGCTACCCCTCCTTTTCATCTAGCTGCCTTGAAGATTTTTTTCTTTCATGTTAACTTTGGAGAATATGATCACTATGTGTCTTGGGAATGGTCACTCTGCATGTTATCTCACAGGGGTTCTCTGAATTCCTGGAATTTGCATGTTGACCTCTCTAGTGAGATTGGGAAATTTTCATGGATTATATCCTCAAATATGTTTTCCAAGTTGTTTGTTTTCTCTCCTTTTATTTCTGGAATGTCAATGGTTTGTAGATTTGATTTCTTTGTATAATCCAGCATTTCTTGGAATATTTAATTCACTTTCTAAAATTATTATTTATTTTTATTTTTTTGATCTCTCTGGGTTGCTTCAAAGGAGTTGTCATCAAGCTGTGAGGTTCATTCCTCAGCTTGGTCTATTCTGTTGTTAATATTTTCAATTGTTTCTTGAAATTCTTGTGGTATATTTTTCATTTCTAGAAGTTCAGTTTGTTTTTTTTCTTAAAATGGTTATATTGTCTTTCAACTGTTGGTTTGTTTTACTGTTTTCCGTGGATTGGGTTTAATTCTTCTCTTTTATCTTGATGCACTTCCTTGCCAACGAGAATCTTAATTCTATGTTTGACATTTTAACATTTCAATCTGGTTGGAATCTATTGCTGGGGAGCTAGTGTAATCATTTGGAGGTAAGAAAACACTCTGGCTTTTAGAGTTGGTAGAGTGCTTGCACAGGTTCTTTCTCATGTGTGAGAGCTGATGTTCCTTTATTCTTTGAAGTTGCTGTCCTTTGGATGGGGCTTTTTATTTTTATGATATTTATTGTCCTTGAGGATTTGATTGTGGGACAAATTGGGTATAGTTGAATGGCTTTGTTTCTGGATGCTTTCAGGAGGCAAGGCTCAGCTCCACACTCTTGGGTTATGTGTCCTAATCCTGAAAGTCTGGGACTGAGTGTGTGGCTTTGCCTTCTGCTTCCTCAAACTCAAGCCCATATCACTGGTAGAAGGCTCTCCAGTAGGGTGTGTGTTATGGCACGGCAGGTGAATGTTTATTAATGTCAAAAAAGAATTTAGACATGTGTATAAGAAAAACAAAGTTTATTCACTTAATCCCTGAATATATAATGCCTGAATAAGTCAAACATTATATATAAATTATATATGATAAAATAAAAACTGTGACAGCTTAACAAAAAATACTGACACATTACAATATTGGGAGAGTAAAATGTAAAGATGGTGCAATAAGAGAAATTAAGCCTCAATTACTATGTTAAGTGATGCCTAATATTGTTAAGCCAGGAAATAGCTTTCTTTCTTTATCATCTTACAGCTAGTGTTCGACTTACGACCACAATTGGGACTGGCAGACCGGTCGTTACACGATTTGGTCATGACTTGAGCAGGCTATATGTACAGTTGAAATGGTGCACGCGGAGATGGTAGTGCTGCCGGAAACTGGTCCGCACTGTCGTATGCCCAACTGGGCAACGTTTGCGCTACCAGACGCGGAGCAGTTGTGGCTAGCGATTGTGGTCGTAAAGTCGAATGGCTGTAAGTTGCATAGGTCGTAAGTCGATCAATACCTGTATTTAGCTACACTAGAGCATTTGCCTGAAAATAGGATTTAATTTGAACGTGTTCAACTTTGATAGAACTATGGAACAGGAAGCGATTGAGCAAAAGACTGTTCCTTTTCATTTTGAAAATTTAGTCCTATTTTATTTTTAAATTTACACATTCAATTTTTCATTACATAAATTGAAATAAATTTAGTAAAAAAAAAAAAATACGGTTAATGTATTACCCATAGTAGTAGATTCATCCTTCACAAATAACACTTGCCAGAGATATCTTTTATTGTTCCAGTTACAGACTTATCTAAGCACAAGCGCATAAACGGAATTTTTTACTCACCTGAAATGGCTGCATCAGGTAGAAACACAGGGCTGGCATTTTGTTTCCTTCATGTATGCACCAAGGTCAGGCCTAAATTCAATATTTTATCCATTACATTTCTGGTTTATAAAATTTGCATCTGTGTTTCAAATAAAATTGGAACAAAACAAAACCGTATTTAAAATTTTTGTTTGATATTATCTCAAAACAAGATTGATCATCTGCTGAATTTGAGCAACTCAGCCTTGAAGACATGGAAAGCCTAGAAAGTGCAGATATAAAGCACCCTACTGTGTGTTGGGCCTTATATAGATCTTTTACATTTAGTTTCTTCTGAAATCCTCATTAGAAATGTCTTTGCCATCTCTTCCACAGAAGATCTCACTGTTTCCAGGGTCTAGGTTCTTAATCAGTGAGCAAGACTATATCCTCCACACAAAGTAGAAAGCACAGGAGTTAGGTTCCTTTTTCTCACCCTTGAAGAAACAAATAGGAAACTATATAGCAGCTGTTGAAATCCGCTATGCGTTATTGTAAGACCCTTTCTCTGACTCTCCAGTCACACTGACATCACCACCTTGTTTGATTTAGCAGTTCAATTGAATTCCACTGCCATATTTAAATATCATGCACATAGTGTATGTGTGTGTATGTCTGAGTAGCAATTTGGCCTAGTGATGTTGCTAATTAGAAAGTATCACCAATGTTTTATACTTACCCATGATGTGCTCTAGAGAGGGTTTTCAAAAATTTCATTTGACCCGTTTTAGCTTTGACCTTGTAAACTACATTTTCTCTCGTTTACCTGTTCTTTGCTACAGAGGAAAGGCTTCAAATCATCTCATTTTGCACATCATTTAAAAATATATTCAAAACAGGCATTCATTACGGTTTGGTATTCCTGTACTCACTTTAATTATTTCTAATTTATCCCTCTACATAGACAAATATGAAAGAAAGGAAAACAGATATTTTAATCTCAGAGAAGATGCTTTCTAAAGACTCAGCAATCTCTATCTTTTCACAGAAGAGTTTTTAATTATAAGTATTCAGAGTGTTTAAAGTAGACTGTGAAATTCAAAGAAAGTGTCCACAGAAAATCTTCATTAATTACATTTTTTCAGTGATTGTTATTTTTTTCTCTAAAACATACATACACACTCACACATTCTCTCTCTCTCTCGCACACACACACACACACACACACACACACACACACACAAATACAAATACATACACATATACACAATCACACATGCACTAGTTTTCCAGAAAAGAACTGTTTAAAATTTCTCATTGTCAGTGGACTTCTAAATCCAACAGTCAGCAAATCAGTCCAAAGTTTTCTGCTGAAGAGAATAGAGAAAATGTCAGCATCTGCCAGAACGCCTGCATGAATAGATACGACTCACACATTATGCCAGATTTGTAAGGATTTTGTATCACTAGGATGAGTCAAATGTTGGCCTTTCCACTAAGGCCTTTATTCTGACTCAGAACACACCTCATCCTGTGGTTAACAGTTGAGATAGCACACATTTTGTTAAACAAATGGAAAGATCAAACAGTTATGAGAGCAATAACCAAAATTTTCCTTATTTTAACAGCTTTCTCAAGTGTGGAAGAACTTTAAATCCTTTCACAGTTCAGCAGGAAAGACCTCTGATGTCTCTGAAAGACATCAGGTCTGAAACCATGCTGGGGAACTTTTTCAGCTCGGCACTAAAATGCACTTTCCGCTAATATGGAAGGAGGAAAAATCTAGCACACGCATTTATTTCTCTGCCCCTAAACCTGTCCACTCTGACCAGAGTCTACAAATTGGATGGGAAATTTATGGCCCATTTTTTTTTTTTTTTTGAGGTGGAATTTTGCTCTTGTCACCCAGGCTGGAGTGCAATGGTACCATCTCGGCTCTCTGCAATCTCCACCTCCAGGGTTCAAGTTATTCTCCTGGCTCAGCCTCCCAAGTAGCTGGGATTACAGGTGTCTGCCACCACTCCCAGCTAATTTTTCTATTTTTAATAGAGATGGGGTTTCACCATGTCGGCCAGGCTGGTCTGGAATTCCTGGCCTCGGGTGATCCACCTGCCTCAGCCTCCCAAAGTGCTGGGGTTACAGGCGTGAGCCACCACACTCAGACCCATTTGTATTCTTAATTATTGTCATAGTGGCCATTACTCGATGCTCCAATAGATTTTCTAATGGGCTAATACATGCTAAACTGGTATCTACCTCTATTCTCTCATCCCCCAAGTGCACTCTAAATTCTAGTTATGTTGTAACTACTTTTCTTTGTTGACATTATCACTTTTTGTCAAGAATCTTGAATTATGTTTGTGCTGTTAAAATGCAGTTTGCTTTAGGAAATAAGGATGGGAGGGAATAAACGGAAGCAGAGTAAGGGTGTCACACTTCCAGTTGCCTTCAGCTGTTTATACCTCACTGTGTGCCTAATGCATAGGAACACCAATTAGAAATAATATCAGATTAAGTAATCACTCTACCAAATACCAGCAGGAGAGCTTCAAATGGTAGCATCTTGTGTTTAACATGCTTTGCCCACACATGCCAGCCTGCCTTTCAATAGTCAGCTTCTATATCTTGTTTAGAAGCTTTCCCCGAGGCTGGTGGCTAAATCCTGTCCCTGAGTAAACGTCCTACTGATGGAAGCTCTTAAACAATGAATGACAAATGTGCGCACACATACGTACTCCTGGCCCCTTATCCCTTAGCAAGGTCTGTATTCACAAGACCTCCAAGAGTTTTCCTGTAGGATTAAGCATCATTCATCCCTTGAAGTATCCCATTATTGTTTCTCCCTTTGATATCACCTAGTCTCTGCTGGTATCTAGGTTTTCTAAATAATTTTATGCATCCAATTTTTATTTCTGAGGACCAAGGGCCCTCCCTGGCTGAGGGTGAGGGGAACAGGGACAGGAAATCCAGCTAAACAAGAATTCTTGTCTGAGAACAGATCTAGAAAATACCTTCCCCATGGCCTGGCGCTGTGACTTATGCCTGTAATCTCAGCACTTTGGGAGGCTGAAGCACGTGGATCACCTGAGGTCAGGAGTTGAGACCAGCTTGGCCAACATGGCAAAAACCTGTCTTTACTAAAAATACAAAAATTAGCCAGGTTTGGTGATGTGCACCTCTATTGCCAGCCATTTGGGAAGCTGAGGCAGTAGAATCACTTGATTGCTTGAACCAGGGAGCCAGAGGCTGCAGCGAGCCAATATCACACCACTGCACTGCAGCCTGGGTGACAAAGTGACACTCCATCTCTCATTCTCTCTCTCTCTGTATATGTGTGTGTGTGTGTGTGTGTGTGTGTGTGTATTCCATACTAGCCCGGAATAGGGGAAATGCTTGTCATGTCATTGTCAATCGGATGATGGAGACTATAGAAAAAGAGGGAGCAGGAATCATAAAATCATAAAATGATGTTGTCATCTTGGGAGTCAGGGATCTGGGCTTGTGATTGAGGGGGTTTAAGGAGAGGACAAAGAGTGTGGAGCCTGGAGTGGACTACCAATAAAAGATGATCCCTCTCCAAAGGAACTGGCTTCGGGCTTTTGTAGAATTGAGAAAATACACCCACCTTGACCTCACAGGAAGATGCACAAGGACAGGTGAGAACAGTTGGCTGCACAACCAAGCCCCGGAGAGCAGAGATCTTCTGAAGATGACAAGATCTGAGATGAGTGAGTAGGGTCAAACAGGAATTTCCTCTTGGAGAAGAACTGGGAGGCAGCAAAGGAGTAGCAGGTTGGGTTATGTTTATTTGTAGCTTTTCTGACCTGAGAATTAGAATTTCAGATAGTTTAGGCAGCTGCAAGTAGTTTAACCTGACTTGAGAGTAGGTGTTGGTGCAGGTATCACCAAGAGATAACAGTGAAAATACAGAACACTCGAAATCATGAAGGGCCCTGCATAGCTCCTCTGAGCAAAAGGGAGAAGAAGGAAACTGGGAAGACGGGTAAGCAGGAGGAAAAACAGTTTCCGAAGACAGCCTTGGGAAGGAAGGAGAACGCTGACGAGGGTGGCCCAGTATAGGATGAAAACATTTGTACTCATTTTTCACTACATCCTAGACTGATGATGTGTTGTTGATTTTCAAAAATGTGTATTTCATTTTTCACCCTTAATAGATTGAATTTTGATGTGCATGACTTGACTATTTCCAATGCTCTAAATGACAGTGAAATGGTTGAATAAATCTGCTGTCCTAGCATCCTCCAAAATTCAGAACTACATATTTTTCTTCTTTCATCCCCATCTCCAAAGGCAGTGATATCCTCATTCTTTAAGCACCTGCAGTCTTTTGCTAGTTTAGTCTTTAAATTGTAAGCTCTTTAGTTCTGATATTTTGTATGCATTTATTTGATAGCATGTATTTTATTTGCTGCAAAGCACCACAGGCATCATGTAGCTATAAAAGTAATAACACTTAAAATAATAATAATTTTATATTGAGTCTCTTGAGTTATATTGTTTTTCTGGCATGGAAGTGTTTCGGTAATGCTCGATGACTGCTGTACCCATGAGATCTTCATGAAAATGAGATGCAAAACTGTGTATTTATGGAGCCATATCATTGAACATATTTTCAGTAGAGTACTCTTCTTTCTTTTAAAGACAGCCTGAGTTTTCAAAAATGACTGCAGACTGTATGATATTCCCCAGTCTATGAAATATTGCCCTGTGCATTAATAATTTCTTTGTAGTAATAGGAACAAATATTCTTTTAAAAAGTGCAATAGAAGATTGAATTTGGCTATGTGGATTTGGTGCTTTGGCTATACTATTCTCAAAATATGGACAATTTTTTTATACCACTGTGATTTTCGGAGTTGTTGGCATGTAGCTGAAATAAGCAAAAACAGGAAAAGTCAAATGTATACATGTCCATAGCTGTGCATGGGTCTACAATATTTAAATTATTTTAATGCCTAACAAAGTAAATAAAATGTAAATTGAATGGCCAGGTCTGTACCATTGATCCATGTGATCTTGAACATTTTTCTTAATTTTTTTCACCTTTAAAACAGAAATAATCTTACTCATTTTAATGGCCTTCATTAAGAGAAAATAACTTCTTATAGAGTGTTTATTACTGTTCCCAATGCAGTAAAAATTTAACGTGTAACAACTATTACTACTAATATCACTGTTACTCAAGAAAGTACAGACGCCATAAGGAAAATAATAACTAAAGGCATCGTCCACCTATAGCCTATTTCTTTTGAAACCACATGTGGTTTAAAAGCTAAAATTCAGAGAATGAGCCAACAATACTGAAGGACCTCTAGTAAAATGCATGGAAAAAAAAGAGCCATTAGTGATTTTATTGAGGGTTTCTGCATTAATTATTTGCACCTAGTTCTAGTAGGATTTGATTACAGATTTCTGAAGTCTTTGTAGATCACTACAGACACAGAAATGTACCAGGAGCTGGGGTGATAAACACTTGCTCTGCAGTGGACCATGGCAATGGGCAGCCTGATGGCATAAACAGAGCTACAGAAAGTAACAAGGATTTTAGATGAACAGAAGTGTGAGGCCATTCAGGTGGAGACACACAGCTGACATCACCACATCCTGCAGTTATCCCTGCAATAAATATAATTTACTAGTATTGTTCAAATGGATGGATATTGGTTAATGCATAAAGCAGGTATCAGTTAGTGTATAAATTCTGTTTAGAAGACTTTTTCCCCAGATAGTAAAGCATTATGCTTCATATGTGAAAATGAAGTCCATCAGATGCTGTGCTTATTACAAAATCTAGCTCTATAAAATGAAACATTTTTAAGAGTTCCACACAGCTGAATCCGGTAAAAACTATTTTTAAATTATAGAGGACGAAAACAATATTAAACATCTATTATATGCTAGATAGTTCATCTTCTAAAACTCTATATTAATTCAGATACTTTTTTTCCTCCAAGCAGGACATCAAGAACAAAATATGCCTAAAACACCAGGAAAGAGAATATCTTCTGTAATAAAGACAGCGAGGTAAGAAGTTCCAAAATTGTTCAATGTAGTTACTGAATGGCATCAGGTGGGTTCTTGCTTGACCTTTTTTTCTCCCTGTTTTTTTAAATTTCTAGACAGTGGATGCTATAGCAGCAAGGTCTGTGCCTTTACAAAACAACGCCTAAGGTAGGAAGGAAAGGGGGTATAAGGGAAGGCAGTCTCTTGCACAGAATTTTCTTTCTTTCTTTGTCTCTCCCTCATTCTCATGAGGGAGGGAACTCTCACTCAGAATCCTATAGCTCTCAATGTCCAGTGCTGTGTTATTGTTCGTGGACAATGTTTACACAAAAAACGATGCCAAAAATGTACCTAACTTTAACTTTCCGTCTCATTAGGAATGCCAGCCTGTTGCCAAAGTGAAGTGAAACTTTGGCATTTCACCAAAACCCCCTTCATGACTGGAATACTTATATCTGCAACTATGCTGTGATATCCTCAACTGAATGAAGGCAGCTTCTCACCCAAAGACAAGCCCCAGTTCCCGGGCAGCCTATAACCAATACCTGGTCTTGTGGAATGTAAATGCCTAGCCCCTATCTCAACATGGAGCACCTGGCTTCAGAAGTCATTATGGGGTTGACAGAAATGTCTATTGAGGCTGTCTTGCAGCCCAGCTTCTCTTGCCCATCTGCCTTCCGTTACTCCCTCCTGGATGATCACCATCACCAACACAGCATGTCTCAATTAACTTCATCCATAACTTCCATCTCAGAGTTTGCATGTCAAGAAACCTAACCTGAAAGAGATGGAAAGAAAAGAAGTGGGAAAGATCTCTATGATCAGGAACTAGTAATTCTGCTAAATCTAGGTTAATCCTCACAATAATCTTATACACTCCTTTTAGAAATAAGAATATACAACAGCCTAGACAGTGAAAACCTTTTCCAAGGTCACACAGATCAAATCTTTGTCATGCTTTTTATCAAATACCACGTCTCTTCTGTAGTTACGTTCATTTTTTATTTTTAATTGAAAAATAAATCAAATATAAAAATTTGTGTTTTTGTGGTTTAAGTATTTAATTTTTTTCTTGATTTGTTCATTTTTTAACAAATATATATTTTATTGCATTTTAGATTTTGATAWACATGTGAAGAACATGCAAGATTGTTGCAAAGTACATACATGGCAATGTGGTTTGCTGCCTTCCTTCCCATCACCAATATCTGGCATTTCTCCCCATGTTATCCCTCCCCTACTCCCCACCCCCCGCTGTCCCTCCCCTAGTTCCCCCCAACAGACCACAGTATGTGATGCTCCCCTCCCTGTGTCCATGTGTTCTCATTGTTCAACACCCATGCTTTTTGTGTTTTGAAATTAAATGACTTGTAAAACTTAAGTAGAGTGGAATTATGATGTTAATTGATGGTTACATTGAGTATTATCATTGTTTTTCTGTTAGCTCTCTGGATATTTGCATTACTGCAATTGTCTATTAAGCCATGATCAGTCCCAGAACCCTATGATGATTGAGCAAGGTTATTTATTTTTCTGTTAAATCCTTCTTCAGAATTTAACTGCTATTTTTCCTGTAATTTCAGAAAGCATAATGTCTAATGCTGAAATTTAGTCAATATCCTGACCACTTCAGGACATATATTTTTATTTATTCTGAACAGTCCACTGGAGAGAGTCTAGGAGGCCATCCTCCTTAGTTAGAATATCTTTGGTTTAATGTTGCAGATTAACATTGCAGAAATCTGAAAGGAAAAATAAAATGTTTATTCCCAAGATTCAAACTCCATTTTTCCCCATGAGTGGTATTTTTAGTTTTAGATTATTTGGTATTATTCCTGTGAGCATTAATTGCTGCTTCTCTGCATCATTAATTTAGCACTTTAATATTGAGCCAGGTATATTATTGCATTGAAGCATCTTACAATAAACTTTATTAAAACACAGATCATTCCACAGTCTGGAAAGGTGATAAACATATCCATCTTCAAATTGTAAGACTGGGTTTTTTCTGTGTAATCTAGGACAAGTTAAAAAAAACCTCTTCAGGTTTTTTAAATTGTTCAGCTGCAGAGAGATGAGAACACGATATCTAAACAACACAATATTATGTATTCATTAACTGCTTATTGAGGACCTACTCTGTGTCAGATACTGGGGAATCGAGGATGGATGACAAGATATGCTTCTGGAGCTAACATTATATAGTAGATAATTGCCTGAAGGCAAACAAAAATGAATAAAGGAAAAATGAGTTAATAGAAGAGTAAGTATTTTAAAACCTTGACATAAACAGTTTATTATAATTAAACTAGAAGATTAACCAGAATACAACATCCACATTATCTTCATTTTCTTAAAGAAACAAAAAAGCCTTCCCATGTTAATTGTATAGACATGTGCTCAGCTCAGATACCCTTCACCTTCCCAACTGTTTAAGAATCTATAGTTATTTTAGTCATTTATGTTCAATTAATTTTCAGTAGTAATGCCTAGTGAATTGAATGGGGAAAAGGTGTTCATTTCCACAAATAGTACTGGAACAAGCAGATTTCCAGATGCTAACTGTGAAATTATGCTAACATTTTCAAGAGAAATATAATCCCTTTTCTTTAAATTTCCCCAACTGCCTTTTCTCCTGTCACCCCAATTAATTCACTTACACTTTAAATGCAATCTGTTGTAGTTTCTTAACAGACCACACATATTACACTTCTGCTTCCGGCAATGGGCAAATGCTGTTCTTATAGTGATGTTTCTACTGCAAAAATAGGCAACAGGTGTTCATAATAGTTTTAAAATACATGAAATCATAGAGATAATATTTACCAAATTAAGACAAATTAATCTGTTTGTGATTTCTCTTTTGTATAAAAATACACTACAGGCAATCATTTCTGTATAAGTAGCAGTAGTGATCCATACTAGTTGGCTCAAACACTTTTGATCAGATGATTTTTGTCAGAGCCAAGAAAAAAAACTAGGTTTTTTTGTTCTTTCCCTGTCATTTAAAATTTTTTTTCTGAGTATTTTTGAGCCAACACATAAAATGATTTTTTGCCTTGAGAATTCCTATAGTCCATGAGCCATGTATGCATGAGTGTAAATGTAGCAGAAACCATTATTTGTTCCATAATATACCAATTTCAACACACCTTCAAAACGCTTAATGAAATGTATCATTAATGGAAGAATATCGGCAGCTGGGAAATGTATAAGCCTTGTCAACTCTAAACTACACATCCATAAATGCTAATGAATCTGCATCCCTTTGAAAAATATCCCTTCATGGGTGTGGAGCTACCTATCTCTGTTATCTTTAATATCCTGTGCCTGGTGCACTATTTTTTTTTTTTTTATGAAATCACTCAGACTCACAGTACTTAATGAAAAATAAAAACTTTACAGCTAATGAATCCAGCCAGTCCATTTTAATTCCATGCCTAATTTTCCTTGGACATCAAGAGCAAACACATCTGTGGGGGGAAAAATACTGTAATAAGTCTCTTACTCTTAAATCATGCTCAAATTACGAAGCCATAGGACAGGCTGCTATTTCACCCAGCCTGGAGAGTGCAGCCTTGTTCCTAGGTAGGAATAAGATTAGATTCCTGCCCAAGTCACAGTCATCTAACACAGTCCTATCAGCTTTAGCAAGCAAGAAATGTTTGTTTGTTTGTTTTGATTTGGTTTTGAGGCAAGGGTTAGCTCCATTTTGCTTAGACTCCAACCAAAGAGAGAGAGTGAGGATAAGGGACTGCTGTCTGGCATAACTTCATTTGAGACAAAATGGCATCAGTAACACTCCATTTATTCTGTATCATGCAATATTCAGTTTCTGCACAGCAAGATGGAACACTAGGTCCCTAACTTCCTCTCCCAGAATCCATTAATATTAATAGTCTGAATAATAGGGATGAAAAAGCTGTTGTGAGTGGAGCATGTAACCTACTTCTGCAGTCTCCTGTTTGGTTGGTGAACACTCCCCACAGCCACTTTCTGGTGCACTGTTCCCCCTTCGGTCATTTAATTGCTTTAAGTTGAATACATATGCAAGCATATTATTCCTTAATAACTATTTTCCATCAGAAGATAAACTGGAGTAAGATCTGCTGTGGTGATAATTTTGTGAAAATAAATAATTTAAAAATTTTGCATAGGTCAGAAGTAACACACATATAGGCACACACATCTATGGTATCATATTATTGTGTTTGCTTATATTTCTTTTGTTTACTAAACACACTTCAAGGAGAACATTATTGGCATGAAAAGAAAGATGCTTCCTAAAATTAAAGATGGTATGCTCCTCAGGAAAAAGTTTCCTTTGGTCAGTCATGCTGAATCCTCTGTTCTGCTGGTCTCCCTGGGCACACAGTAAATATTCACCGGTGGAATATAAATTTTCACAGTCTTATGCTCCAAATGGGGAAATAAATCATAGAGTCAATGCAAATTGCATGTCTTAAGCAAGGCTTTTTACTTGATTTTTTATCTTCCTTAATTCTCTTCAATTTGCTTTCTTTTAAATAATACATTAAAAGGATGAGTTTATTCTGCTTTCTGCTAAAGTATAGGCTTACTAGATATCACTTATTATTGCTGAAAATATTAATAATTACTTTATATCTTATCCTTAAAGACCAAGGAAATCTATATGGATTTGACATATCTAAAAAGTTAAACTAAGTGACCTGTCTGCAATGCTGTTACCCTTGCCTTCTACTGATCTCTGTGAACTGCTGCTATATTTAGGCATTGTTTCTAACTGTAATACTCTGAACCGTTTCATATGCAGCATGCTTTTCTTTCTTAACCAGGATAATTCTTTGCAAAGGCAAGGATTGCTATATATGCATGTGTTAGGTAGCGAATAATGTTTTTGTTTACCAAAAGAAAAATAAATTAGATGTGACAATTTCTTGTGATGAACTGTGTATAAATTCCTAAAGAGCACCTAAAGTGAGAACTTTCCAGTTCTATTATCAAGGCAGGCCTCATTAAATGTGTGATTTTTGAACCGATTTTTTCTCAGATATAAATTCTTCTCCTTCAGTCGCTTATTTAATTCTCAGTTTTACCTACTTCTCCATAACACTACTGACAATTTCTAAGCTCGGTTTTTAGCCTAATGTGATAGCTTCCTCAGTGGTCTGCCATTAGTCTTTCAAACTCAAATATATCCCACATACATACAGCTCTCCAATAATCTTTCTTAAATACAAATATTTTCCGTAATTCTCATCAAAGGCAACACATTGCCTTAACTGGCCCATAAGTTATTTTAATTATCTGAACTCTTTGTCTCAGAAGTCTATGCTCCACCTATTCTATTCCACAGCTTTGTTTTTTTTTTTTTTTATGTGCTGTGTAACTTTCACATTTTTTGGCTTATTGTTTTTGACTGTGTTCTTCAATTTTCCTGGTTGCCCATTTAACCTTTATGAACATGATGCAATGCCATTAGCTCTTAGCAGACTCTCCTAGATTATCTCCTACCAAGAAGTCCAACGTTATTTTCTCTTTTGTATCCCTAAGTTTCCTTCTGATAATATTCTGAGTGCAATTGCCTGATTTGTTACATCTTCCTTAACCTAACTGTAAATATCTTGAGGAGTATATTTTGACACTCAATGTAGGCACAGTGCCTGGAATATACTAAGCTCTCAAAATGCTGCTCAATAAATGAGTGATTGAATTAACAAAGTAATATATTTTGCTAAATTTATGCTGAAATGAAGAAAAATATTAATAATTCCATTCATTTCCCATGTGTCTGTTATTTTTATGTTTTAAATGCCTTTATTATCCTTATTTATTGAAATTTATTAAAATGATAATCCTGGGAATCATTAGTTTAGTCTGGAGCAATTGAATAAAAGTTTCTGGATGTGATATATCTATAATATGTCAAGGCAAACTGACATTCAATAGAAACAAAATGATCAGAGGGTGATTTTGAAAAAAGAAAATAATATATGTATGAACATTAAGTTTGCAGAGAAAATCATGAAGTGACTATCAATTTAGGAAAACAGAAATGCTCTGAAAGAAAGTTAACTTATTCAACAGCTCCTTACGCTGACTTTTGACCAGGAATGTTTTCAGAATCTGGAGATGCGTTGGTGAACAACTACTACAACGATGAAAGAAAATTGTCAACATGGAGCTGACAAACTAGGAAATATAATCAGAATACATATTTTTGACTCTATAGTGATCATATTTCAGTTATATGGCTGTGAAATTTGGCTATTTAATTCATAGTAAGTATAAACTATAATCTAGGAATGAAGAAGGAGATTTGTGAAAGAGTACATGTATATGCCTATTAGTTATAGGACTAATTCCTCCTCTGTCATAATAGACACACTTACTGTATAAACAATAAATCAAGAAAGTGAAGAATAAGCACAATACTTCAAAATGTAGTAGTAACAGTTGTTTAAACAGTTATTTCTTGGAAATGAGATTACATAGATTAGAACAGGTAGATCTGTTTAATTATTTCATTTAAACATGTCAATGGCATTATTTTGGTGACTACTTTTAAACGTCAACTTTTTTAAAGCGATAAAAATATGTGTAATACATTTTGTTGTTTGTAGAAGCACTTTCAATTAATTAATTATGATATGGTGGTATGCTTTTATTTAAAAAATGAAATCATTAAAAGATCAAAACCCCAAACAAATAGTATATATGCTAAAAGATGAGAATGTCATTATGCTGCTATGACCACACTACCCTCTATGTAAGCTCTACAGGACAAACTTCTATTCAGTATATTGCTAGAATAAAATGGAGTCTTATTTTCAATGGAAGATTTATTCTCTCTGATGAGAAATTGAAAGGTAACACCATATAGCTCTTTATTACCTGGCTGCCAGGATGCACATGGTTAACGAAATATAGGGTGACAGACATGTTTTCTTTTTCCTTTTCAATGTCTTATTTTTTAAAAAATGTGATCCCTGTTTTATTAGCTTTATTATTTATGACTTTTATTCTGCCTCACACTCCTTTAGCAAAGAAGTGGCACATGAATAAATAAGTAATAGGATGTGCTTGAAATATAGATGCGACAAGAAGTTCACGAATCCTAAAAGGATCTGATAGTTCAGAATGTGAGATACAGGGGCCAGTCCACGGCAGTGAGAAAAGTAACTGTTACCCTGGACCTACAGCAAAATCACTACAGCTCTAAACAGCCTGGAGACAGTTCAGAGTTGAAGAGTTACCAGGTAGGAATGTTTTTGAATCAGGAGAAATAGAATATTTTTAAATAAAGACAAAATAATTTTGTCAGAAACAGAATATTTTAAAATAAAGACAAAACAACAGAGTAAAACAAAACAGCATTATAAGCTGAGTTATCAGACATCTGCTAGATAATTAATAGAAAATATTGGGAGGTTTTCTATAAATGCTGAAAAGGAAAAACAGTGAGAAGGAGCATAAGGAAGTGAGAAAGAAAAGGGAGACTAAGTGAAGGGGAAGAAAGTGAAGACCAAGGGAAAGCAAAGAAAGATAGAATAAGTGGTAGAGAAAGAAGAGGTCTAAAAAAAAAAAAAAAAAAACAAGAAAAAAGCAAAGAAGAGGAGGAGGAGGCCAAGTAAGAGGAGGAGAGGAATGAGATGGGAAATAGCAATTTAGTTTTGTAATATCCTAGGAATAATGCATCTTTTTCATAATGAGAGACTGATGTCATAGTTGTAATACACTCTATATGCGGTCTAACCAAAGCCATCTCAATTTGAAGATGAAGAAGACAAAGACTAATGTCAAGAAATTATTATTTTTTTATTATACGGTAAGTTCTGGGGTATATGTGCAGAAGATGCAGGTTTGTTACATAGGTATACATGTGGTGGTTTGCTGCATCCATCCCCCCGTAATACTGGATAAAGAATTTTTTTTTTCTCACAAAATTTCTAACAGACGTCTCGTTCAGCAACTTCACCTTGATGTCCCTCTACCTCCTCGTCAAATGAAGGTTCACTTGGCAAGAATCTATTAATTCCCATGGACCTTCATGTATCTTTTGATTACATTACTATTTTAGAAAATTACTAAAACTCTTTACCATCTTTCCAAAATTGTTGTACATCTCAAATTCTGCTAGGCTAAAATTGTTTTAAGGAATTAAAATATATTAACAAATTAGCACATACATTCAATAACATTTTAAGAAATTACAAGCCAACTGAGTAAAAGTAATGAATACATAACATTGAATTCTCTTTTTAAATATGTAAGTATATATGTACTTATATATATGTGTATATATAGGTACATAGGATATCTACATATATATGTGTATATACATGTACATATGAATACCTACTTACATATTTTTTAATATTTATTTAAAAATTCCTATGGGGGTTAGATGTGGTGGCTCATGCCTGTAACCCCAGAACTTTGGGAGGCCAAGACAAGAGGATCACTTGAGCCCAGAAATCCCAGACCAGGCTGGGCAAAACTGAGAATTCATCTCTACAAAAAATTAAAAAACTTATCCAGGTGTGGTGGCATATGCCTGTAGTCTCAGCTCTTTGGGAGGATGAGGCAGGAAGATACCTTGAGACCAGGAGGCAGAGGTTGCAGTGAGTTGAAATCACATCACAGCACTCCAGCCTGGGTGGCAGTGAGACCCCATCTGGAAAAAAAAAAAAATATATATATATATATATATATATATATGCTAATTCCTTTCATATGTACATATATATGAAAAACATACATATTCCTTGTATATGAAACATATATATTCCAATGCTAATTCCTTTCTGGATCTATGCTAATTCCTTTCATATATATACACATATATATATATGTATATACATATATACATATATATATATGAAAATATGAATATCTAGAACAGTTACTCATACAGTGCAGGTTATGGATCAAAGCTAATTCCTTACTGGATCTATGCTAATTCCTTTCATATATATATACATATATATGTATATATATACACACACACGTATATACATATAAACGTATATATACACATATATTTATGTGTATATATGTGTACATATACGTATATATGTACATATGTATATACATATAAAAATTTATGTATGTATATAGGCAGCTGTTCCCTGCCTACCACTATGTGTATATATGTGTGTGTGTGTGTATGCGTGTGTGTGTGTATGTGTGTGTGTGTGTACATTTGAAAGGAATTAGCATAGATCCAGAAAGGAATTAGCATTGATCCAGAATCTGCATTGTATGAGTTACTACTCTAGATATTTTCCGTAATCTGCACCACAGAAATATTTCCCCCACATAAGAGAGAAGAAAACTGAATGACAAGAGGTAAAGCAATGCAATCAGGGTTGTGAGTTCAGAAAAGAGAAAAATGTGGATTGGTGTTTATGTGTCCCCAACAGCAAAACAGATTTTCTTTCTGTCATAAACGCTGACTGAAGCACCGATAATAATGAATCAATATGATCAAAACCTATTTATTTATCAAGACCTATTTGTGATGGCATGAAAATTGGATCAAAATTTCCCATTTCCCTTTCCACAGAAGTTGCTTTTGGCTTGCTACTTAAGGCAGTAAATCCACCATAATCTAGACATGATGTGTCATAGGATGGGTTAATATTGCTATAAGAACTTTAATTTTTTTGGGATTTCTGACATTTTATTTTCAACTTATCAATTTTATTGTGCCATTAGGACGGGTACTTTTTTAGCATTCATTTTAAAAAGAATTCTATAGTTTTAGGTGATCTAGAATAACATATTTGTTAGGTAATTCAGTGGAAAATAAAACTCAAGACATGAACACATTTCTGTTCTGGTAAAGAAAGATTTCCCAATAAATCAGATGAACTGACACTCTCTTTATTAATGAGAAATTACTGGCTGGAAGTTGGACCTTTTTCTGTTCATAATATTCGGAAATATTTCTTCAATAAAGGCACAAGTATGAACCAGCTGCTGTTTTGTTTTGCATCTCTGGTCACCTGCTGCCTCTGCAAGTGAAGTGTTGGAAGTGAAGGATCCATGCACCAGGCAGACAGACAGACAGACTAACTCAACACCCCTGCCCTCTATAGAGGCTTGAAAACTAGGCTGGGTGCGGTGGCTCACACCTATAATCCCAGCACTTTGGGAGGCCGAGGCGGGTGGATCATGAGTTCAAGAGATCGAGACCATCCTGGCCAACATGGTGAAACCCCGTCTCTGCTAAAATATACAAAAATTAGCTGGGCATGGTGGCGCACACCCGTAGTCCCAGCTACTCAGGAGGCTGAGGCAGGAGTATTGCTTGAACCTGGGAGGCAAAGGTTGCAGTGAGCCGAGATGGCACCACTGCACTCCAGCCTGGTGCCTGACCACAGAGCAAGACTCTGTCTCAAAAAGAAAGAAAGAAAGAAAACTAAACCTATATAGTATCAGCACCGTCGGGAGACCTCATCCAGGCGGTGCTGAAGGTACTGAGAGGCAGACACAGAACAGCAGAGTGCATGTACCTGGGGGACAAACAGCCTGAGGATCTCCGGGGCTGACAGCTTGCCAGCTGAAGGCCCGGAGCAGATTCTCATCCATGTATTTAGTCTCTCTCAAACAGGTGATTCTTGTTAACAAACAGGCATGCTATATTTACTGATAACTCACACATATACCAAGGAGGCAGCTATTCTCTGCCTACCACCAATCGCAAAATAAAAGGTATTCTTCAAAAGGGAGCCATGGGGCAGGGTAAATTTAATGTTTCTCAACATAAACCCATACAGATGAGACAATTACACCATTCAATTGGTTTCGACTAAAATATAAAATGTAATGGGAAAAGTGTTGGGCTTCTGTTCAAGATATGGCTTTACCAATTATAAACTACTTTACTTTTGAATAAATGAGTCACAGCTTCCTCACCTTGAATATATTTAATATATACTCAGAATAGAGTATATGTTATACTTATAGCTTATAGCTTTTTATGAAGTTTTTTTTTTAGAAATACTTGTGTTTGTTGTAAAAATAATTGTTACAATTTATGTCACCAAGCCGTGGCCATTGTAAATACTTTCTAAGATTCCATTGGAAAGGGCCCCGCAAGACTTATTTTATTCAAATTCCAGTGAGGAATAGCGAAATTGGAATATACAGTTGTTATTTCTAAAGTGCTTTAAAAACAGAAAGCATTGACAATGGTATTTATTGTCATAAAAGACTGTAAAGAACAACATGAATTACTTAGCTTACCTCTTTCAAGTACTAAAAAGCCTCTATTGTTAATGAGCAGTTTTCTGCTAAATATGAATCAGTCGTGTTTGAGGATTAACATAATTCTTCCCCAAGTATATTTAATAGAAAAATATTCCTTTTTGGTTTATTGCAAATTATATGACTTTAAAAAAAGAAAATTGCAAATCTGAAAATAGTTAATTTTTATAACTCAAATTTGGTTCTAGCTGGACATTCTGACAGGTAGACATTGTGAAGTTAGGTTAGGTTAGGCTAGTGTCTGATCTTCTAGAAATGCATAACCCGGCAAGAAAATAATGCTTCCTTACTTAGTTCGAATTGATCAACAAGTTTTTAGCATCATTGGGGAATTTCCAACTTATTTCCTATTGCTAAATTTATAACAGATAAAGATAATATATTTTAAACAAAATTCTAAACAACAGTATGAGCAAAAATATGATTGTCACCTCTAATAAATTACCAATAAGGTTTTCCTTTGTACTATTACTATTGCATTTTGCCTCATTTAATTGTATCCTCACAATAACCTAGTGATACAGATTTTATCTACTATTAGATGAGGAAACAGAAAGAGAGGGATGGTAACTAAATACATCATTCAAAATGCCAAACTGCTAACCAGAGGAGCTATATGAAGACAAAACATATGCACACTGCACTGTGTAGCACTGACATATTCAATACTATTTAACCACTTTGACTTGTTCCTTCTCCACTCCCTTTACCCATCCTCACGCATGACAAATCTTGTTTAAAATTAATCCCATCAAAATGTTCTGAATCTGAATTTTACCTATTCCCAGAGGGTATGTCCTTAGATATCTCTGTCTTAAAGATTGTACATTTTTAGGTTAAATGTTTAGTTTTATTTTTCTGCTTATACACTAAACAAGAGGCTCTAAACAAGGATAGTATCTGAATCTCTTTTATTTACATAAAAACACAATGATAGGCTGGGGATATGATAAGAGCCACTGCCTTCCAGGTATGAGTTTCCACTTTTGAACAGTCTATGGGAATCGTGAAAAAGGCTCCCAGGCAAGTGAGTGGTTATGGAAGAAATTTACATCAACAAAATAGCAAATATTGAAACTTCTAATTTGAGAACATCAAGGTCCTTTCTGAACACACGGACCTTATCCAACCTAAGAAAAATGACCTAGGGGTAGCCCACCTAGCATCTGTATCGTCCTTGTACTGTACTCCCACCTGATAGCTCAACCTCTAGCCTCTTAAAAAACTTCTGGAAGGCAAATGGATGGAGGACAGTGAACACAGCTTCTTCTTCTACTTTCTCTGGACACAATTACTCCCTCAGTGCATGCATAAAATTGGTCATGTTCACAAATATATATGCATTTGCATTTAATGCTTTATTAATTTAATCAGATATCTTTAATAGGTAACTGACTCCCAATGATGTAATCTATAAACTGGGGAGAAGCTATGATGCTCATGCTATAGAAGGTCATCAGTATCACTAAGCCTAAGATGCAGTAGTCATCAGGGATTATTAGTGAGAATCAAACTCTACTTGAAGTCTAGGTCCACTGAGAGGTGTTCCAATCCTTTTTAAAAAAAATCACAATCTCATTCTGTGGCTCAGGAGGGAGTGCAGTGGCATGGTTATAGGTCTTTGCAGCCTCTAATTCCTGGGCTCAAGCAATCCTCCTCCTCGGGCTCCCACAGTGCTGGGATTACAGGCGTGAGCCACCATGACTGGCCCTGATCTAACAATATCTCATTTGGAAGTTTCTATTCACAAGCTACAAAAAAGCCTCATCGAGTCCAGATGGCATTACAATTGCAATCAAATACATTTTTGTTGTTATAGTTTTGAAATATTAGATTGTTGCAAAAGTAAATGCGGGTTTTACCATTAACTTTGATAAAATGCTGTCTATCAATTGTTGTCCCATTTCCTTCTGGAAACTATTCGTCTCTTACTTCATCTTCAAAGCTAGTGCCAGGATATCTTAGATTCCTTTCTGCTCCCACAGGCTTCTCCTCTTATCTCCAAAGTTGACCCCCCAGCCTCCCCCTCATAAGGACTCATGTGATTACATCACTGGGCCATGTGACTAATCCAGGATAATGTCCCTATACGTAAATATTTTTTCCCCCACATAAGGCAACATATTTCACAGGTTCTAAGAATTAGGACATGGACATCACATAATTAAGAAGTATGAGCTAATACTGGAAAGATATACTGAAAGAAGTCAGCTCAAGCATTTGAACCCTTGTGTTTAACACTGGTGTTTAACTCTGCTTTTTAATGCTTTTTTATTTGAAAAACATTTGAGATTATTTTAGACTTAGGGAACATTTACAAGTTCTATATTCCCATTATCTAGTTTCCTTTTATTCTAACATCTCATCTAATCATGGGACACTTGTCTAAACTAAGAAATTAACTTTGAGAACATACTAAAGTTTAGAGCTTAATTAGAGTTAATCAGTTTTTCAATTTTTCTGTTCTAGGATCCAATTCAGGATCCCACACTGTATTTACTTGCCTTGTCTCCTCAGTCATCCCCAATCTGTGACACTTGGTTAGTCTTTCCTTATCTTCCCTTCGAAGAGTCACCTCCATCTTGGTTTCTTTTAAAAAATGTATATACGGAGAAGTTTACATTGTGTTTTGTAAAGTTTTTGGGGTTTAGACTAATGAGTGAGTTGTGCATCCATTAATACCATTCCATATGGAACCCATCCAGACATTCCTTTTGTGAACAATTCCTTCTTCCTCCAACCCCTGGAAGCCACTGACTGGTTTTCATTCCTCTAGTTTTCAGAGGATGTAATGTAAATGGAATTATACAATATGTAGCCTTTGAGTTCTGGCTTCTTACACTTCCTAAAAGGCATTTAAGAACCATCCAAGTTGTTCCATGAATCAATGGTGTATTTCTTTTAATAGTAGTATTTTAATATATGGATGGGCCACAGATTGTTTATGCATTATGGGTTGAAAGACATCTGGTTGCTTCCAGTTTGGGGCAATATAAATAAGCTACCATAACATTCACATACATATTTTTATGTGAAGAAAATATTTTCTTTCTCTTGAGTAGAAATTCAGAAGTGGAATTTCTGGGTCATATGGTAGGAATATGTTTAACTGCATATAAAAAATACATAACGTTTTCAGATATGACTGTACTATTTTACATTCTCGTTGGGAATGAATTTCTGTTCCCTAAACAAAAAGGTGTTAATTGAATTAAAGTATATCAAGATTTTCTTTTATGAATTATACTTTTGAGTGATAGTTAATAATTCTTTGATCAATCCAAGGTCACGAGTTTTTCTACCATGTCTTCTTCTAGAAGTTTTATAGTTTGGGGTTTTACATTTAAATCATGAAACCATAATGAATCAATTTTTATATTAGGTGTGAGAAAAAGATTGAGGATTATTTAATTTAAATTAAAAGTTTTATTGATATTGAATTCACATGCCATACAATTCACCCACTTAAAGTTGCAATTAAATGGCTTTTAAGAGAGTCATTTAACCATCACTTCAATATTTGAACATTTTCATCACCCCAGAAACAAAACTCACACTCTCTGACTGTTGACCTTAAACACCCACTCCCCTGTGGCCCTAGGAAACCACAGATCTACTTTTTGTACCTATGCCTTTGCCTATTTTAAACATTATACAAATGGGATCGCACAATATATGGCCCATTTTGACTGATTTATTTTACTTGGCATAATGTTTTCGAGGGCCATCCATGCTGTAGCATGTGTCAAGTAACGTTGATCTCTGAAAAATACAGGTTAGAGCTGTGCAGATTCATGCACATGCTTTTTCTATTAACCCAAATGCAGTTTGAAAATACTGGATTCATGAATCCGAAGCCTGTATAAGGGGATGGCTGACTTTTATACACCAGAGAGCTGAATTTGGAACTCAAGACTGCCCAGATTTGGGTTTTCCTGGGCAATCATAGAACCAATCTCCTTCATATGCCCAGGGACGAATGTACTCCATTTCTGTTTATTGCCTAAAAATATTTTACACTATGAACATACCACTTTCTATTTACTCATCTATTAGTTGATGAATGGTTGAGTTGTTTCCACTTTTTAGTTATGAATAATTCTGTTATGAGCATTTGCGTACAACATTCTTGTGGACACAAGTTGTCATTTCTCTTGAGTATATATGTAGAAGTTGAATTGCTAAGTCACATAGTAACTTAAGGTTTCATTGTTTGAGCAACTGCTATATTGTTTTCCAGGATGGTTTAGCCATCTTACACCCCATCAGCCTTTAATGGGGGTCCTAATTTCTCCATATTCCCACTAAAATTTGTCTTTTTGACTGTAGCTATTATAGTTAATGTGAAGTGGTATTTGACTGTGATTTAGCTTTGCATTGAAATAAATAGTCTGAATCAATTTTTAATGTTTGACTGCCATTAATCCCCTCCCTTTTTTCTTCTGCCTGGTGTCTGGGCAAGCTGATATAAATGCAGGAGCACTCTTTTTTTTTTTTTTTTTTTTTTGGCATGGACAGAAGTCTTACATCATACAAGCCCTTGCTCAGGTATGGGAACTCTCACTCAGCATCGCTTCCTAACCTCTGTAAAAACTCCAAACCAACATCTTCTCTTTGCTCTCCGGAGTACTTTTTGAGCCAGATTGTGAGGGCTGTCATGCTCTTCTCCTTAGCTTTATTATCTACATTATAGACTTTTCTTGCCACCTTGGTGTATGTGGCATCATCAGTCTTGAGGGCTGAATCAAACTTTGTGTGAGGGTCTATTTGATCACTGTGGGGTGGCCACAGAATTTCTAATTGCTAGTAATGTTGAGCATCTTTTCATGTGCACATTGGACATTTGTGATTTTCTTCTGAAAAATGTTCTTCTAATCTTTTGCTTATTTTTCAGTTGGCTTACTGTCTTTTTTATTATTGAGTTTTAACAGTTGTGCATATTTTCTAGATATAAGTCCCTTATCAGATATATGATTTGTAAGTATTTTCTGTCACTGCATGGCTTGTGACTTTATTGATGAGGTCCAACAAAGCACAATAGTTTTTAATTTTGGTGATAATTAATTTGTCTATTTTTTTTCTTTTGCTGCTTGTGTTTTCGTCCATGTTTATGAAACCATTACCTAGTTCAGGGTCATAATGATTATGCTTAGTTTTTTCTTTTAATTTTATAGGTTGAGCTTTTACATTTAGGTCTTTCATTTACTTTTGGTTAATTGTGACATATGGTATAAGGTAGAAGTACACATTATTATTTTCATGTGGCTATTTAGTCACTTTATTACTGTTTATTGAAGCTACTAATGTATCTACCATCAAGTGGTCTTGGTAGGCTTGCTGAAAATTAATTAGACATAATGTGAAGACTGATTTCTGAACTTTCAACTTGATTTCATTGATTTACATGTCTATTGTTAGGAAGGTACCACGCTCTATTTGCTAATGTAGTTTTGCAGTAATTTTTCAAACTAGGAAGTATGAATTTTTCAAATTTGTTCTTCAAGGTTATCTTGAATATTCATGGTCCTTTGAATTTCCATATGAATTTTAGGAATATGTTCTCAATTTTTGCAAAGAAGTCAACTGAACTCCTAGGCTTAAGTGATCTTGCCATCTAAGCCTCCCAAATAGCTAAGACTATAGGCATGTGCCACATGCCCAGCTGATTTTTTTTTTAAATGTATTTTTAGTAGAGATGAGGTCTTGACATGTTACCTGGGCTGGCCTCAAACTCCTGAGCTCAAGCAATTCACTTGCCTTGACCAAGGCATGAGCCACTATACCCAACCTAACATTTTAGTTTACATTCAAGGAGGACATATGCAAGTTTTTGACATTTATATTATATATTGTATGACACTGAGGTTTGAGCTTCTAATAATCCTGTCATCCAAGTAGTGAACAGAGTACCTGACAGGTAGTTTCTCAACCTGTGTCCCTTCCCTTTCTCTTCCTCCTTCCCTCCCTCCAACCTTTTGGAAGCCCCAATACTTATTGTTTCCAACTTTGTATCCATGTAAAGTCACTGTTTAGCTCCCATTAATAAATGAGAACATGCAGTATTTGATTTTATATTTCTACATTAATTCATTTAGTATAATGTCATTCAGCTTCATCCATGATGCTGCAAAGCACATAATTTTATTCTTTTTTAGCTCTGCGTGGTATTCCATGATGTGTATTTACCACGTTTTCTTTATCCAATTCATCATTGGTGGGCATCTAAGTTGGCTCCATTTCTTTGCTATTGTGAATAGTGCTGCAGTAAACACATAAGTGCAGGTGTCTTTTTGTTGAAACAATTTGTTTTTCTTTGGGTGTATATTCATGAATGAGATTGCTGGGTCGAATGATAATTCTGCTTTTAGTTCTTTGAGAAATTTTCAAACTGCTTTCCACAGGGGCTGAAGTAATTTACATTCTCACCAGCAGTGTATAAGTGTTTTCTTTTCTTCACAATCTTGCAAACATCCATTATTTTCTGACTTTTTAGTAATAGCCATTCTGACTGGTGTGAGATGGTATCTCATTATGGTTTTGATTTGCATCTCTCTGATCATTAGTGATGCTGAACATTTTTTTCATGTTTATTGGCTGCTTGTATGTCTTCTTTTGAGAAATGTGTGTTATTCTTTGGTCACATTATGGTGGGGTTCTTTGTTGTTTCTTTGTTGATTTGTTTAAGTTCCTTACAGATTCTGAATATTAGACTTTGGTTGGATGCATGATTTGCAAATATTTTTCTCATTGTGAAGCTTGTGTGTTTACTCTGTTGATAGTTTCTTTTGCCATGCAGAAGCTCTTTAGTTTAATTAGGTCCCACTTGTCAATTTTTGTTTTTGTTGGATTTGCATTTGTGAACTTAGTCATAAATTATTTGCCTAGGCCAATGTATACAGGGTATTTCCTAGGATTTATTTTAGGACTTTTATAGATTGAGATCTTAAATTAAGTATTAATCCACGTTGAGTTAATTTTTTATATGGGGAAGGTCACCCATCCAGTTTTATTCTTTTACATATATATATCAGTTTTCTCACCACGATTTATTGGTTAGGGTATTCTTTCTTCCTTGTTCATTTTTGTCAACTTTGTTGAAGATTAGTTGGTTGTAGCTTTGTAGCTTTATTTCAGGATCTCTATTTCGTTTCACTGATTCATGTGTCTCCCTCTTTCTCTTCTTCTCCCTCCTTCTTTCTTTCTTTTCCTTCCTTCCTTCCTTCCTTCCTTCCTTCCTTCCTTCCTTCCTTCCCTCCCTCCCTCCCCCCTCCCTCCCTCCCTCCCTCTCTCTCTCCTTCCTTCCTTCCTTCCTTCCTTCCTCCCTTCCTTCTTTCCTTCCTTCTTTCCTTCCTTCCTTCCCTCCCTCCCCCCTCCCTCCCTCCCTCCCTCTCTCTCTCCTTCCTTCCTTCCTTCCTTCCTTCCCTCCTTTTTGCTTGCTTGCTTGCTCTCACCTGTACCATGCCTTATCGGTTACTGTAGCCTTGTAAGATAGTTTGAGGTAGGGTAGTGTGATGCCTCCAGCTTTGTTCTTTTTGCTTAGGTTTGTTTTGGTTATCCAGATTCTGTTTTTGGTTTCATACGAATTTTAGAATATTTTGTTTAATCACGTGGAAAATTACATTAGAAGTTGGATAGGAACAGTGTTGAATCTGTAGATTGCTTTGGCAGTGTGGAAATTTTAAAAATATTGATACTTCTAATCCTTAAACATGGAATATCATTCCATTTGTTTATGTTGTCTATGATTTTTTATCAGTATTTTATAATTCTACTGGTTGAGATCCTTCATTTGTTTGTTACCTCTTTGGCTAGATGTATTTCTACATTTTGTGTGTGAATGTGTGGCTATCATGAATGGGATTGTACTCTTTACTTGGTTCTTGGCTTGAATGTTATTGTTGTGTAGAAGTGCTCCTGTTGATTGTTGTACATTGATTCTGTATCCTGAGAATTTGCTGAAGTCGTTTATCAGGCCTAGGAAAAATTTGGTAGAATTTTTAGGGTTTTCTATGTACAGAATCATAAAGTCAGCAAAGAGAGACAATTAGACTTCCTCTTTTCTTATTTAGATGCATTTTCTTTCTTCTGCCTGATTGCTCTGGCTAACACTTTTAGTTGAATAGGAGCAGTGAGAGTAGACATCTTTGTCTTGTTCGAGTTCTCAAAGAGAATGGTTCCAGCTTTTATTTGTACAGTATGATGTTTGGCCGTGAATTTTTCATAGATGGCTCTGATTATTTTTATATATGTTCATTTGATTCCTAGTTTATTGAAGGTTTTTGTCTTGAGGGGATATTGAATTTTATCAAAAGATTTTGTCTGCCTATGACATGAGAATAGACATGTTTAGCACGACAAACATTTCTCTTACCCGTTTTTGTGACATCCCAGAGATTTTGGTATGTTTTGTCTCCATTTATATTTGTTGCAAAGGATTTTTCAATTTCTTCCATAATTTTGTTTTTTATTCAAAAGCCATTTAGGAGGGGCAAATTGTTTAGTTTCTATGTATTTGTGTTTTGAGACTTCTCCTTCGTATTCCTTTATATTGTTATCCTTTGCTGCCTGAGAAGATGCTTGGTATACTTTCAATTCTTTTTGAGTTTGTGGAAATTTGCTTTACGACTGAGTCAATCTTACAATAAGTTCTGTGTGCAGTTGAGAATAATGTATATTCTGTGGTTGTTGACTGGAGTGTCCTATAGATGTAGGTCCAATTGGTCAAGTGTAGAATTTAAGTCTAGAATTTGTTTGTTAGTTTTCTGCTTTGATCATCTGTCTAACGCTATCAGTGGGGTGCTGAAGTCCCCCACTAATACTGTATATATGTAAAAGTCTTTTCCTAGGTCTAGAATTAATTGTTTTATAAATCTCAGTGCTATAATGTTGGATGTGTACATATTTAGGATAGTTAGGTCTTCTTATTGATTTGAATCTTTTATCATTACCTAATGTCCTTCTTTGTCCTTTTTTACTGGTATTGATTTAAGGTCTGTTTAGTGACCTTGCTTTTTCTTGTTTTCCATCGACATGACAGAATTTTCTGTATCTCTTTATTTTGAGCTTATGGTGTCAGGACACGAGATGAGTCCCTTGAAGACAGCAAAAGCATAGGTCTTGATTTTTATCTAATTTTACACTTTATATTTTGAAATGGAGTATTTACACTATTTACATTTAAGGCTAACAATGATATGTGAGGTTTTGTTACTATCATAGTGTTGTTAGATAGTTGCTTTGTAGTCTGGATTGTGTGGTTGCTTTACAGAGTTTGGGGGCTATACTTGTGTGTAATTTTGTGTAATGAAGCATTGAATTTTCTTTTCCATGTTTAGAGCTCCATTAAGCATCTCCTGTAGGGCTGGTCTGGTGGTAACAATTTCCCTTAGCAATTGCTTGTCTGGGAAATACTTTATTTCTTTATCATTTATGAAATTTTAATTTAGAATGATATAAAATTTTTAGCTGGCATATTTTTCTTTAAGAATGCTAAAAATGGGCCTTTAATCTTTTCTGGCTTTTAAGGTTTCTTCTGAGAATTCTGCTGTCAGGTTGTTGGGCTTCTCTTTATAGGTAATATAAACCTTTTTCCTAGCTGTGTTCAAACTTTGTTTTGTTTCGTTTTGCTTTGTTTTGTTGTTCCTTTTTATTGACCTTGGATAGTCATTTAATGACTATGTGCCTTTGGGATGGTCATCTTGTATATTATCTCATAGGAGATCTCTGAATTTCTTGTATCTGTATGTTTACCTCTTTAGCAAGATTAATAATTTTTCCTGAGTTATATCCTTAAATATGGTTTCCAAGTTGCTGATTTTCTATTTTTCTCTCACAGGAATGCCAGTAAGTAATAAATTTGATTGTTTTACATAATATCATATTTCTAGAAGGCTTTGTTCACTTCTTAAAATTTGTTTTGCTTTATTTTTGTCTAATGCAGTCAACTTGAAGCTAATCTTTGAGCTCTGAAATTTTTTCTTCTGTTTGGTCCTGTTTGTTATTCAAGCTTCCAAGTGTATTATGAAATTCCTGCAATGAATTTTTCATTTCTAGAACATATTTTTGGTTCTTTCTTAATATAGCTATGTCATTTTTTAACTCTTGGATTCGTTTTTTGGCTTCTTTTTGTTGGATTTCAACTTTCTCTTGCATCTCATTGTGTTTCTTTGCCATTCATAGACTGAATTCTGTATTTGTCATTTCAGACATTTCATTCTGCTTAGAATCCTTTGCTTGGGTGCTAGTGGGGTCCTTTGGAAGTGAGTAGATACTCTGGCTTTTTGTATTGTGAGAGTTCTTGCACTCTACTTTTAAATTTGCTACCATTTAGATGGGACTTCTTGATTATTTTTCTTTTTTCCCTTGAGAGTATGCTGTGGTGTGTATTGTGTATGATAATTTTTTCCGTTTCTGTGTGCTTTCAGGGTGCCAAGGCTCTGTACAGGTTCCTTGTTTTTAGATAGTTTAGTGCAGTGGCTTTCTTAGATGTTGCTTGTTGTAGTAACATTAATTTTATTTGGTGGGGTAATTCAGCATGAAGTCCAGTAGATGGCACTTAGGAGTAATAGCTAGTCAGTAGCGAGGGGGCAGAGCCAATGGAGAAGTGTGAAAAGAGCCCTCACCAAGCACACATTTGCCTTTTATAAAGTTAAGCCACTGGAGAAGCCTGAAAAGCAGAGTCTTTCAGCCCATGTTCCCTGAAGAACCAATGGGAAGAGCCATGGCTGAGTCCGAAAGAGTGCACTGAGAACGGGCTCAGGATGCAAAAAGTGACCTTTCTCCATGTCCTTTCCTGGGCTTTAATGGTGCTGCCTTCTGTAATGGTGACACACTCACATTTCCCTTGACACAAGGGGGTCTATGATGATCTGCACTCCCCTTCCCTTAGCGGTGGACTGTGCAGAGCATTAGATCTCCAAGGGAGTGCGCTCCTTCTTCTACTCCTCAAAGCTTGTGGGATATTATGCTCCATCTTACCAAGGGATCAGGCTTGTTCCGGGTTACAAAGCTGTCCCTAGCTGCAAGTTTCACTGCCCAGGAGAAACTTTAGCTTTAGTTACTCTCCTCCCACTCCAGCCCTGAGATGAAAGAGGGCCTAATTCCAGCACCTACTGTGGGAGTACTCTCCACCCACTGCTTAATTCTGGTTGTGAGACCTTTCTTCATTCCAGAGCAAGTGCTCCAAACTCTGGCCTAAGACTAAAATGCCTGCTGTGGCTGCTGATGCAATGTCTCTAAACTTTTAAAGTGGTGCGAGCTTTAGGTTTGTGACCAAAGAGGGTGGGAATGGGCAAGAAACTGTGGGAAGTGCAATCCACATGCAACTCTATCTCACAACATCCCATAGCAGGGCATTGAGTATTGTCCTAGGTATGTGTGCAAGAGCCTGGCTTCCCTGTCCTGCGTTGGCTGTTCAGGAGCTTCAGCCTTGCCAGCCTAAATTCAGGCCAAGCATGGATTGCAGCTCAGCGTTAGTCCCTCAAAATCATATGTTGATCCTGGAATCAGGGAGGGTGGGGCACTACCTAGAAAAACGCCATTGGCAAGAAGCTCTGGGCAGTGGAGTCTCATCACTTTTCAGTCATATCAGTCCATTGCAGGGCCGTGGGTATTGTCCTATACACGTGTAAGATGGCCTCATCTCTGTGCCTTTTGGCCTGAGCAGCAGCTATTGCCATGTCAATTCAAGCTCAGGCCAAGGGTGGAATGCAGTGTTTAAGTCTCAAAGTGCCACCTTGGTGGGGACCAGAGAGGATGGGGCACCACCCAAGACAAGCAGCATGAGCAAGAAGCTATGGGAAATACAGTCCACTCAAGTCTCTGTCTCATGGTAGCCTGTTTAAGGATGCTAGACCTTCATAGGATGTCTTGGTATCTCTCCCTTTGAGGCTTGGCAGCAGCTTCAGCATGTCACCCTAAACTCAGGTTGAGTGGGGGGTGCAGCCTAGCATTAAATTCTCAAACTGGCACTTGGTGTAGGACCAGAGAAGGTGGAACACTATCCAGGGAAGCAGCCTGGGCAAGAAGCTATGGGGAGTGTGGTCTAATCATGTCTCAGTCCCAGTGTCTTGTAGCAGGGCAGCAAATACTGTCCTGGGGTGTATGAGCATACCCCATCTCCCTCTCTCTCCTTGCAGCAGTGTAGTGGCTGTAGCCATGTCTCTAGTCCTGGTATTGAAGCTCTCAAAATGGTTCCCAGCTGAAGCTGCTCCAGGCATGGATGCCTGCGGGATTTAGTAAGCCTTCTCTTTCTGTAACAACATCTCTTGTGAAAACTTTAGGCCACTCCATATGCCAGGCATAAAGTCCTAGTAGGCTGAATGTTTCTCTCGTAGCCAAGATTGCTAAAGCCTGTTTCAGAGCTCTGGGGATTTCTTACTATTTTTCCATATCCAGCCTCTCTCACTCTCAGTTGGTTTGTGGCTGGGCAAACTGCCTGGAGCCCATCTTTTTACTTCTGGCATGTCTTGTCTCTTCTCTGAAGAATCCAGGCATTTTCTCCTAGATAATGTGCTTGCATTGTGAGTATGTGCTTACTATTATGGTTCTCCTTTGTAGAGGAGGCTCACATTATGTTAGTCTGGTCAGGCATTTTCCAACCCTCCTCCCAGCTGAAGGATTTATTTTAACTTTTCATTTAGGTTTATTGCAATTAATTTTCTTACATTTTGTCTGATAAAAAATACATTTTATATATTTTTTCTGAGTTTTGAAATCAGAGTTGACAATGTTTGGGTTTATAGTTAATTTTATCTAATAATATGACATTTTAATTATCTTTTATGGCATGTGACAAGGATTCTGCAATGCTTATCTTCGTTACTTGTTAAATGTTTCTTTTTTCCCCTGAGAGACATCAAGATTTTCTCTTTTTTTGTTTTGTTTTGTTTTTAACAGTGTGAATATCATACCCTTTGGCGTGTGTGTTTAAATTTTACAGATATTGATCGACTTAACGACCTATGCAACTTAACGACCATTTGATTTTACGACCACAATCGCTAGCCACAACTGCTCCGCGTCTGGCAGCACAAACTTTGCCCAGCTGGGCGTACGACAGTGCGGACCAGCTTCGGGCAGCACTAACATCTCCACGTGCACCATTTCAACTGTTATCCCAGACTCGGTACAGCAATTTGTGTTTTGTATCTTCGATATTTTTCATCAACCCCCCCCCCAATAAACTTCTTATACATTTCGAAGCAATGGACCCAAACATTGAACGATTTGCAAGGATTGAACAGATGGCGCATGATGTGTTTCGTCCATATCATGAAATTTATGAAGAAAAAAAGAAACATACAATTCAGACAAAGCTCACCATGTTTATGAAAAAACCAACTCCGGTAACCCCAACTGCTGCCTCAGATGACAACATCAACTATCCGCAGCCAAGCACCAGCGGCCAATAAAATGTTTCGTACATGTTTATACATTTTGATATGTTTTGCAATTGGGAAAATGTTTCCTATGGTATTTTTTACACCTGTATTTTGTATTTTTGTATGCACCTGTATTTTGTAATTTTGTATGTTTTGCAAATATTAAACCAGTTGTACTGGCAATGCAGTGTTTTACTTAAACCTGACTAATGTAAAAATAAGAAACAAAATGGTGTAGAGATGATAAAAATGGCATAAAATTAACAAAGAAAATCATGATATATAACAATAATGAAAGAAAAGTATGATAAAATATGACTTAAAGATTTTTGTAACATCATTTCATAGTATTGTACATATAGCCTACTCAACTTATGACCGAATCGTGTTACGACCGGTCTGTCGGAACAAATCGTGGTCGTAAGTCGAGCACTAGCTGTATTTTGTTTGTTTGTTTTCTATTTATTCTGCTTCCCTTTTCCTGATTTTTTTGTATCAGTGGTTTGGTGTCAGCTATATGTTGGAAAATTTCTTGTTTGCTCTCTTTCTCTACAAGCATTCCAATTTCACGTTAGAATAGTTGATATTATTTCACAGTTCTTGCATGCTCAGTCTTGATTTTGTTGTTGCCATTGTACTCTTTTATTTTTTGTGTGTTCAAGTTAGGTTGATTTCTATTGACTTTTCCTCAAATTTGCAGATTCTTTCTTCAGCTGTGTTGAATATACTGATGAGCTATTTGAAAATATTCTTCATCTTTAATACTGTTTTTTAAATTTTTTTAGCAGTTCCAGTGATTCACTTTTACAGTTTCCATTTCTCTGCTGAAATTATACATCTGATCTGTTTTCTATTAGAGTCTTCAGCATATCAATCTTTTTTTTTTAACATTCTTATTAGATAGTCTAAAGTTCATTTAATATTGGAGTATGGCTCTAATCATAGCTTCATGGGGGGTTTGCCTGTGTTTAATATGCCTTGTAATTAATTTTTTGTCATATGCTAAACTTTTTTTTTTTTTTTTGAGACAGGGTCTTGTTCTGTCACCCAGGTTGGAGTGCAGTGGCATGATCTCGGCTCCCTGCAACCTCCACCTCCTGGGTTCCAGTGATTTTCCTGCCTCAGCCTCCAGAGTAGCTGGGATTACAGGCATGTGCCACAATGCCTGGCTAATATTTTGTATTTTTTGGTAGAGACGGGGTTTCACCATGCTAGTCAGGCTGGTCTTGAACTCCTGACCTCATGGAATTTGCCCTCCTCAGCCTCCCAAAGTGATGTGATTACAGGTGTGAACCACTGTGCCCAGCCTATGCTAAGCATTTTTATAGTACACTAGACACTAGGTAATACTTTTTATACCTGAAATTGGACACACATTTCTTTCTGCTAGGTCTTCACTGAGGGTATTTGAGTTTAAATTAAGCCAATTTTACCATGAGTTAGGCTGATTTTGAGATTTGTTGTTTCTATGGTTATCTTCAGTGCACAAGAAACTTCAAATTGCTGTAAATAAATTGCTGTATGTAGTATGCAAGTTATTTTTCCATAACAATATGTTTGTTTCTAAGTTTTAGATATTTCCTTTACATTGTGTCTCACAAAGTGTATCTCTTATTCTACCAACTGCATTCTGATATTACTTTATAATTCATGCTCATAAGTTCATACAGGTTAAGGTGAGGCTGCTGTCCATTTTTCTGCTTGAACCTTTATGTAAAGTATACATTATTTTCCTGAATCTCCTGAATGTGGCCTTTTTATTCCTTTCAACCTCATGCCCTTTCTCTACCTAAAATTGTAGTCTCAGTGTGCAATCATGTTCTTTGGCCCAATGCCGGTTTTATTTATTTAGCCTCTTCCAGTCCTCCACCTCTGGTAGTTTTATTAATGTTTTAGGGATAGCACTGCTTCCTTTACTTCTCCACCTAGAGTAAGACTTTTCTTCCATAGTGGAGAAGAGGAGAATAATCCAAACAGAGTTTCTGACCACTGCCTCAGAAATATTCCCCTCCCTAGATCTGCATTGCAATAGACAATCGTGTAAGCTTATTTCTGATATTTTCTAGGATGACCTGGTGGAGTTAATTAAGAAAATGCCTTCAAGAGGGTGCGTGTTCAGCCAGTTTCTATGGCACTCTGGGGTTTTATACCATCCTGGTCTTCAGTGATTTGTCCACTATTTTGCTCATTGCTTTCTAAAGTCATCTGGTTGCGTAATTCAAAGGAGTGATTTCTCTTACTTCTCTTCCTGTAGGTACCAGTTCTCAGACTTTGGTTTAGTTTGTTGCATTGTGACTTCAGCTCTTCGATGGCTTCCAACTAAGGTACTCATTTGATGTAGTTTTGTTCTTCTTCTCTGTAAGGATGAGAGTAATACTCTTCAAGTTTTTTACATTCCAGAGTAGAAATGATCAGAATAAAAGACTGTGAACAGTGAGATTATGTCTTAAAGTGAGCTTGCCTTTTGTTAATCAAAATGCTAGGGAAACATATTATGATAATTATAGTATTATTATATTTAATAATATAGTAAATGCTATTAATAATATTTATTTAATAACATTTAATTTAAAGTTATGAAAACTGCAGATATTTATTTGGCTCTTGTCAAGCATTAGGCACTTTGACCAAGAATGACATCTGGTTGCAAGAATACATAGTTGTTATCAAACCCAGACCTGTAAAACAACTAGGAAGTTCATGTGAAAAACAAGACAATGGACAACTGACTCCTTGACTAAAAAGGCTCCTCACCCCTTTTGATTAGCATCACTTTGATTATCACATAAAGCCTTAACATTTATTCTCCCAAATACCTTGGTGTTGTACTTGTTTCTTTCAAAACTGAAGTGAAAACTGTGCATTAGCTAAGGAAAGAAATGCAATTCATGGACCTGACAATTTAATTAAATGCATCTGCACCTTGTTTCTTAGGACATTGTTCAAAAGAGCTCTTCGATCCATTTTTGGAAAGAAGTACCTTCTTTATTTTTTCTTGAAGATTTATCAGAGTAACTGAAATTTAGCTCAGTCCCTAATACATTATTAATTTTATATGAATTTTTGGATTAATAATAATTGTACACACTTATGGGGAACATGTGACCCTTTTAAATATGCATATAATGTGGAATAATCAAATGAAGGTATTTAGGATATCCATCACCTCAAACATTTACTTTTTTATGTTGAGAACATTCCAGTTCTCCTCTACAAGCTATTTTGAAAAACAGAATAAATTATTGATAATGATACTCATTCAACTTGCAATTGAACACTAGAAATTGTTTATTCTATCTAATTATAGGTTTGTACCTATTAACCAACCCCTCTTTACACCCCCACCCCACCCAGCCTCTGGTAATTACCATTTTCCTCTCTATCTTCATGAGATGAATGTTTTTAGCCCACACATATGAGTCAGAACATGCAATATTTGTCTTTCTGTGCCTAGATTTATCCATGTTGCTTCAAATGACATAATTTTATGCCTTTTATGGCTGAATAATATTTCACCATTTATATATACACCACATTTATTCATCAATTCGTGGACATGTAGATTGATTTCTGTATTAATTTTAATATTGAGATATTAGAAAGATTGATACTGAAGGGCTTGTTTTAGTGAATTAGAAAATGCTGAATATTTCTGTACTCCCTAGTATCTCTCTCAGTAATATCCATTTATTGACTTTTGCTTCTCCTTTTCAGTAAGTTATTTTTAGGGTGAGCTTGAATGTCTGTTTCCCAGGGATATCTTTCCTAATTTTCAGAAGTTCACTCTCTTTTTTAATGCCAGGTAATGATCATATGGTACTACAGATTTTTCATGACAATCATCATAATTTATTACAAGGCCTTGTTTTCTCAGTCTCTTCTCTCTAGGCTATAAACTCCATGATGAGAAAATCTGCTGTTTCCTTATACTGTGTTTATCTTATGCATCCAGCATCATACATGGCACAATAAATATTTATTGCATAAAGACAGCAGGCACTCAAATGCTTACAAATACCCTTCGCTTTCAAATTTAACCTAACTAGGAACAGAATTCCATTATATATTTTCATATTCTCAGTGGCCATTATAGATTTTGAGACATGGTAGAAAATAAGTATTTTTGATAAAATTAATAAATCATTCAAGTTTAGCACATTGCTCACATAATATTTTTTAGAGTACAGTTTGAATATTTTATGTTGAATGATTTTCATCCTGCTATCTCTGGCCATTTTCTCTGTATATTTTTCTTCATTTAAATTTGCCTTTAAAAGAACACAAATGATCAAGACTATGTCTGCAGTACACGAAAACACCTGGCTTATTCAAATAATTGAAAGAAAAGGACACAGTTACATAAATGAACAAAAATGTAAATAAAAAATCAGTCAAATTGTTTCTCACTGCAAAGATGACAAAAGCAGCTGACTGAGTGATTCCTTTCTCACTATTCAATTCCTTGATTTAACACTATTATCACACAACTTGCAACTATCTGCATTAAGTCTTTAAATTAGATCCAAAGGACAACATCTCAGTGAGATTCATTTACTCTCCGAGTCTGGTAAAGAAGCCCATTCGTTAAAAAGATGTAATGTAGAACACGAAGAAAGAATGGGCAATTCTTCAACCTGGAAGTTATGTATAGTTTCTCTTCCTGAAAAATAAAAATTAGAAAAAGTGGACGGTCTGTCCTTAGAAAAGAATTTCTGAAAATGCTGACTTCTAAAAAGATTTGAGAGATGGAGTGTAGTACAATGAGCAAGTAAAATTTGTGTCCAGACAAAAACCTTGAATTCAGTCAGATGCAGTGTGGCTCATGCTTTTAATACCAGTATTTCAGAAGACTGAAGTGGAAGAATTGCTTGAAGCCAAGAATTCGAGCCTGGGCAACATAGTGAGACCCTGTCTCTTAAAAAATATAGAAAAATTATCTGGGCATGGTGCTGTGTGCCTGTGGTCTCAGCTACTAGGAAGGCTGAGGAGGGAGGATTGCTTGAGCCCAGCAGGTTGATGCTACAATAAGTTGTGATCAACCTGGGGGACAGAGTGAGACCCTGTCTCAAAACAAAACAAAACAAAACAAAAGCCTTGAACTCACAATATTTTATTGAGAAAATGTTAGAGCTTGAGCCCAACCTGTACATGCAGCGATCACTCAACAGTTAAAGGAACAGACACTGAGGCAATTACCAATTCACTAAAAATTTATTTTCATTTTTTTAGAGATAGACTTAGAACTGAACCATGATTCCATTTAAAAAAAAAATTTTCTCTAGCACATCATAATCCCTCATAGATCAGAAAGTTGTGAATGGTACATGTATTTTTGAATTATTTTTGAATTCACAATACCTTAATTATTTGTCTGTCATACATAAAGTCAGGGGGTAAATAAATATAGAATTGGCGCTATTTTGAATATTAGAGAATGTGCTACACTTTTAAAGACAAGTGAACTTTTTGTTCATTGAATTATATTTCATTTAATTATTTCAGATGCCATTATTTCCAGAAAAGTTTGGGTTGGCAACTGACTTTCCTTGATATCATTTCTGCATAGTTAAATAAGTGACAGAGATATGGGCAGAGGAGTCTAGAGAAGAATTTTAAAAAATTTGTAATGAATAAATATATATATATTTAATTTTATTCAGTATTTTGGTAACTCCCCAATTTTGCAAAAGTTAAAGATGATGGAAAACTAGGAAGCTCTAGAAATTGGTTTGATACCACAATAGCAATTGAGCTAACAGGAATTGTCTAAGCAACTATTTTGAGACTCTGGAATATAATAAAACACTTGCAATATCTAGGGAAGAGTTTGAAAAAGACACATATATTTTGATAAAGTTTTGTAACTATCACATTATATGTAGCAACTAACATATTCCATTCGGTAGCCCTACTAAAGGAAGTCATGGGGATGATGGCATGTGCTCCTGACATGGCTTGCTGGTTTCAGGGTGGGCATAAAGGAGATTATCTTCCAAAAATTACACTTGTGTTTTTTTAATTGCTGATCGTTGCTCCTCATCACTAAGGGACAGGCACAGAGGCCAGCCATTTTTGTAATAATTATGAAACAAAGCAGGGTCTTAGCTAAGAGGCAATTAAAAAAACAAGCCTTTTTTTCTATTTTTTTTTTCCTATCTTTGGAGCGAGAAATTTAGGGAAATATTCACCACATCACTGCCTGACTACAGAGAGAATAGAATAGAAAATTTAATGACCACCTACAGCAATGAATATACACTTTAAAAAACTAGTTTGGAAAAGACAAACAGATATCTTAAGTTCTCAACAAGGAAAATCAGCAATTCCTGAGGATTGGGAGAGTTAGATTTCTAGAGTTAAGACAAAATTATACTCAGAATATCCTGATTCAATAGCAAAAACAACAACAACAAACATACAGAGAGATAGAAAATATGAAGCAATTGCAAGAAAAAAATAATTTGATGGAAAATATTCCTACTAAGCTGAGATGTGGAAATTAATGTAAAATATAATTAAATCAGTTGTCTTAAAAATGTTCAATGAGGTAAAGGAAAATGTTGGAAGCAACTAAAAAAAATCAAGAAAACAATGTATGAAAAAATACAAATATCTCTATCTATATCAATCTATCTATCTATCTATCTATCTATCCATCCATCTATCTATCCATCCATCCATTATAGAAAAGAACCAAGCAGAAATTTGGAAACTGAAAGTTACAAGAATTGAAATGAAAATTTCACGGGGTGGGTTTAAGAGCAGATTTGAGTAGAAAAAAGAAAAAAATCACCAAATTTTCAGATAAGGAAAAGGAAATTATTTAGTCTGATGAGTGGAAAGAAAAATATCTTAAGAAAAATGAACAGACCCAAGGTTCTTGTGAGATATCATCAAGGGTGTCAATATTTGCATTATAAGAATCTTAGGATAAGATAAAAGGGGAAAAATGAGAAAATAATATATAAAATGTTCACCAATCTAATGGAAGATATGGTTATACACATCCCAGAAGTCCAATTTACTCCAAATAAAATACATTTTAAGATACACAGTGAGACACATTATAGTCAATTGTTAGGATTCTAAAACAAAGAGACTTTTGAAAGCTAAATAAAGCCAAAACTTGTCACATATAAGAGATTCTCAATAAAAATAAAAACTAATTTCTCACATGTTGACCAGGGATCAGTGGGATTACATATTTTAAATTCTGAAAGAAAAAACCTGTCAACTGGGAATTTGTATCCAGAAAAAATATCAATCAAGAATCATGGAGACTTTAATACATTTCTAAAAAAAAAAGCATGGAATAATCAAACTCCTGAAGTCAAGGATAAATAAAGGATCATAAAAGTAGCAAGAGAAAAGAAACAAATAGCATACAATGGACCTCCAATACACCTGTCAGCAGTTTACAGTCCAGGAGAAAGTGTCATGATATATTTAAAGTGAAAGAAAATACCTTTTATCCTAGGATAGTATATCTGGCAAAAATTCCTTGAAACTTGAAAGAGATATGAAGGCTTTCAAAGACAAACAAAAGATAAGGGATGTCATCAACACCAGATCTGTTCTACAAGAAATGCTAAAGGAAGTACTTCAATCGGAAAGAGAAGTATGGTGATGAGCAGTAAGTGATTACCTAAAGGTACAAAAGACACTTGTAACAGTAAGTATGTAGAAAAACAGAATGTTATAATACTGCAATTGTGGTATGTAAACTACTCTTATCTTCAGCGCAAAGACTAAGTCATAAACCAATAAAAATAATAACTCTAACAACTTTGCAAGACATAGCACAATAAGATATAATTATAGGAACGAGAAGTTAAAAAGCGGAGGTACAAAATTAAGGTGTAGTGTTTTTATTAGTTTTCTTTTTGCTTATTTGTTCATGCAAACAGTGTTTAGTTCTTATCAGGTTAAAATAATGGATTATGAGTTAGTATTTGCAAGCTTCACGGTAACATCAAGTCAAAAAGCATACAATGGATACACAAAATAAAAAGTGAGAAACTAAATCATGTCACCAGAGAAAATTACCCTCATGAAAGGAAGGCAAGAAGGAAAGGAAAAAGTAAAAGACCACCAACAACCAGAAAGCAAATAACAAAATGACAGGTGTAAGTCCTTACTTATGAATAGTAACACTAATGTAAATGGACTAAACTCTCCAATCAAAAAACAGGGTAGCTGAATGAATTTAAAACAAAAAGACCCACTGATTATTGCCTACAAAAAAAATGCTTTACCTATAAAGACACACACAGACTGAAAATAAAAGGATGGGAAAAGATACTCCATTCTGATGAAAAAAAAATAAAAGCAAGAGTAGCTATACTTATATCAGACAAAATCGATTTCAAGATGAAAACTATAAGAAGAGAAAAAGAAGGTAACTCTATAATAATAAGAGTCAATGCAGGAAGAGGAGACATAACAATGGTATATAATGGCGTGTATAGACATATATATATATGTATATGCATATATATATATATATATGCTTTATATATCTGGATGCTGTAGTTGGATTCATAATAAATTCTGCTTACCTGGATGCGCTCCAGTTGGGGGCATATATATGTGTACTTGGCTTGCTGGTTTCTAATAATATATGCTATATTATTAGAGCTATAGATAAGAGATAGGCCCCAATACAATAATATCTGGAGACTTTAACACCACACTTTCAGTATTGGACCAGTCTTCCAGACAGAACATCAACAAAGAAATAATCAGACTTAATCTGTACTATAGAAGAAACGGATATAATAGATATTTACAGAACATTTTACCCAAAGGGCGCAAAATATGCATTTTTTTTCTCAGCACACAGATTATTGTCAAGGATAGACCATATGCAAGGTTACAAAGGAAGTGTAAGAGCATTCAAAAACAGTGAATTAATATCAAGAAACTTTTCTGACCATAATATAATAAAACTAGAAATTAATAACAAGATGAATTTTGGAAACTATACAAATACATGGAAATTAAACCATATGTTCCTGAATGACCCAGTGGGTCAGTAAAGAAATTAAAGAGAAAATTGGAAATTTTATTAAAACAAATGATAATTAAATCCCAACATAACAACACCTATGGAATACAGCAAAAGCAGTACTAAGAGGGAAGTTTAATTTTATTCATTCATAGCTATACATGCCTACATCAAAAATGAGGAAAAACTTCAAATAAACAGTCTAACAATGCATCTTAAAGAAGCAGGAAAGTAAAAGCAAGCCAAAGACGAATTTAGTAGAATAAAATAAGTAATACAATTTATAGCAGAAATAAATTAATTTGAAATAAAAGCAATACAAGAAAATGAATAAAACAGTTTGTTTTATGAAAAGTTAAACAAAATTTACAAACCTTTAGCAAACCAGCTAAGAAAAAAAAAGAGAAGATCCAAATAAGTAAAATCAGATGTGAAAAAGTAGACATTACAATTGATACAGTAGAAATCCAAATGATACTATTGGCTACTATGAGCAACTATATGCCAATAAGTTGGAAAATGTAGAAGAAATAGACAAATTCCTAGACACATACAACATACCATGATTAAACCATGAAGAAATTCAAAACCTGAACAGACCAACAACAGTAATGAGATTGAAGCCATAATAAGAAATCTCCCAGTAAAGAAAAGCCCAGGACTCAATGGCTTCAATGATGAATTCTACCAAACATTTAAAGAAGGACCGATGCCAATCCTATTCAAACTGCTCCAAAATATACAAAAGGAGGGAATACTTCCAAGCTCCTTCTATGAGCCCAGTATTACCCTGCTACCAAACCCAGGCAAAAACACATCCAAAATAGAAACTACAGACTAATATCTGTGATGAATATTTCATATGATTTGACAGTATCCTCACCCAAATTTCATCTTGAACTGTAGCTCCCATAATTCTCATGTGTTGTGAGAGTGGTGGGAGATTATTGAATCATGGGAGTGGCTTCCTCCATACTGTTCTATTGGTAACGAATAAGTCTCATGAGATCCGATGGTTTTATAAGAGGTTTCCCCTTTCACTTATCTCTCATTCTGTCTTGTCTGCTATCACATAAGATGTATTGTTCACTTTCTGCCATGATTGTGAGGCTTCCCCAGTCACATAGAAATATGAGTCCATTTCACCTGTTTTTCTTTATAAATTACCCAGTCTTGGGTATGTCTTTATCAGCAATATGAGAACAGACTAATACAAGATTGATGCAAAAATCCTGTACAAAATACTAGGAAACTGAATTCCACAACGCATTAGAAAGATCATTCATTGTGACCAAGTGGAATTTATCACTAATATGCAAGGATCAGTGAACCCATCCAAATCAACGTGATGCAACATATCAACAGAATGAGGGATAAAAACCATATAATCATTTTAATTGATGTTGAAAATCAGTTTGATAAAATGCAACATCATGTCATGTTGAATAAAAAACCCCAAAAAACTGGTTCTGGAAAACAGATACCTCAACATAATAAAAGCTGTACATTGCATCGTTGTCATGTTCCAAATCTTAGATAAATGGCTCTCAGTTTTTTGCCATTCAGTATAATACTAGCTGTATATTATATAATAGATATAATATATAATGCATAAAATATATATTATATAATAATACACATAATATATATTATTAAATATAATATTTATTATAAGCTATCCTAAGCAAAATGATCAAAACTGAAGGAATCACATTACTTAAATTCAAATCATATCGCAGAACTGCAGTAACCCAAACAGCATGGACCCGTATTAAAGTAAACACGTAGACCAGTGGAACAGCATAGAGGACTCAGAAAATACCCACATGCCCACAGTGAACTCATTTTTATCAAAGGTGCCAAGAACATACACTGGGGAAATGAGTCTCCTTAATAAATTGTGCTGAAATAACTGGATATTCATATCCACATGTGAAAGAATAAAATTAGACCCCTGTATCTCCTCATATCGAAAAATCAAATCAAAATGTATTGAAGACTTAAATCTAAAACCTCAAATTATGAAACTACTATAAGAAATTTTTGCCCAGATGATATCCTAAAGATTTTCTCCAATCTTTAGGATATCATCTGGGCAAAAATTTGTTGAGCAATATCCCACAAACAGGGGCAACCAAGAAAAAGTGAACAAATGGGATCACATCAAGTTAAAAAACTTCTGCACAGCAATGGAAACAATCAACAAAGCTAACAGACAGCCCATAGGATAGGAGAAAATACTTTCAAACTACCCATCTGACAAAGGATTAATAACCAGAGTTTATACAGAGCTCAAACAACTCTACAGGAGAAAATCTGATAATACAATAAAAAATGAAGTAAGATGTGAATAGATGTTTTCCAAAAGAAGGCATGCAAGTGACAAGAAGACCTATGAAATGGGCTTAAATTAGTACTACCACTGTGGAGAACCATTTGCAGATTACTCAGCAGACTAAACATTGAGCTACCATATGGTCCAGCCAATCTCACTCCTGGGTATATAGCCCAAAGAAAGGATATCAGTATAATGAAGCTATATCTGCACTCCCATGTTTGTTGCAGCATTTTTCACAATAGCTAAGATTTGGAAGGAGCCTTAGTGTCCATCAACAGAAGAATGGACAAAGAAAAGGTGGTATATATACAGAATAGAGTTTTATTCAGCCATGAAAAATAATGAGATTCTATCATTTGAAACAACATGGATAGAACTGAAGATCATTATATTAAGTGGATTACACCAGCCACAGAAAGACACACTTTGCACGTTCTCACTCATTTGTGGGATTTAAAAATCAAAACAATTAATTTCATTAACATAGGATGTAGATGAACGGTTATCAGAGATTAGAAAGGATAGTGGGTGGCTAGTTGGGGGTGGAGCAGGCTAATATGTAAAAAAAAAAAAAAAAAAAAACAGAGAAAGGAGGAATAAGACATAATATTTGATCACACAACACAGTGATTATAGCCAGAAATCTTAATTACACATTTAAAAATAACTAAAAAATAATAATTGGATTGTTTGTAACACAAAGTATGAATGCTTGTGGGAATACATATTCCATTCTTTGTTGTGTGATTATTTTGCATTGCATGCCTGTATCAAAACATCTCATATATACCAAAAGTATATATACCTACTATGAATCCATGAAAATTAAAAATTAAAAAATAAATATGTCTGAATATGTTTTGAAAAAAAAGACTCAGAGCTCGATAACTAGTACTCCAAACTACCTCAGTCAGACATAAATAAAATAAATAATAGTAAAGAATGAACAAAACCTTCAGGAAATATAATGTAAAGAGATCAAATATATGACTTATTGGCATCCCTGAAAGAGAGGGGAAGAAAACAAGCAACTTAGAAAGCATATTTTTAGGATATTGTCTATGAAAATTTCCTCAAACTCATATCCACCTCAATCAGGTAGGCTTTATCTGGGAAGCAAGGTAGGTTCAACATATGCAGGTCAATAAATGTGATTTATCATATAAACAGAACTATAAATGAAAACCAAATAATCACCTCAATAAATGCTTTCTTGTAGTAGTTTCATAATTTGAGGTTTCAGATTTCAGTCTTACAATAAAATCCTTTTGATAAAATTCAACCTCTCTTCACATTAAAAACCCTCAACAAACTAAGCATCAAAGGAATATACCTTAAAATAATAACAGCCATCTATGGAAAACTCACAGTCAACATCTTACAGAATGGGAAAAAGCTGGAAGCATTCTTCTGGAAAACTGACACAAGACAAGGATCCCCTCTCTCACCACTCCTATTTACCATAGACTGGAAATCCTAGCCAGAGTAATAAGTCAAGAGAAACAAATCATCCAAATAAAAAGAGAAGTCCAACTATTTCTGTTTGCAGACGATATGATTTAATGCTTAAAAATCCGATAGTCTCTGCCCCAAATCTCCTTCATCTAATAGACAATTTCAGCTAAATTTCAGGATACAAAATCAATGTATGAAAATCATTAGCATTCCTATACACCAACTACATTCAACCTGAGAGACAAATATATAAAAAAAAAATCCCATTCAAAATAGACAGAAAAAGAATAACATAACTAAGAATCAGCTAACCTAAGAGGTGAAAGATCTCTACAATGAAAATTGCAAAGCTCTGCTCAAAGAAATCAGAGATGACACACAAAAAATAGAGAAACATTCCAAGCTCATAGATAGGAAAAATAAATATTGTTAAAATGGCCATACCATCAAAGTCATTTATAGATATAATGTTATTCATGTCAAAGTACCAATGAGATTCTTTACAGAATTAGAAAAAAAATCTAATTTATAATTCATATGGAACCAAAATAAGAGCCCAAGTAGCCAAGGTAATCCTAAGAAAAAAGGGCAAATCTGGAGGCATCATGTTACCTGATTTCAAACTATATTGCAATGCTTCAGTAACCAAAATAGTATGGCACTGGTACACAATCAGACACATACACAAATAGAACAGAATAGAAATCTCAGAAATAAAGCCACGTGCTTACAAACATCTGACCATCAATAAAGTTGACCAAAACAGGAAGTGGGAAAAGACCTTTCTAGTCAATAAATTATCCTGGGATAATTGGCTAGCCATATGCAGAAGATTGAAACTTCCTTATACTTTTTACAAAGTCAATTCAAGATGTATTAAAAAAATTAAATATAAAACCTAACACTATAAAAAACTTTCAGACAACTTATGAAATACTCTTCCGGACATAGGCCTTGGGGAATACTTCATAACAAAGATGTCAAAAGCAATTGCAATGAACATTAAATTTAAAAATGAGACCTAATTAAACTAAAGAGCTTCTGTACAGCTATAGAAACTATTATCATAGTAAGCAGACAGCCTACAGAATGGGAGTAAATATTTGCAAACTATACATCTGACAGAAATCTAATATCAAATATCTATTAAAAAAAACTTAAACAAATTAACAAGAAAAAATTAAACAACCCAACTAAAAAGTGGGCAAAGGACATGAATATACACTTCAAAAGAAGACATACATGCATCCACGAAGCTTATCAAAAAATGCTCAGCATCACTAATCATTAGAGAAATGCATATCAAAACCACAGGGAGATACGATCTTATACCAATAAAAATGGCTATTAAGATAACAGATGCCATTGAAATTATAGAGAAAAAGGAATACGTATATAGTATTGGTGGAAATGTAAATTAGTTCAGCCCCCATGAAAGTAGTTTGAAGGCTTCTCAAAGAACCTAGAATTGCCATTTGACTGAGCAATATTGTTATTGAGTGTATACTCAAAGAAATGTAACTTGTCCCAGCATAAAGAGACACATAAGCATATGTTTATCACAGCACTATTTACAATAGGAGACAGGGAGTTAACCTAAATGCCCATCAATTGTAGGCTGGATAAAGAAAACGTTATATAGAATATGTAGGCCAGGTGTGGTGGCTCATCCCTGTAATCCCCGCACTTTGGGAAGCTGAGGCAGGTGGATTACCTGAGGTCAGGAGTTCGAGACCAGCCTGGCCAACATAGTGAAACCCATCTCTATCTTAAAAAAAAAAAAAAAAAAAAAAAAAGCCAGGGGTAGTGGTGCATGCCTGTAATCCCAGCTACTTAGGAAGGTGAGGTAGGAGAATCATTTGAACCCAGAAGGCACAGGTTGCAGTGAGCTGAGATTATGTCACTGCACTCCAGCCTGGGTTACAGTGAGACTCCATCTCAAAAAAGAAAGAAAGAAAATGTATATGTGGTACACATACACCTGGAACACTACACACCCAAGAAAAAGAATATCATGTCCTTTGCAGCCTCATGAACGCAGCTGGAGACCACTATTCTAAGTGAACTACACAGGAACAGAAAACCAAATATCTTATTCTCACTTATAAGCGGGATCTAAACATTGGGAACACATGGGCTGGGTGATGTGACTCAAGCCTGTAATCCCAGCACTTTGCAAGGCCAAGGCAGGCTGATCAAGTGATCAGAAGTTTGAGACCAGCCTGGCCAACATGTAAAAACCCCTTTTTCCTAAAAACATACAAAAAATTGCCAGGTGTAGTGGTGCATATCCGTAGCCCCAGCTACTCAGGAGGCTGAGGCAGGAGAATCACTTGAACCTGGGAGGTGGAGGTTGCAGTGAGCTGAGATTGCATCACAGCACTCCAGCCTGGGTGACAGGCAAGATTCTGCCTCAGAAAAATAAAATAAAATAAATACAAATAAATAAATAAATAAATAAATAAACATTGAGAACACATGGACACCAAGAAGTGACGCATAGGCACCAGAGGCTACTTAAAGGTGAAGGTTGGGAGGAGGGAGAGGATCAAAAAACTACTTATCAAGTACTATGTTTATTACCTGGGTGATGAAATAATCTACATGCCAACCCCCCTGTGATATGCAATTTGCCTATATAACAAACCTGCACATGTATCCCTGAACATAAAATAAAAATTAAAAACATAAAATAAAATAATAACAAAAAAGAATGAAATAAATGCTCAGGAATAAACTTAACCAAGGAGGAGAAAGATTTACAAACTGAAAACTACAAAAGATTGCTGAAAGAATTTAAAGAAGACCTGAATAGATGGGAAGACACCTATGATCATGGATTGGAAGATGTAATATTGTAGATTCAATCCCAATGAAAAACCCAAAAGTGTTTCTACAGAAATTTAAAAAAAAAATCTCAAAATTTATATGAAATTCCCAGAAACTGTGAGTAGCTAAAACAATTTTGAAGTAAAATAGCAAATTTGTAGGACTCAAACTTCCTGATCCCCAAATTAACATAAAGCTATAGTAATCTAAGCAGTGTGATACTGGCATAAAGTACACATATAGACTATTGAAAACAGTAGGTGGCCTAGTAATAATCTGTACATATATGGCTGGGTTTCAACAAGGTGGGAAGACCATTTAACAGGGCAGTACATTCTTTTCAACAAATGTTTCTGAGGAAACTGGATATTGACATGGAAATGAATGAAGTTAGATCTTGAGATAGTTTAAATCTATGTCCCTGCCCAAATCTCATGTTGAATTGTCATCTCCAACATTGGAAGTGGGGCCTAGTGGAAGGTGATTGAATCATCAGGGTAGATAGCCCTTTTTATGCTGTTCTCATGATAATGAGTGAGTTCTTGTGAGATGTGGTTCTTTAAAACTGTGTGGCAACTTACCTCCACTCTTTTTTTCTCCTGTTCTGGCCATGTGAAGTACTGGTTCCCCTTCACCTTCTACTATGACCGTAAGTTTTCTGGGGCCTCACCAGAAGTTGGGCAGATGCTGCAATGTTTTCTCTATTGCCTGCAGAACTGTGACCCAATTAAACCTATTTTCTTTACAAATCACCCAGTCCCAGGTATATTTTCCGAGCAGTGTGAGAACTGACTAGAACAGACCCTTATGTTTCACCATATACAAAACTTAACTCAAAATTATAAAAGGATCTACATGTAAGAGCTAAAAGTCTTAGAAAAAAACGTAAGTGAAAAATCTTCATGACCTTGTATGGGATAATCAATTCCTAAGTATGGAACCAAAAGTTAAAGATAAAATAGACAATTCTAACTTCATGAAAAATTTTTTTATAGTATGTACATTAAAGGACAATGTCAAGAGAATGAAAATACATCCACACAACAAGAGAAAATATTTTCTTTTCTTTTTCTTTTTTTGGTTTTAAGGCGCCAAAAGTTTAACAGGCAAGAAAGAAGAAAGAAAGAAGAAAAGAAGAAGACAGCTCCTCTGTACAGAGACGGGGTGGGACTCAGAACAAAGAGAGACCCCATGAGAAAATATCTTCAAGTGATTTATCTCATAATAAATGAATAGCTAGGATGTTGAAAAAACTCTTACAACTCAGCAATAAAAGATACCAGACCAATTCAAAACAGAAAAAGGACTTGAGTAGACATTTCTCCAAAGAAGACATACCAATGGCCAATAAGCACATGTGAAGATGCTAAACATTATTAGCCATTAGGGAAATACAAATCAAAGCTGCAAACAAGTACCACTCCATATTAATTAGCCTGGCCATTAAATCATAAATTATTTAATTAATAGCAAGTGTTGGAAAGGATGTGAAGGAATTGGGACCCCCATGCATTGCTGCTCAGGAATGCAAAATGATATAGCTGTCATGGGAAACAGTTTGGCAATTTCTAAAATAGTTGAACATAGATTTATACTACTTAGCAGTTCTACTTCTAGGTGTATACTCCAAAGAATTGAAAAAGGAACTCAAACAGATAATTATACACTAATGCTTATAGCAGTCTTAATCATAATAACAAAAAAATGAAAATAACAAAGTCTCCTTCAACAGATAAATGGATAAACAAATGTGATATATATGTACATATCATCAAACGTTATTAAACCCTGAAAAGTGGATATGATTTTGATACAGGCTACGATATGAACAGATCTTGAAAATGACAGGCTAAGTACAATAAACCAGACACAAACTAGTAAATACTGCTGTGATGCTATGCATATTTAGAAACTATAGCAAGCAAACTCATACTGACAGATAGTAGAATAAAGTAGAACAGATTTTACCAGAGACTGGGAGGGGGAAAAAGTTATTGTTTAATGAGTAGATAATAATTTGAGTTTATGAAAATGTTCTGGAGATATATATTAGAAATCATTAAAAAGCATTATAAATTTTCTTAATGCCACCAAAATTATTAAAATGGTAGATTTTATGTATATTTCCCCATAATTAAAAAAAATGTAAGGATATGGAAAAGCTGGTAGAGACGACTTATAGAATTTCTTGTTGAATGTATTCATAAAAGTTGGGAATCATGGCTTTGGGTTCACAGCCTTAATTTTAAACTGTTTGGACTGTTCAGCCAAATGTCACAAGTTCTATTAATTCCTATTGGTCCTTCAAAAAAAGAATTCAAATTATTTTCCTGTATGTGTCCATAGCCATCTATGTATATGTGAATTATTCATTCATATATAGAATGAATAGCACTTTCAAATGTCTGTTCTATAGACACTCAGTAACTTCTAGGCACCTGTGCATTTCACTGCCTTTTATCAGAAATACCTTCTCTGCTCCTTAGTAGGGATAGATTCTTTTCAGCTCCGTATGATCAATGTCTAGCAAAATCCCTACAGCTTTGTGGCTGTAATTTAACTTTTGTAATGAATAGAAATGAAAGAGAAAATAAACTCTAAATGATAGTCAAATTTACTTGGTAAAGATGTTGGTTAAGCAAACACCTTAAGAAAGCAGGGAAATTTTTCTTTCTGGTTTTAGTTTTTAGGAAACAGAAAAATCTCCACTGTGAAATTGACAGGTGTTCATATTAACATAAGTTATTAAGCATAAATAGTTACATTTTTTTAGAAATATTGATATAAACTAAGTTTACTAACTTGTGGTATAGAATATTGGGGCCAATATGATCTCATTCATTCAACATAAATGTGTTCACGCCAAGGAAGTCATGGGTACTAAGAGGAAATTCATCATACAGGTAGATGAAAACTCTGATATAGCAATACCAAGACCCAGATATTAAGGGTAAGGCTTTCCTCTACAGAAGAGCTAAAACCAAGTTAAAGATTAAAGCTATTACAAAGCTGGGAGAATTCAATTGGAAAGTATGTTTCTTTGTGCAATGGCTTGATGAACGGGCATTAAAAAACATACCTGGAGAAACAGTGGCATGTAGATGATCAGGTGTTTCTATGCACCAAGTGACAGACACCTGGTAATCTCAGCTTACTCATTTACTTCTCTGCATTCTACCACATTTAAGATAAATTTAAGGAGTATATTCTACAGTGTTTAGCACACAGTATGGAAGCAGCATGTAGTGGCTCAGAGCATTAATTTTAGAATCAGAATGATGCATCAAATCCTGTCTCTGTTTTTTTTCTAGCTAAACAATCCTTGGCATGTTACTTTGTTCACTGGTTCTTGGATTTCTTATGAACATGAGCTAAGTATTCTGTCTTCCTAAAAGGCTCGTTATAAGGATTGGATGAGATAATGGAAGCGCCATTTTTACATTAGTACTTGACACATAGTGTTACATAAGCATTTATGTGTATTTTAAAATTTATTACAAAACTATATGAAATACAACCATTTACTAAAAGTAATGCAAAGTCATGAACAAGAATATTTGTGACATTAAGAACAGTGTGGTGATTCCTCAAGGATCTAGAAATAGAAATTCCTTTTGGCCCAGCAATCCCATTACTTGGTATATATCCAGAGGATTATAAACCATTCTGTTATAAAGACACGTGCACAAGTATGTTCATTGCAGCATTGTTTACAATAGCAAAGACCTGGAACCAACCCAAATGCCCATTCTATTTTTTATGGCTGCATAGTATTCCATGGTGTATATGTGCAAAAGGAAATGGACAAGGAAAATGTGGCACATATACACCATGGAACACTATGCAGCCATAAAAAACAATGAGTTCTGTTGGCAAGACCAGCTCCCAATACGTTAATGTGGATTTAATATCTCTCAAAGAGATCGAGTGGTCAGTGAGAAAGAAAGAGAGACAAGGAAAAAGGTTTCTTTAAAACTGGGCCCAGGGGAGACACCACATAATGCTGCTCCCTGGATGTCTGATATTCCCCTGGACAACCTCAGTCTTTTTTGTGTTCTTTCAATGGGAGAGGGGGAGCAAGGTTATGTAAAGTTTCAGTGATAATTATACAAAAAGAATACATTTGCAAAAACTGGTGCACAAAAATCACAACATGGTATATAAAAACAAAACAATGTAAAGATAACTTTCTGTGTGTCAGCATAGAAACCATACACCTTAGCAAGATTGTAGGTTAAACATAAACTTATGATTATCAGCAAGAACATACTGGGCTCACAAGCGCAGGGGGAACAGGATCTGACACAGGACAACCAGCATGACCACAAAGCTGCAAGGCGGGGGGTGGGGGGTGCTCCACACAGGCCTGGAGGAGCAGTGGGACAAGAAAGGCTTTTACATCCTTACCTCAACCACAGAGACGGATGCCCCTCATGCGTCCATTTATAGGCTCTCCATAAGGGTTGCATTCCCTTTATCGATTATTTCAGGAATAATCGATATTCCTTTCCTGGAAAAGGAATCCACATAATAAACCTCTCCGTTACATGTCTGTTTATAGACTCTCTGCAATGAAAAGCCCATGATGCGCTGTCATCTCTCTCTGGCAGTCAAGCTATGTGGCTAGTCCCTTTCACAGAGTTCCTGTTTTTACCAGAACAGATCAGTAGAGCCAAAGTTACAAATTTCATCTCAGCAGATCCAAAGTTACAGTTACCTCTCAACATTTCACATTGTCCTTCATTTTCTCAAATATAATTGATACGGTATGTGATCAGTAAGTAGGAAGCATCACAAAGCAAATAACTCATTTCAGGAAAAACAAATTTTAAGAGAATTTACAGATCAAAAATCAACAAAAATTTCTTCTTGTTATTTCAGATAGCTTGGGTTTTGCCAATTCTTCCAGAAGCTTGGGGTTGCTCAGTCACCACAGATGTGTTCAAAGTATTCCCAGCAGAGTTCGTGTCCTTTGTAGGGATATGGATGAATCTGAGAACCATCATTCTTAGCAAACTGACACAAGAACGGAAAATTAAACACCACATGTTCTCACTCATAGGCGGGTGTTGAATAATGAGAACACATGGACCCAGGGAGGGGAGCATCACACACTGGGATCTGTTGGGGGATGGAGGGCTAGGGGAGGGACAGTGGAGGGTAGGGAGGTTGGGGAGGGATAACATGGGAAGAAATGCCAGATATAGGTGACAGGAGGATGGGGGCAGCAAACCACTTTTCCATGTAAGTACCAGTGCAACAACGGGGCATGATCTGCCCATGTACCCCAGAACCTAAAGCACAATAAGTAAATCAATAAATAATTTTTAAAAAGAATGAGTTTTAATGTATATACCTACCCTTTGTCTATATGTGAATGGCAGTTTGGATTCTAAGTGTTTCCAGAACCCAAGATAAGGAGTAGATCACTTACTTTTTTTCACTGCTTTCATACAATAAAACATAAATCAACTGTTTGGTAGATGAATAACTGTTCTCGGTGGTGAAATCGGCTGTTTCTTCCAAGTTTACTTCCAAGGAGGAATGCTCTACATCAATAAAAATGCCCTCAGTGACAGGTCCACAACAGACACAGCTGCCAGTTCTCAAGAGTTGTTTTGTTTTGGGAAAAGCTGTGGACCTCTTTCTCAAATCTCATTCAATCAAAGCCCATCTGTGGAGAATTATGGTCTTCAAACTCAGCCCTCTAAACTATTCTTCTGTGTCTTGGACAATTAGAAGGAAACAAAGATTAATGCAGTTTAATACCTCTGAAATGTCAAGTTTAAAGTTGGATTTTCCGGGAAAGAGGCTCAATCGCATTAGAATTAAACTTCTATTGAAATACTGTAATTCCCCCCCACCTGCGTGATTCAGTTTGCCCAGAGGGCTTTAAATTCCTGGAGCTTTTGCTGTGTGTTTCCAATATACTGATAAGCACCTCAGACATTAAAGTTCTCACTAAAATAATGCTAAATAGAAATCTCATCAGTAAGTCCTAGCCAGAGCAACTAGGCACTAGAAAGAAATAAAGGAATTAACATCAGAAAATAGGAAGACAAATTGTCCCTGTTTGCAGATGACATAATCTTATGCAGAAAATCCTACATACTCCACCAAAAAAACCCCATTATACTAATAAACAAATTCAGTACAATTTTAGCATGCAAAATCATCATACAAAAATCAGTAGTAGGCCAGGCATGGTGGCTTGTGCCCGTAATCCCAGCACTTTGGGAGGCCGAGGTGGGTGGATCACCCGAGGATGGGGGTTCGAGACCGGCCTGACCAACATGGAGAAACCCCGTCTCTACTAAAAATACAAAATTAGCTGGGTGTAGTGGTGCATGCCTGTAATCCCAGCTACTTGGGAGGCTGAGGTAGGAGAATTGCTTGAACTCCGTCCAGAGGCAGAGTTTGTGGTGAGCCGAGATCGTGCCATTGCACTCCAGCTGGGCAACAAGAGCGGAACTCTATCTCAAAAACAAGAAAATCAGTAGTATTTTTAAATGCCAATGATGAACAATCTAAAAAAGAAAAAAAGAAATCGGTGCTATTAAGATAGCTACCAAAAACTCTACAAATTCATTTAACCAAGGTGGTAAAAGATCTCTACAATTAAAATGATTAAAAAATTTGATAAACTAAATTGGACATTAATAAATGAAAAGATGTCTCATGTTTACAGACTGGAAGAATTAACATTTTAAAATGTCTGTACTACCCAAAGCAATATACAGTTCCTATCAAAATACCAAGGACATTTTTCACAGAAATAGAAAAAAATTATAAACTTGGTATGAAACCACCAAAGACCCTGAATAGCCAAAACGACCTTTAAAAAAGAACAAACCTTGAGTCATCATACTACCTAACTTTAAAATACCCTACTGCAAGCATAGCCAAAACTTCATGGTATTTGCATAAAAACAGACACATGAACCAATGGAACAGAATACAGAGCAAGGAATGTATCTACACATTTATAGCCAACTGGTTTGTGATGAAGGTGCCAAGAATACACATTAGGGAAAGGACAGTCTCTTCAATAAATGGTGCTGGTAAAATCAGATATCTATATGTGGAAGAACAAAATTAGGCCCTAATGAAATCAGCTCTTACACTTACAAAAATCATCACAAAAATAAATCAAAGATTAAATTATAAGACCCAAAACTATGAAACTACTGGAAGAAAACATTGGAGAAACACTTTATAACATTGGCCTGGGCAAGTACTTTTTGGATAAGACCTCACAAGCACAGGTGATAAAAGCAAATATAGACAAATAGGATTACATCAAACTAAAAAGCTTCTGCCAGGAAAGAAAACTATCAACAGAGTGAAGAGACAACCTACAAAGGAGAGGAAATATTTACAAACTGCATCTGATAAGGGATTAATATCCAGAACTCAAAAAACTCTATAGAAACACAAAAAACCAAACAAACAACAAATAATCCAATTAAAAGTGAGCAAAAGATCTGAATAGACATTTCTCAAAGAAGACATTCAAATGGCCAACAGGTATATGAAAAGGTGGTCAATATTGTTAATCATCAAGGGAATGCAAATTAAAACCACAATGAGATATCCCCTCACCCCAGTTAGAATGGTTAATATCCAAAAGGCAAACAAATAAGAAATAACAAGAATGTGGACAAAGAAGAACTCATATATGGTTGGTGAGAATGCAAAGTAGTATCACCATTATGTACAACAGTATAGAGGTTTCTTAAAAAATTAAAATTAGAACTACCATATGATCTAATAATCTCACTCTGGATATATATCCAAAGGAAATGAAGTCAGTACGTCAAAGAGATATTTGAACTCTCACATTTATTGTAACACTATTCACAATCACCAAGATATGCAATAAACCTAGTGTCCATCAATGGACATTAGATGATGAATAGATAATGAAATGTGGCATATATACACAATAAAATATTCAGGCATAAAATGGTCGAGAACCTGTCGTTTGCAACAACATGAATGAACCTAGAAACATGATATTAACGGACATTAACCATACACAGAAGGACAAATACTTCATGATCTCACTTATGTGAAATTTTACAAACTTGATTTCACAGAAGTAGAGAGTAGAATAGTTGGTATCAGAGGCTGGGAAAGGTAAGAGACAGATGGGAATGAGGAGAGCTTTGTCAATGAGTACAACTTTACAGGTAGATCAGAGGAGTAATTTTTGATGTTCTATTGTGCAGGAAGATGACTGTATTGAAGAGTAATGGATTGTGTATTTCAAAATAACTAGAACAAAAAGATTTTGAATGTTTTTGCTATGAAGAAATGACAAGTATTTAGGTGTTGGATATATTAATTACCCTGAATCAAACATTACACAATGTATACATATACTGAACCTTCATACTATAGCTTATAAATAAGTATAATTATTATGAGTCAATTAAAAACAAACCAAAAAAAAAAAAAAAAACCTAAAAAACAAGTTTACTCATTGTTTCACTAAGGATGATGAAACAGTTGAATAAATTGACTTGAAATATCAACACTTTCTTTAAAATAAACTACATGGAAACTCTCTAAATAAACTAGATAGAGGCTAGAGAATTTAGACGTCTCTTAGTTAAATATATGGTGGGCACATGAATAAATGATAGTAATAGGAAGTAACTTTCTAAATATGATTCAGCGATGGGCTGGGATAAAGCTAGAAAAACGACTGTGTTTTGTTTCATACCATAACGATGCTTCTCTCTTTTGTGATCCATTACTACTTGTATGTTTCGCCTTTTGTTTTCACTTTATCTCCCGTCTTACCTAACCTCTTTTCCTATTTTTTTTTTTTGTATTTCTATTTCATGTCCTTTCATGTCCACTTTCTCCAATAAATTTCCAGTCCACTTTATCTACTTATTTTCTTTCTTAACTGGCATTTATATAGGTTTTAATATTTTTTCAAATTAATTTAAAAGTCTGAAGACTTTTTTTTTTCTTTCTGAGACAAGTGTCTGGCTTTGTTACTCAGGTTGGAGTGTAGTGGTGCGATCACAGCTCACTGCAGCCTTGACTTCCCAGGCTCGAGAGATCCTCCCACCCGAGCCTCCTGAGTAACTGAGACTACAGGTGCACGCTACCATGCCCAGCTAATTTTTTGTATCTTTTCTGTAGAGATTGGGTCTCCCTGTGTTGCCCAGGCTGATCTCAAACTCCTGGGCTCAAACGATTCATGGTTGTCCGTCTTCCAAAGTGCTGGGATTACAGGTATTAGTCACCGCTTCTGTCCATAAACCACTTTTTAAATTGTGTTTGTTTGTTTGTTTCTCTCAATAACTTAACACATCCTCCTGCTAAGCTAGACTTGCAGACTTTGACAAGCCTTTGAGATTGCCACTATCCGATGGCCCAACCTGAGCAAGTCCTTTATTTTGGGGGCTTCAGCTTCCCCATCAGCAATGTCAGTGTCAGTCTAAATGAGCTCTAAGATGCTGTCAGTTCTAACATTTCATAGTCCTTTTAAGATGATTTTATTGGAGCTGATTTTTTCTCTTTGGTCTCAAGTCTGGGAAACTAAATACATGTGTTTCTTTGTTTGTTTATTTTCTCATCATTCCAGGTGCCAAATGCAAATTCTATTCATGACTCAGGCCAGACCTGCGCCAAACGTAGTTAATGATTTTGTACTAACTGGGATTTTACTTGATGATTTTCTCTCCTTAGTATTAAGATTCACCAGGATATGAGTCTCTGAAAAGCTAGTTAGGAGGTTTTTTTTTTTAAGCATCTTTTGAAGCAAGAGCTCTGAAATTTACTGGCAGAGCTGACTTGCTTAAAGCACACTACTAGCCAATAAGTATTTTCTAGAATATACCATGTTCTGATATGTATCCTGTTGTCTTCTGCAAATTTATTAAAATACTAATTAACACCTATATGAGGAATTTGAATGAACTACTCTAAAATATTTAAAACTCAGGCTTGGACCACACTTTGTGGTTCATACATTTCTGATCATATGTGAATAAAATATGTCCCATTTTAAATGATCTCAGATTGATATTTTGGTGGATGTCTCTAAGAGCTCCCTGTATGCAGGTTTCAGTAGAATGTTTAGCCATTTGATTAACTAGGTTGCAGTGCTCTCTTGAGTATCACAGAGCCCAAAAGGAGTATAAGCACACAAAATGCTATAGAAATTCTGAGTAAAAAGGATAATAATATGAGCATATCTAGACTCCACAATGTGTCTGATGCTGTATGATGAACACAGACAAAGGGCTATTGAATGGCCTCTGTACTAGCCGTCATTTGTCAACACTATTGAGACATCAATCAGCACTTTTCAATAGCAATTTTTTGTAATATAGGAATTTAATGTCAAGAAGGTCAGGAACATAATACATTTCATTTGCTGAACTTCTTACTTTCATTCAGTAAAGTCAAGTTCTTTTCTATTATAACTAATACTGATCACCATATCAGAGTATATTTCAATGCTTTTATTTTACCTACCTAAATTTTCTGTTTATGTAAATATCTATGTAACCATATCCCCATGTACATACATATAACCTACAAATTTGGGAGTATACCACTCCAATGCCCCTTACTGCCATAAAATACAACATGAACAATAAAATCCCAAAATACTGGGATTACAGGCTTGCAACACAACACCTAGCAGTGTTTCTATTTTTAAAATGTGTTTATTAAAAATATAACCATGATGTGAGTTGCCAGAAGAGTTTATAAATGTGTTTATTCATATTAAATAAATATAAATAATATAAAAAATATATATATTTTATATGTTATTATTTCTGTATTATTATTTATTATATATATTCATGCTTCTTTTACATCATAAGAAATTAGAAAATGTTTTCATTTTAGTTATTTATTTTTACCTTTTCAAGTGTAAATGGTAGTTGGCTAAACATTGTCAGTTTAACCAAAGTGTATTTCCACGTTTAATCATCACTAGTCTTTAAGGTTGATTTGTGGTATATTCTTAAAACCAATATCTGATGAATATTAATAAATATAGTGTGGTCAGAGAGAAGACAGTGATAAGGAACTTGCAACCCTAGACACGGTAAATATCTGAATGATGTATTTAGAGTATAATCAGTAAAAATTAAGCATTTAGTGAAGTACTGAAAATAGCCCCAGGGTTATTTGGTTGGAATTTATATTAGGTTAATCAAAGTGAGGGAAAGATGTAATTAACAATATGGCTATATTGCATAGAGTCCTTCATTACCTTTTGTCTAGGTTAAGAGGTGGAGCCTTGTACAGCTTGAAATGCATACTTTTTCAGCAAATTACTGGATACAATGTTGCTTATACTGGTTACATTATGACTTTTACAAAATCTTTTTTGATCAGTATTTAAGTGAGAATGTAAGAGATGTAATATATCTGATGTCTGATAGAATTGGGGTAGAATAAATGTAACTAGGCCTTCATAGGGTGACAGAAGCATATTTTTGGCCAGTCAGGCTCATGAAATACTTCCATGATTCATTTCTACATAAGGCATTAGATTCTGATTTTGTTGGTAATTTAGTAAAAAACATTTTGTTTAACAAAACCTACATTTTACATATGTTTAGTGAGTTACATGGAACAATTGTCCACTCACTGATTGATTCCATTAACATACTAACTTACTCCCCCACTCGCTCACTAATTCAGAGGAGATCCCTTGAAATCTGAACTTATAGGGAAGGCATCGCATGGGATTTTCTGATGAATCTGAATGGTCTCTTAATTGGTTCACAGTTCAAAAGTGACATGCACCCATTCCCTAATGAGTACAATACTGTCAAATATTCTATTTTACAAAGTCACATAAGCTAACAATGCCTCAAAAAAGGAAAAGGTAGGGCATTTCCTAAGAAAATGATACACAAAGAGACTTCAGGAAGGAGAGTATTAGTTGGTATCAACCTTGAAATGTAAGTTGTTTTAGTATTGCAGGTGGGCAAAGACATTGAAGTGCTCTGTACAGAAGCAGAGGGAATAAAGGCACCCTGGAAGACAACTTCTTGGCTTGCTAAAAGTTTTAAATTATTCTATTCCATAGATTCCTATGCTAAGCAATATTCCTAAAAGTGTGTGTGTGTGGTGGGGGGTTAACTTGACCCCAGGGGTACTTGGAATCTCTGGAGACATTTTTGATTGTCATAACTGGGGGTGGCCCAGGATGGCCACTGGTATCTAATATATAGAAGCTAGAGATGCTGCTAAGCACCCTGCAATGCACAGGGCAGTTCCATATCCCCATACCAGGAATTGTATGGCCCAAAATGTCAATAATGCTAAGATTCAGAAATCCAGATATAAGGTGTAACATATAAGGGGAAAAAACCCAGTGCAGAATAAGAGATGTGGGAGATAGCCCACCATGACAGCCTTTTATACTATGCTAAGAAGTGTGGACATCACTAGCAAAGATGAATACCAAAAGGATTTAATGTTGTTTTCTTTTCTAAGAAACACCATTCTGGTCTATAATAGCAGTTTTTCAAATAAGGGACCAAAGTCCAGGCATCTTGCTGATCGTTTGCTGACCAATCAACACTAAGTGAATTATTAAACTAATTCAGATCTGAATTGGCTGTGGCTTTAGTAATATCATTTATCTCATTTGGGTCTCAATTCTCTTACATGTAAAATGAAAAGTTTGAAATTCACAATCTAATGGGCCATCAAGTATTAAAATTCTAACATAATATGTCAGTGAGGAAATAGAGTGTGGTGAAGAATTGTTTATATTTATATGCCTATATTAAGCTTAGTCACACATGTGAAGAAGCATAAACATGCGCACACATATACTTATCCATACTTTACCTCTCAACCTTCCTGACACAAACTTATAAATGCACAGACTATAAAACTAGCTTGCTTTAGGTGTACTGATGTGAGCTGATGAAGCCTGTTACGTGTTCCCTGTAAAATCTTCTTTATTATTTATTTTTTATTATACTTTAAGTTCTGGGGTAAGTGTGCGAAACGTGCAGGTTTGTTACATAGGGATACATGTGCCATGGTGGTTTGGTGCACCCATCAACCCATTCTCTACTTAGGTATTTCTTCTAATGCTCTCCCTTCCCTAGCCCCCCACCCCCTGACAGGCCCCAGTGTGTGATGTTCCCCTCCCTGTGTCCATGTGTTCTCATTGTTCAGTCCCCACTTACAAGTGAGAACATGCAGTGTTTGGTTTTCTGTTCTTGTGTTAGTTTTCTGAGAATGATGGTTTCCAGCTTCATCCATGCGCCTGCAAAGGACATGAACTCATCCATTTTTGTGGCTGCATAGTATTCTATGGTGTATATGTACCACATTTTCTTTACCAGTCTATTATTGACGGGCATTTGGGTTGGTTCCAAGTCATTGTTTTTATGCACAGTGCCACAATAAAAATATAAAACATTCATTAATGCAATTCTCAGTCGTCTTACTTGAAATCAGATAATACACTAAACAATCTTGAACGTACTTTTCTGTATTGCTATTTTTTTTAACACATATGGGATCAGTAATAAGTTGTGTTACACTTCTAAGCCCTCATTATCTGTGATGAGAAAAAATTGTACCTTGTATATATATCGTTTTTGGAGACAGGTTCTTGCTCTGTTGCGCAGGTTGGAGTGCAGTGGTGTGATGCTAGCTCACCATAGCCTCAAGCTCCTGGAATTAAGCAATCCTCTCACCTCAGCTTCCTGAGTAGTTGGGACTACAGGTGCATGCCTCCACATCTAGCTAATTTTTAAAGTTTTTGTAGAAATAGATTCTTGCTATGCTGTTCAGGCTGGTCTCAAGCTTCTGGTCTCCAGTGAATCTCCTTGCCTTGACCTCCCAAAACTTTGAGATTACAGGTGTGAGATACTGTCCCTGGCTAGTCCCATAAATTTATAATGGTTTCATCACATGTCATTAAAATAAGTTTTCTTATTGTTTATTGGATAAAATTTGACTTCTAAGATATTGTAAAATGCTTAAGTTTAAATAATTTTGCCTGTAACGTATTATCAAAAGGAACACACATTAAAAAAAATGAATGTGTGTGATGAAGACAAGTATGGGATCAGGATTTAGGAAGAGCAGCAGGGACTTCACCCTACAGAGCTTTCAAGATTGAATTCCAATCCTTTATTGTCTAACCAGAGCATCATCAGACTAAGTTTCCTAGGATTTCTTTGTATGTGAGAGCATCATCAGATTGCTAAGGTAGGTAACCTGAATATAAGAGAAAACATAACGCCCTAACAACATTACCAGGCACAAGGGGCAAATAAGTTTGTATAAACATTTATATCACAAAGGAACAAATCTTATCATAATTTCTCAAGAAATCAACATTAATATCACATTGGCAATTCAAAATGAATAATGTTAGAGGAAACAATTTTGATTTGAACATATTTCAGAGGGAATAATAAGGAAGAAGTGATCTAAGTCTTCAAAACAGGGCTCCATTTTCTCCACATTTTCCAAATGCAGTTGCCTATGACTATATAATGAAATTCATACGTCTCTGTTGCCCTCTCCTCTAACCAACCTAGGAAATGTTTATTTTTATGTGTATCTTTGAAAGTATAAATGAAACATCGAGTTTTGAGGAATTGGAAGAGGAGTTAAACTCAGGATTAGCAAAAATGATGGCAGTGGCCTTGAGGCAGTTTCTGCAATTCTTACAAACTTCATATAATATAATGTTTGATTAACCCCTAACCACATCCATTCAGTGTCAGTTTAGAACAATGAGGTAGGAAAGGGAAACTCTACTAAAGATAATAGAGCCTGGTGACAAGGAAAGCTAGTGAAGCAGTCAACCCCCAGTACAGAGACTGACACTCAGAGGCAGAAAGGAAAGAAGAGATACATGGCCCAGCGGTGGGAAAAGAGTCTTGCTACTGAGCACATTTACTTTTCTAGTCTCAATGGCTTTATTTCTAAATTTTCCTGGGGAATATAAGCCCTAAACAGAGGTGGAGGTAGAAGATTATTCTCCAAGCATCGTATTTCTTAAAATGGCATGGAGGCATCAAAGAAAAACAGACTTGTATTGATGCTGCTCAGTGGTAGCAACTTCTCATTATATCTATGAATTAATTTCTTCATAACCATAAGGGACTAAATTAATACAAGATAGAAATATAAAGTTCTAGGTAGACTTTAGAAGGAAATATAGAACATACTACAAATGCATGGATATTTGTCATAAATTGAGAAAGAATGTGAATGTCATTTTTTTCATAAGCAATGTACTTTTTATTGACATCTCCTATATTCTATATAGACATCATACTCAGTAGGGAATAAATAGTAATCCTTATAAAAAGAGCCCAGAATGAATTCTAGTCTGATCTACACAAGGCAGAGAAGATTCATGTCTCCCTGTTCCTCCCAGCTAAACACAATAATAAACCCCAGAAATAAAGCAAGAGGCAAGCAAAGGAGAAATCTAAAAGGAAGGAGAGGAAAACAAGCTTGTCTGCCACCCCAGGACTAGAAAAATAACATAGTGAAAGGCCACCTTATGATTCACCCAATAGAAGGTGGTGACCCAGCTCTGGGGTTTTGCAATTTCCAACCTAGTAACAGAAGGTGGTTCAGCTGAACTCATTCCTCTCCTAAGTCAAGGAGCCCAAGGGAAAGCAGGTGAGCCTGATAGCACCAGCAGGGAGGATCAGTCAATCAGATTTCTATAGACTAGAAATGCAGTACGGAAAACAAAATTAAAACACAATACAATTTATGATTGCTCCAAAGTGAATGAAATATGGAGACATACAAACTAACAAGACATATACATAAACTGTATACTGAATGCCATGAAACACTGAATAAAGAAAACAAAAAAGGTCAATACATGTGATATACCGCAGAAACAGAATTAAAAACAAAATCACAAAATCGTGTCAACAGATGCAAAAAAAGCATTAAACAAAATGCAGCATCCCTTTATAATTAAAACCCTCAGCAAAACTGGCATCAAAAGAACATAACTCAATGTAATACAAGCCATTTATGACAAACCCACAGCCGGCATAAAACTGAATGGGAAAACATTGAAAACATTCCCTCTGAGAACTGGAACAAAACAAGGAGGCCCACTTTTACCACTTCTATTCAACATAATCCTGGAAGTCCTAGTGAGAGCAATCAGACAAAAGAAAAAAAAAAAAAAAGAAAAAGAAAAAAAAGAAACAAAGGGCATCCAATAGGTAAAGAGGAAGTCAATATGTCACCGTTTGCTGACAACATGATCATATACCTAGAAGAACCTAAAGACTCCTCCAAAACGCTCTTGTAACTGATAAGCGAATTCAGCAAACTTTCAGGATACAAAATTAATGTACATAAATCGGTAGCTCTTCTATACACTAACATCAATCAAGCTGAGAAACAGATCAAGAACTTAACTCCTTTTACAATAGCTGGAATAGAACATAAAATGCTTAGGAATATATCTAACCAAGGAGGTGAAAGACCTCTACAACAAAAACTGCAAAACACTGCTGAAAGAAATCATAAACAACACAAACAAATGGAAACAAATCCCATTCTCATGGATGGATAGAATCAGCATTGTGAAAATGACCATACTGTCAAGAGCAATCTACAAATTCAGTGCCATTCCCATTAAAATACCACCATCATTCTTTGCAGAACTAGAAAAAAAAAAATCTTAATCATATGGAACCAAAAAACAAGCTTGAAGGGCCAAAGCAAAATGAAGCAAAACAAACACAAACAAACAAACAAAAAAAACCAAAAAACAAATATGATGGCATTGCATTAACTGATTTAAAACTATACTATAAGACCACAGTTACCAAAACAGCATGGTACTTGTATAAAAATAGGCACAGAGAGGGACAGAACTGAATACAGAACCCAGAAAAAAACCCAAATACTTAGAGTCAATTGATCTTTGACAAAGCAAACAAAACCATGAAGTGAGGAAAGGACACTCTATTCAACAGATGATGGAATAATTGGCCACCCAAACATAGGACAAAGAAACTGGATCTTCATCTCTTGCCTTACAAACAAATCAATGCAAGATGGATCAAGACTTCAATCTAAGGCCTGAATCTATAACAATTCTAGAAGATAACATTGAAAGGACACTGCTAGACATTCGCTTAGGCAAAGACTTTATGACCAAGAATCGAAAAGCAAATGTAACACAAACAAAGATAAATAGATGGGACTTAACTAAATTACAGAGCTTTTGCACAGCAGCAGGCACAGTCACCAGAGTAAGCAGACAAGACACAGAGTGGGAGAAAACCTGCACAATCTACACATCTGACAAAAGACTAATGTCCAGAAATCTACGGAACTCAAGCAAATTAGCAAGAAAATCACAATCTCATGAAAAAGTGGACTAATGACATGATTAGAAAATTCTCAATAGTAGATATACAAATGGCCAACAAACATACAAAAATGCTCACATCGCTAATGATCAGGGAAATAGAAATCAAAACCACAATGCGATACTGCCTTACTCCTGCAAAAATGGCCATAATTAAAAAAGATTAAAAAAATTTTGGCATGGATATGGTGAAAAGGAAACACTTCTATGCTACTGATGGGAATGTAAACTAGTACAACCACTATGGAAAACAGTGTGAAGGGTCCTTAAATAAATAAAAGTATAACTACCATTTGATCCAGCAATCCCACTACTAGATTTCTACCTGGAGGAAAAGATGTCATTAAATGAAAAAGATACTTGCACAGGCATGTTTATAGTAGCACAATTCACAATTGCAAAAATAGGCTGCCAGCCCAATTGCCCATCACTCAATGAAGGGATAAAGAAACAACTGTGAGTCGGGCGCGGTGGCTCACGCCTGTAATCCCAGAACTTTGGGAGGCCGAGGCGGGTGGATCACGAGGTCAAGAGATCCAGACCATCCTGGTCAACATGGTGAAACCCCGTCTCTACTAAAAATACAAAAAATTAGCTAGGCATGGTGGCATGTGCCTGTAATCCCAGCTACTCAGGAGGCTGAGGCAGGAGAATTTCCTGAACCCAGGAGGCGGAGGTTGCAGGGAGCTGAGATCATGCCACTGCACTCCAGCTTGGGTAACAAGAGCGAAAACTCCGTCTCAAAAAAAAAAAAAAAAACAACTGTGGTGTGTATATATACACACATATATACATACACATATACATATTATATATACACCACAGTTTTATATATATAATATATGAAATGTTTATATATATTATGTTGTATGTATTACATATCTCATTTATATATATATACACGAAACTGTGGTATGTATAATATATATTATCTATAACTGTGGTATATCTATATAAAACTGTGGTGTGTATGTATATATACATATATAGCTGTGGTATACATAATATATATAACTGTGGTACATATTATATACATATATATAATGGAATACTACTCAACCATAAAAAGGAACAAATTAATGGCATTCACAGCAACATGTATGAAACTGGAGACTATTATTTTACGTGAAGTAATTGAGGAATAGAAAAGCAAACATTGTACGTTCTCACTCATAAGAGGGAGGTAAGCTATGAGAATGCAAAGGCTTAAGAATGGTACAATGGCTTTGGGGACTTGGGAGAAAGGGTAGAAGGCAGGAGAGGGATAAAAGACTACCAGTTAGGTTCAGTGTATATTGCTCAGGTGATGGGTGCACCAAAATCTCACAAATCACCACTAAAGAACTTACTCATGTAATCAAATACCACCTGATCTGCAACAACTTATGGAAATAAGAAAAATTACAAATAAATAAATAAATAAATGGAGAGACACATTGTATTGATGGACAGGAAAAGTTAGTATACTATATACCTTAATTTTCCCTGAATTGATCTACAGAGTTAGTGCAAGTACTATCAAAATACTAGCAAGCTTCTTTCAAGATATGAACAAGCTTATTCTACAATTTATGTGAAAGGCACAGTCTAGGCAATCTTGAAAAGGAAAAATAAAATGAGAGAAATCACTCCAGCTGAAATTAAGGCTTACTATATAGCTATAGTCATCAAGGGAGAGTGATGCTAGCAAAAGTAAAGACACATTGATCAATAGAATGGAATAGAAAACTCACAAATAGACTCACAGGAACCTGCACACATGATTTTTTATATGAACTTTTTATAACAGCTTTATTATATATAACTTACATACCATAAAATTTATCCTTTAGGTTATATAATTAGGTGTTTTCCGTGTGTTCAGAATATTCAGACATCACCAGTAATTATTTAGAACAACTGATTTTTGACAAATGTACATAAATAATTCAATTTAAAATCCATGACCTTTTCAAGAAATGAGCCTTGATCTAAAATTCACATCTTATACAAAAATAACGCAAGTTAGATAATGGACTTAAATGTAAAATGGGAAACTAAAATTTTTCGAGATATTGGGAGAAAGTTTTCAGGATCTATTACTTCAAAAGTATTTCTTAGAATTAACAGCAAAAGCAGGGACAATAAAATTGATAAAGATCATCAAATTTTAAAACTTTTTGTTTGTAAATAATTTGATAAGAGGGTAAAAAGACAAGTACAGACAAGAAAAAATTGCAATACCCATATTTGACAAAGCACTAAACTTTAGAAGATGTAAAAAACTCATAATCAGTGTTTTTCTAGAAAACGAAAATATGAGCAAACATTTTATTGTAAAGATTTTATCATTGGCATGCAAGTACATGGAAAGTTGTACAATACGATCGATCATTAATGAAATTCAAATGCAATCAACTTGAGATGTCAATACACTTACATCACATTGGTTGAAATAAAAATAGAGACCACACTAAATGCTGGCAAGAATATAGATACAGAAACTGGATCACTCACATATTGTAAAATGACAGTCTCCCAGGAAAACAGTTCGGCAGTTTCTTGTAAAACTAATTATGTAATCAACACATGATATAACAATTACACTCAGGCATTTTCAGAGAACTGAAAACTTAAGTTTTATGTGTCGATACAAATATGAACATAAATGTTCATAGCAGCCTTATTTATAATAACCTAAAACTTGAAACAACGCAGATGTTCTTCAAAGAGTGAATATTGAAACAAATGGCCATATACCCATAGCATCAAATAATATTTAGAAACAAAAAGGAATAAACTATTAATAAATTCAACAACTAGAATAACTCTACAGGGAATTATGCTGAGTGAAAAAAGAATCCTATGCCAAAATGTATATTTGTATGATTTCTTTTATGTAATATTCTCAAATTACAAAATTGTGTAAATGGAGAACAGATTATTGGTTGCCAGGTGTTTAGCAGACTGTGGGTAAGGAGGAAAAGTTGGTTTGGCTATAATAGGGCTACATGAAGGATTCTTTTGGTTGTGGGACAATTCTGTTGAGACTGCATCAACATTGATATCCTAATTATGATATTAATACTACATTATCCAAGATAATGTCAATCACTGGGTAACTTGCGTATAAGGAAACTGTGATTTCGCTGTGCTATTTCTTATAAGAACATGTGAATCTACTGTTATCTCAAAACAAAATAATGTAATAATCATGCTACTGATAAAAACACAGGATGGAAAAAGAATGCAGGTAGTTGTCTTTTCATTCTTTGAGTGCACAGTGAAATGAAGCTAAATAAACACATGTAAATGATGCTGAATAAAATAAATCTAACGTGAAATATGTGTTAGAGAAACACAGACAATTCTCTGAAGCTATCAAGACCCTGTAGTATCATGAAAACTGCATTGGAACTTGCGTGCAAGTTAGGAGTCGTCACTTTCAGACCAAGTAAGGTTGAGTCCTCTAACCTCTTTGGAATTTATCTTCTTCGTGTAAAAGAATTGTACATCTTTGTACATCTGTTCATTAGTTATCTGGGTAACACAAGCCAGTATATATATATGAGTCTAAACACCTGAATTTTCCTTGTCAATGGTCAGGTAAGATAGAGTCAGGCATTCTCATGTACTGATCAGGAAGCTCCAGCATCTTGTATCTGCAACATCTGCAAAAATAGTTTGTATCACATAGCAAGAGAAGAAACCAAGCATGGAGTATTGCATAACAGTTCCTAAAGACTTTTTCTCAAAACTGGCATACCTCACTCTGCTCTCATTTCATTGGATAAAAAGCAAATCACAGTACCATGACTAGCCCAAGGGGATAAGTAACCTCAATCCCCCATGTATCCTACTCTCAATGGATAGTGAAGTCTCACTGGAAATGGTGGTAATGATAAAGTCTATTGAGACTCACTCCTCAAAACAAAACAATACAGAAACAGAGTGACTCAATTCTTATCTATTTAGTATCTTATTTATCTTTAGTCTACAATAAACAAATGCCATATAGCTATTTGCTAATTTGTAGCCACATGATTATATCCAGAGTGATTGTCTTTCTTCACTAAGAACAGTTCATCACTTTTTGACAAGTAAATTTCTTTAGTTTCTCATTGTATACAAAAGTTCCTGTATTAGTGGCTCATTATAAATGTCTTCGTCTCCCTGTGTCCCCGTGTTCTCATTGTTCAACACCCACTTGTGAGCGAGAACGTGCAGTGTTTGGTTTTCTGTTCTTGTGTCAGCTTGCTGAGAAAGATGGTTTCCAGCTTCATCCATGCTGGGGGGTGGGAGAGCTAGGGGAGGTATAGCGGGGGGTGGGGAGATTGGGGAGGGATAACATTAGGAGAAATATCTAGTGTAGAAGATGGGTGGATGGATGCAGTAAGTCACCATAGCATGTGCATACCTATGTAACAATCCTGAATGGTCTGCACATATACCCCAGAACTTAAAGTATAATAATAATTTTAAAAAAGAAATTGTTGGACTGGGAGGAGGTGAAGTATATGCCTGAAGAAAATTGAGTCTATGGAAAAAAATTTTTAAAAAGTCTTCATCTTATTGTTTTTACTTTGAGTAGGCTGAGGAGGAGGAGGAAGAGGAGAGATTGCTTTTGCTGTCTTAGAATTGGATGAGGCAAAGGAAAATCTGTGTATAAGTAGACCCCTGAAGGTCTACTTATACACACACACACACACACACACACAAAATCTCTTTTTCTCTCTCAATCTTATATATATATATATATCTCCTATATATATGCTACATATATGTGTGTGTATGTGTGTGTATGTATGTGTGTATATATATTCTATGAGGGAAATTGGCTCATGTGATTTTGAGGACTTAGAGGTCCCACTATAGATCATCTGTAACCTGAAGACCCTGGGATGGTGGTAGTGTGGCTCAGTTTAAGTCCTAAGACCTCAGAACTAGGGGAGCAGATGCTGGCTGTATTAGTCCGTTTTCATGCTGCTGATAGACTTATCCAACGCTGAGCAATTTAAAAAAAAAAAAAAAAAAAAAGAGGTTTAATTGGACTCACAGTCCCACGTGGCTGGCCAAACCTCACAATCATGGCAGAAGGCAAGGACGAATAAGTCACATCTTATGTAGATGGTGGCAGTCAAAGAGAGGTTGTGCAGAAAAATTCTGCCCTATAAAGCCATCAAATCTCATGAGACTTATTCACTCTCACAAGAACAGCATGGGAAAGACCTTACCCCATGGTTCAATTACCTCCCACTAGTTCCCTCCCACAACACATGGGAATTATTGGAGTATAAAATAAGATGAGATTTGGGTGGGGACACAGAGACAAACCATATCATTCTGCCCCAGGCCCCTCCAAATCTCATTTCCTCACATTTCAAAACCAATCATGTCTTCCCAACAGTCCCCAAAAGTCTTAAACTCATTTCAGCATTAACCCAAAAGTCCACAGTCCAAAGTCTCATCGGAGACAAGGCGAGTCCCTTCTGCCTGTGAGCCTGTAAAATGAACAGCAAGTCTGTTACTTCCTAGATATGATGAGAGTGCAGGTATTGGGTAAATAAAGCCATTTCAAATGAGAGAAATTAGCCAAAACAAAGGGGCTACTGGCCCCATGCAAACACGAAATACAGCAAGGCAGTCAATCTTAAAGGTCCTAAATGATCTCCTTTGACTCTTTGTCTCACCTCCAGGTCACACTGATGCAAGAGATGGGTTCCGACAGTTTGGGGCATTTCTGCACCTGTAGCTTGGCAGGGTATAGTCCTGCTTCTGTCTGCTTTCATGGGCTGGCATTGAGTGTCTGTGGCTTTCCAGGCACATGTTGCAAGTGTCATTGGATCTACCATTGTGGCGTCTGGAGGATGGTGGCCCTCATCTAATAGCTCCACTGGGCAGTGCCAAGTAGGGACTCTGTGTGGGGTCTCCAACCCCACATTTCCCTTCAGCACTGCCCTCGCAGAGGTTCCCCATGAGTGCCCCACCCCTGCAGCAAATGTCTGCCTGGGCATTCAGGTGTTTCCAAACAATCTCTGAAATCCAGGCAGACGTTTGCAAACCCAGTTCTTGACTTCTGTGCACTCGCAAGCTCAACACCATGTGGTAGCTGCCAAGGCTTGGGGCATGCACCCTCTGAAGCCATGGCCCAAGCTCTACACTGGTCCCTTTCAGCCACAGCTGGAGTGGCTGGGACTCAGGGTGCCAAGTCCCTAGGCTGCACACAGCATGGGGACCCTGGGCCCGGTCCAAAAAATTACTTTTTCCTCCTATGCCTCTGGGCCTGTGATGGAAGGAGCTGCCCTGAAGACCTCTGATGTGCCTTGGAGACATTTTCTCCATTGTCTTGGGGACTAACATTCGGTTCCTCATTAATCATGCAATTTCTGTAGCTGGCTTGAATTTCTCCTCAGAAAATGAGATTTTCTTTTCTATCGCATTGTCAGACTGCAAACTTTCCAAACTTTTATGCTCTCCTTTCCTTATAAAACTGAATGCCTTTAACAGCACCCAAGTCACCTCTTGAATCTTTTACTGCTTAGAAATTTCTTCTACCAGATGCCATAAATCATCTCTCTTAAGTTTAAAGTTTCACAAATCTCTAGGGCAGGGGCAAAATGTCACCAGTTTATTTGCTAAAACATTGCAAGAGTCACCTTTACTCCAGTTCCCAACAAGTTCCTCATCTCCATTTGAGGCCACCTCAGCTGGGACTTTATTGTTCATATCACTTTCAGCATTTTGGGCAAAGCCATTCAACAAGCCTCTAGGACGTTCCAAACTTTCCCAGTTTCCTGTCTTCTTCTGAGCCTTCCAAACTGTTCCAACCACTGCCTGTTACCCAGTTCCAAAGTCACTTCCGCATTTTCAGGTATCTTTTCAGCAGTGCCCCACCTACTGGCACCAATTTACTGTATTACTGTATTAGTTCATTTTTACACTGCTGATAAAGACATACCCAAGACTGGGCAACTTAAAAAAGAGAGAGACTTAATTGGACTTATAGTTCCACGTGACTGGAGAAGCCTCACCATCATGGCAGAAGGCAAGAAGGAGCAAGTCACATCTTACGTGGGTGGTGACAGGCAAAGAGAGCTTGTGCAGAAGAAGTCTGCCTTGTGAAGCCATTAGGTTTCCTGACACTTATTCACTGTCACAAGAATAGCACGGGAAAGACCTTCCCTGATTCAATTATCTTCTACCAGTTCCCTCCCACAACACGTGGGAATTATGGGAGTACAATTCAAGATGAGATTTAGACGGAGACACAGAGACAAACCATATTACTGTCGCTCTCGGTTTGAGATCAAAGGCCTGAGAAACTCAAGGTAGGGCATCTTTTTGTAAGTCCTGGAGTCCAAAGGCTGGACTTGCAATGTTCAAGAGAAGAAGAATGTGTTCCAGATCCAAAAAAAAAAGAAAGAAAGAAAAAATATTTCCCTTTTTTTTTTTTTTTTTTTTCTGTTGTTCTATCCAGTCCCTCAGCCAACTGGATGGTGCCCATCTACATTGAGGGCAGATTTTCCATGCTAATTCCACTGACTGAAGTGCCACTCTCCTCTGGAAAGACCATCATTGGCACTCCCCAAAATTATGCCTAGCCAGTTTTCTAGATATTTTTTAGTCCATTCAAGTTGACAAGCAAGATTAACCATTATAGCCGCACCGTTCATCCGCATTCATAATTCCAATATTATGAATATTTTTGGACTAAATCTCCATTTCAGCTATGCAGACTACTCATCTGATAGCTTTCACACCCTCAGAACTATTAATATTTTTGGCTGGGTAAACATTTGTTTTGGGTGCTTTTCTTTGCACTGGACCACATTTAATGGCATTCCTGGGATCCACCCTGTAAATACCAGTTAGCAATTCCCACCAGTGGTGACAACCAAAAATACCTCTAACATCACCAAAAGTCCCTTGGGAGGCTAACCTTCCGCACATTCTTACATCTACTGAGAACAATGTGCTCTAGGTTGTGAGCCTCCCAGATCCTTTCCTCCTTCTCCATTGCCATCTGAAAGCCTTCTCTTCCTAAAGGGCTATCTGGAAGTCCATCTTTTCTGAGTAGATATTAAGATTTGTCCCATTTCTTTTCTTTTCTTATAAGAAAATTTCAATTTGTAATATATTTGATAGTTTATAAGCTGCTTTGACTTCTATTTATTATGATGCAAAAATTCTACAAGATCTGAAAGATAGGGATATAAACATTTGACAAGACAAATCTCAGAGAGGTTAAGGAACTACACCAATATCACTCAAACTAGAAGTGGCAAACTATGCTTAGTAACCTGGTACCAAAACATGCACAATATTAAGATGACTTGCTAACTCAATGAAATTTCTTTGTTCTTCTAGTGCATTCCTTACCTTAGTCTTATTTTCATGGAGGAATATTTATGAATATTTATCCCACTTCCATTACAGGAGGAATCACACCAAAATGTCCTCAGCATCTTTTGCTTTTTATATAAAATTTTTATCTAATGTTAAAAAGTTTATTTTTTTTTATTTTTTTCCCCCATTTATTTATTTTATTGCATTTTAGGTTTTGGGGTACATGTGAAGAACATGCAAAATTGTTGCATAGTAACACACGTAGCAGTGTGATTTGCTGCCTTCCTCCCCATCACCTACATCTGGCATTTCTCCCCTTGCTATCTCTCCCCAGTTTCCCACCCCACACCGACCCTCCCCTATTTCCCCCCAACAGACCCCAGTGTGTAGTGCTCCCCTCATTGACTTATTATTTTGGGCCAGGCAGACATTGTAAGACAATTCAGTTCTCATAGCAGAAACCTTATGACGGAACAAATCACTGCTACTAGCCTTATTTTAATGATGAGAAAACTGTCTTTGAGGCTAAGTGAATTGCCTCAAACCCTGTGATAAGTAGTTGATTGTATCTGAGCTATGGTTGAGTTTGACTGAAGTGTGATCCAGGCTGATTGGCCATTACAACACATTTTAAAAAACTATATTGAATTAATTCAATTTCTATTGCATTAATTTGGGCATTATTGCATAAGGCCAGAGCATGGTCAAGTGACTCCCACACAGGTCAGTGCAGCCTTTCAGAGCGTGGTGGACTTTCCAGCTCATGGCCAGTTGCCATGTTACCACGGGCACTTGCAGGCTTGTAAGTCTGTGGCTCTTCTATTGCATTTTTTCTTTTCAATTTTTCTCTAGTGATGTAATGCTACTCTTGAAAAGTCAGGCAAAATGAACAAAAAATGCATTATCAGAAATATACATTAGAATATAATTTGAAAGCATTATTATTGCCTGGGTTTATGCTGCTGTATCTCCACTTATTATGGGAGGAGAGCTGCCCTGCTGGAAGTGAGGTGTTTGTAATTTAGGAATCTAAATTTCAGGTCCCCCCAAACTCTCTCAGCACAGGGTCACTTGTTCTGTCCTGGATTATGCCAAGAGGTTTATTCCCCATCTAAGCTCCTGGGAATCTGCATTACATAAAGATTCCATAGTCTACAAACAAGATGAAATTATTAATTTATCAAAATTAATACATTCCTCTGACCTCAAAATCATTTGAGGTCATACTGTCTGACATGGCACAATAAACAAAAAGAATATTTGGAATTAGAACCAACCAGAAGGAGTAATATCATTAACAGTTGTGGTCATTATAGATGTTTATTTTACAAGGTAGAATTAAGAAAATATACTGGAAACATTGATAAATACAATTTAGAAGCGAACAATTTCTCGAAAGACTTGAGTTTTATTCGACTGTTGCCAGACCCAGATGATTTGATATTTCCAAGTTATTTACCCACTCTGTGACTCAGTTTCCTTTTTTTTGTTGTTGACTAGGAATTCCTGTTCATTCTGTATATGCCACAGAAATACAGTGAGAATAATGAGTCAGAGGAGAATCTGTACTTTTGTTTCTAAAACGCCCTTTCTGCTCTGATGGAACTAGCTGAACAATCTCAAGGTTTCTTTACAGAGCGGATTCACCCACATCCCAAGGCTGTGTTTCCAGGCCAGGAGCTCCGGGCTGCTGTTCAATGTGTCTTCCTCCCTGCACTCTCTCCGAGGATCTCTGAACTTGCTCACAGAGGAAAGCTCTGGAGGAGGGGGCGATAAGCAGTCTTCCTTTCTAAGGCGCGCTCCCCCGGTCCCTTACCCTCTCCCGTAGTCCTCAAGGGCTGCCTGAGACCTTGCCTCCAGGGCCCTAGAGCGAGCGCTTTTCCCACGGTGCGGTGGCGGCTTCCGGCACGCAGGTGGCGGTAGAGCACCAAGCTGCAGCCGGTGGCCTTCGCTGCTCCGTTTCCCCAAGCCTGGCTCTCAGAGCTCCAGGACAGCCACCGTGGTGCCCGGTGTCCGGGGACGCTGGTCTGGAGCCCGGTGTCCGGGGACGCTGGTCTGGACGCTGAGCCGCGCTAACCGGACAGGAGAGCCACATGCCCGTGCCTGGACAACCTGAGTAGGCCTCGGGCAGAGAGCTCCTCCAGGGCACGGTCGGAGGCCACCAGGCAGGCAAAGCCAACTCTGCTTCTGTTCCTTCAGCCAGTGTTTCTTTCTTTTCTCTATATTATGATTTGCCTCCACCTCTACGTTCACATAATGTGTGACTTTACTGCATTTCGTATCCGTGTAAGTTAACATAGCCTTTTTAAGGGATCTGCCTGTTAATAAGGAAATGAAGAAAGGAGGGAGAGAGGGAAATGACTATCCATTTATTCATTCTCTTATTTAAAAACACATTGTATAAATAATACAGTTTAGCAGGTCAATTTTTAGAAAACATTAATGCTAAAGTCAAATAAACCTTGGTAACCTATTGTCTACAAAACTCAAATGTCAGCCGGGCGCGGTGGCTCACGCCTGTAATCCCAGCACTTTGGGAGGCCGAGGCGGGTGGATCACGAGGTCAATTGATCGAGACCATCCTGGTCAACATGGTGAAACCCCGTCTCTACTAAACATGCAAAAATTACCTGGGCATGGTGGCGCGCGCCTGTAGTCCCAGCTACGCAGGAGGCTGAGGCAGGAGGATTGCTTGAACCCAGGAGGTGGAGGTTATGGTGAGCCGAGATCGCGCCATTGCATTCCAGCCTGGGTAACAAGAGCGAAACTCCATCTCAAAAAAAAAAAAAAAAAAAAAAAAAAAGAACTCAAATGTCTTGTCAAGGAATGGGACGAGCATCACATTCAGAGCAGTGGATACCTCTGTCTCCATCCTGTGTCACAGATGTTGTACCATCCAGCCCGCGACAGTAAGGATCTCCCATACTATCTCATCCCAGTGCTCCGCTTTGCACCTGTAAGCAGTGGCCTCTGTCATTTTACTGTGCTTCTCTGCCCACAGTACCTGGAAAATACCCTAAAGGTCAGCAATAACGTCATCTCTGTGGGAAACAACAACAACGTTTTTTTCTAGTACACGTTATTGTCTTTAAATCTCTTTTCATCACATAATTATATGGCCACGGTGGATCGAATTCTTGGTGCTAATTCGTTCCTCTCTTGTAGTGACGTCATATGTTGATAGCTTTCCCACAGACGGTGCTGTTTCCCAGCCCTTAGCCCACGTGACTTGCTTTTTCCAATAGGATGTTAGCAAGATTTGACATAATTTGAGGCTTGAAAAGGGCTGTGTGGTGGGGCCTGTCCTCTTGTGCTCTGTCCTAACCATGAGCTGACATACCCTGGGTGGCTGCTGTGCCTTCATCCCAGTTCTCAGAACTAGACACGTCAACCGACTGTAGCCTGACCTGCAGTCCAGAGACAAGCACAGCTGAACCCGAATCAACTGAACCCCAACTAATTCACACAGTGAGGGGAGAAAAATTAAATGTATGCGTAGGAATTTTTTGATAGTTAAAGGTTTTTTCTTTTCTTTTTTTTTCTGGACCAGTGTTACTGTGGCAACACGTAACCGATAAAATGCCCTTTATTGATTGGGAGTTCAAAGACAGTACCTTATTTACCCATATATTAATAAAGGTTTATTGGTTGAATTAAAAAAATAATTATGCCTTTATTGTGACAGATTTAAAAGATCGGGAATAAGTGTTAAACCTTCGAGAATCTTAGTGTTCAGGTAGGACAGGCAAGACGTACATATAAATAGCTAAGCGGTGAAGAAGAATGTGATGTCATGTGTCATGAGACTGCTCCCAGGGAAGTTTTATGACTGTGACAAGACAGCCCTTCTTTTCAAGAAAAGGAAAAGGAATTTTTCATGATTGTAAGAGAACAGTCATACACTTAAAAATGGAGATTTTAAGGTACACAGAATTTTAGTAGTCAGAAATTTTTGGCGAGACCAGCTCCCAATACATTAATGTGGGTTTAAGATCTCTTAAAGTGATCAAGTGGTCAGTGAAAAAGAAAGAGAGACAAGGAAAAGGATTTCTTTAAAGCTGGGCCCAGGGGAGACACCACCTAATGCTGCTCTGTGGATGTCTAACATTTCCCTAAAAACCCTCAGTTTTTTATGGTGCTCTTTCAATAAAGGAGGGGGAGCAAGGTTACGCAAAGTTTCAGTGATAAGTACACAGAAAGAATACATTTGTAAAAACTGGCGCACAAAAATCACAACGTGGTATTATAAAAGCAGAACAATGTAAAGATAACTTTCTGTGTGTAAGCATAGAAACCATACCCCTTAGCAAGTTTGTAGGTTACACATAAACTTATGATTATCAGCAAGAACATATTGGGCTCACAGCTACAGGGGGAACAGGATCTGACAAAGGACAACCCGCCTCACCACAAAGCTGCAAGAGGGAGGGCCTCCATGCAGGCCTAGAGGAGCAGTGGGAGGAGAAAGGCTTTTACATCCTTATCTCAACCACAGAGACAGACGCCCCTCATCCGTTTATAGGCTCTCCATAAGGGTCACATTCCCTTTTTAGGGCCCTAATCGATATGCCTTTCCTGGGAAAGGAATCCAGATAGACCTCTCCATTACACGTCCGTTTATAGGCTCTCTGCAACGGTAAGCCCATGACGCGCTGTCGTCTCTCTCCGGCAGTCAAGCTACATGATTTGTCCCTTTCACAGAGTTCCTGTTTTTACCGGAACAGTTCAGCAGAGCCAAAATTACAAGTTACATCTCAGCAGAAACTACGTTACAAGTTACATCTCAGCAGAGCCAGAGTTACAAGTTACATCTCAGCATTTCACATTATCCTTCATTTTCTCAAATATAATCAATACAGTAAGTAACAAGCATCACAAAGCAAATAACTCATTTCAAGGAAACCAAATTCTAAGAGAATTTACAGGTTAAAAATCAACAATGTCTTATTATTCAGGTAGCTTGGGTTTTGCCAGAAGCTTGGGGTTGCTCAGTCACCACAGAGGGGTTCAGTGTATTCCCAGCAACAAATAAAGTGGAATTGGTAAAGAAATGGAAACAGGCACTCTGGAAAAATAAACAAAAGTCCTATAGGCAGGTACCTGAAGAAACGCAAAGCTAGGAACCATGAGAATTTCACTTGTGCTAGTGTGTAGAAAAAATAAAAGTTACTTCATGAAATAGGGATGGAAAACTTTATTGACAATCACATTTTTAATTTCACATTTTTAATTTTATACCAATAAATTTTGATTTTCTCCTTAGGAAACAGGGGGCTTTGGGATAGTTTCTGCAGAACGTGCTGACAATGCAGTGTTTTGAGATACGGAGTCACTGGCTGGAACAGCCCAGGCTCTGCTCTTGTCCCTGTAGAAACAGGAAGTGCTTCAACACTTTAGCCCAGTGGTCATCTTTCTTCAGGGTAAAAAACCCAGGGTGGGTTGCTTTCCAGGGTCCCTCAGCTGTGGCACAGGTGTGGGCAGAGGCCGACAAGACTCCATTCACCCTGGGCAGCTTCCAGAGCCTTGGAGAATGGGTTCGTCATGAATCCTAGGCTTCTGCTGTCTTACTGCCTACCTGGGAGTAATAAAGTTGTTTCACTTAACTTGTTCTGTGAGTGTTCAGTCTCAATGGTCTCATGCAAGTAGTAGACATTGCAGTCCAAGAGGCAGCGGGCTGAAGTGCTGATCTGTGCACAGTGGACTTCCTTTTCAGGGGCCATCACAGGCCTTGCAGGACTTGTACTGCAGGTTTCTGGAAGGTGAGTTAATGCATTCATGATGTAGTAAGATAAAAGAATTTTATTCATGACATATTATGTTAGGCTGAAATGCTATGTAGCAAGTAGAGCAAAAATACGTTTTTTAAAACAAGATAAAAATATATAAAATGTCTAAATATTAAAGAAGAGCATATTCACGTATATTTTAAGTGAATAGTTATGGATAGCAAATTTTTATAATGTTTAGAGTCTATTGGATGCATTTTAAGAAGCAATATAACAGTTTTATTTTAAAAATGTCAAATTTTACAGAGTTGGGTGTTACATCCATGCAACTAATTAAACTGAAGTAGAAACATTTTAGATGCAAACTTTAAATGCGTAAGGGAGTACAGCACTTATCAAAATTTTAAGAGGGAGTAGAACAAAAAGATTTGAATATCACCCTTGATTCTATTCACAAAATGATAAAATTACATGAAAATATTTTCTTTGTCTTATAAATTTTTGAAAGACTATCCGAATAGTCCACTGCATTTTCCAACGTATATTAGCCTTTTCAAGGTTGTAGAAATCATTACATTTATTTGATCACTAAATTTTTCCTCACTTCCTTTTCAGATCATGTTTGTTTATATACACTAGAGGTGCTTTTCTGTAAACACAACCCAAGAAAACACTTAAGTAGTGTATGGGCCAAAAATTAATTAATTTGGCTTTTTTTATATATAGATGAACATTGCTTTGGTAATTTGCGGAGAATATAAATCTCTCTATATCCTACCATTCTTAACAATTAATTATAGTCTTAGAAATATTAGTGGATACAAATCTGGAATTTTGAAAGCCTAGTAAAGTTGGACTCTATTAAATGGAAACAGAGAAGCCACACGATTCTGAATCACTTTAAGGTTAATTGGATCACTAAGCATGATGCAGAAGATGATGATTGAGGCAGGGAGGCAGGACAAGCTTTCTGCAAATAAATCAGTTGAGAGATACTGTTTAGAGATAAAAATGGTTTTGGAGGAGCAACTAAAAATAAAGAATGTTCTTAGGATCACTGGTATTTGTAAATGTATTACATAATTTTTTTCCCAGCTGGTTTGTAATATTTTTAAAAGCTGAGATAGTTTTGTTTCCCCATAGCAGAAGACTTCAGTTGTTGGGTAGCTAAAATATTTCCTAGTTAATATTACTGTCATATAATTTCAGAACAATTTATATAATGAAGGATATATAAATTATATGTGCATGATTAAGTTTTAAATATTGTCTCAAACTATTTCTTGTTTTATTTTAAAAAATAGAACCACAGAAATGCAGAGATGTGAAAAATTATCAGTAAGAGAACAAGATACACAAATTAAGAGGAAATAAAGAAAATTCAGGGAACATAAGAACACTGAACAATATCTAATTAGTACTTTTGGAGATATTCAAGCGGATACTATATATAGTAAGGTAAAATTTTTAAAAATAACTATTAAAAATCAACAAAGAATGGAAAAGAGTTTTGGAAATTAACACCATAACTATTTAATGTTAAAAATTTGTGTAGATTCATTTATTAACAAACTCCTGTCTTTTATCTTCTAGGAGACTTTGTTCTACAGTGAAATATCTCTTTCAATACTTTACTCACCCACCCTTCTAGTTCCCACAATCCCAGCTTTACTTGTGGCATTTAGTGTTATCCACGCATCTTACTTGATTTTTTGATCCTCCTCCATTTGTAAAGTAGCATTCTGTAAGATTTTTTCTATTTCCTTAATTTCTCCCTTTCTTTCTCCTCTCGTATTCCAACCCTACTTTTTCTACCCAAATATGAACATTAACGTTGTCCACCTTCACATTCCAGTGGCTACTGTTTTAATCATCTTTTCTCTTTGGCTCTTTTCTGCAGTCAGGGTGTACTAAGTCTTCAGTCTATCAACTTTCAGTCCACAGGGAGCTTGACAGCTTTTCCCTTCCACAAGACATTGTGCTGACTCATGTTGATGATGACGTGCTGCTTGGACCTGGTGAACAGGAAGTAGAGACTAGTCTAGACATATTGGTAAGACATTTATTTGCTTGTCAGAAGGTGGAGAATAAATCTCATCAAAACGTAGGGGCCTTCCATCTCAGTGAAATTTCTGAGGATACAGTCGTTTGGGGTATGTCAACATATGGATTCTACGTTGAAGGATAAGTTGTTGCTTCTGGCCTCTCCTAAAACCAAAAAAATGTACCACATCTGGGGAACCATTCTGGATTTTGGAGGCAACATATTCCTCATTGGGATGTGCTGCCCTGGCCCATTTACAAATGCACCAGAAAAAGCTGCAAGTTTTGAATGGGGCCATATGATCCAGAAGATGAAATAGTGCTGAAAGTGTCAGGGGAAGTTAGAGATGCTGTTTGGAGCCTTTGCCAGGCCCCACAGGTCAGTCAAAGTGCACACCCTTTAGATTTTGGAGAAAAGCCCCCCATCCTTGGACAGTTATCCTATCCAAGTGGATAACTCCCTTTTCTTCTGATGGAACTTTTGCCTTGCTACTAAGCTTTGGTCACTATTGAGCACTTAGCCATGAGCCAACAAGTTACCAGACAACCTGAGCTGCCCATCATGAACTGGGTTGTCTAAGTCACTAAGCTTTAAAGTCGGGTATGCACAGCAGCACCGCCTGATCACTCCAGCAGGCCCTGAGGCAACAATTCAGTTACAGGGGGAGGTGGTACAAACTCCTATGACCTCAGCTTATGCTGCATTATCCTCTCTCTCCCACGCTGTTAGTATGGCCTCACAAGGAGCTCCCTACAGTTAGCAGTGGAAGAGAACACATGGACCTGTTTTACAGGTGGCCCTGCATGATGTGCAAGCACGCTTGAAAGTTTTGCTCTTTTCTGGGACATCCTGAAGAGCAGTAGTGAAGGGAAACTCTCCCAGTTGGTAGAACTTTGAGCAGTGCACCTGGCTTTTTTTTTTTCCTTCTCCCCTTTTTTTTCATTCCAAAGGAGAAGTAGCTGGAGTTATGACTCTGATGTTGGGGAGAAGAGGTGAAAAAAGCCAAGCAATTCCAAGCTTTGAGAGGCTTGAATTTGTCCACCTTAAAAGATGCAGAGACTCTGGCTATTTGAAAAATACAGGAACACTGAGAAGGAATGTGCAGAAATGACAGAAGCAACCCAGAGAGATCGAGACAGAGTAACAAGAATGTTGACACCAAGTACAATTTTTATTGTATATTTTTTCTGAATGGAACATAAACAATAGGGCTTAATCTATCAAAAGTACAAACGTTAACTAACCAGTTTCACTTAATCTCTCTATCACATGCCAAATTCCCATATATATGTGGATCCATTTATCTACTTGCTTTTTACTGTACCAAATGCCATACTGTTCACTGGCATAGGATTAAAATGTCTGTTATCATATCTGTCAGTAACATATTTTCTACCTTTAAAATTATCTTGTCAATTCTTTAGCCTTTAATTTTTCATATGAATGCAAAAGTCAACTTTTCAATTTTCATGGACAAATATTATTAGGATTTTAATGGGAATAGCATGGACTTGCAGATTAATTGACATCTTTATAACATTGAGCCTTCCTATTCATACACACTGTATATTGCTTTACTTATTCAAGTCTTTTATCTTTCTCAAACTGTATCATCTTCTCTAAGAACATCTTGTTTATACCCGATTAGATTGGTTTCTAGGAACTTCATTGTTAACGTTTGGCTGCCATTTTAAATAGAATGTATTTTTTATTACATTTTTGGTTTCTTTGTGTCCTTGTGTCGAGATGTTATTAATTTTTATATGTCGATTATATATGGCAATCTTGCCCAACACTATTAGTTCTAATAGTTTATACATTCTAACAGATTGTTAATATAAATAACCATATTATCTGCAAATAAAGTAATGTAACTTCTTCCTTCCATTTTTATGTCTTATTTTTCTTTGTTGTCTTATTTTCTTGACTAACATTTCAAGTTCAACATCACCCTGCAGAGATAATAGGTCTCTTCTCTGTCTGAATTTACCGAGATCATTTCTAAATTTTTCTTAAGTTGGTATCTTGTTTGCCATAGATTCTTAACAAATACACTTTTCAAAAATTTATAGTTAAATAGATTAAGGTTTTTTCCTTCTATTCCCACTTTGCTGATGATAGATGTTACTGTGAATAATGTTGACTTTTAGATTGTTGACAATTGAATTACTTTTATGCATATATTGAAATAATTTTGTAACTATTTCACAAATGTATGTTTAAGGTGGTTTTATGTTAATGTATTTTTAAATATTAAACTACTACTTTTATGTTTTTTGATTAATCTTACCTGGTATCTTTATAAATGTTATATGATTATTTATTAATTTGCTATTACTGTTTAAAAAAAAATACAATGGCTCTTTTTTTGACAAAACCTATCTTGAAGGATAAAACCCGTACAGAAAATTATACAAATTATTAGTTTATACATCTCACTGAATTTTCACAAAGAGGTTAAACCCATGCAGTCATTGCGTGGTTCAAAAAACAGAATATTACCAGAAACCCAAGAGGTTTTTTTTGATTTTTATTCCATTCACTGTCCTGCTTAAGGGTAATCACTAAGCTGATTTTTAACATCCCGAATTAGTTTTGCCTTCTTTTTTAATGTAATACAAATAGAATAATAGTGCATGTTTTGTTTTATATCTATCTTCTATTTTTCTCTATTTTTAAGATTCAGTTATTCTACTTTGAAGATATAATTTGTTCACTCTTATTTTTATGAACATATATTAAATGATTTTATTACAATTTATTTGTTCTGCTATGACAAACATTTAAATTGTTTCTGCTTCTTGATCATTACTTATCTATGAATATTGCTTCTGTAGTACTATTTTCCAATTAAGGTAATGTTTGTACAGTAAGATGCATAGATCTCATGTATAATTCAAATAATTTTTACATATATGTGCCCCTGTAACCAGTATCCAATGCAGATATAGCACCTTTCCATCACTCTTGAAATTCCCTTTGTGTACTTCTTCAATCAATTCCCCTCCTATGGACAGCCACTACTCTCATATCTATCACTATAAATCACTGTCATCTTTATTTGGACTTCTATAAATAAAATCAGAGTAGCTACTTTTTTGCCTGGCTTCTTTCATTCATCATAAAGATTTGGGGGCTGCTTACTCATTCAACACTTGATGGACATTTGGGTTATTTCATTTTTTTGGCCATTATATGAAATAAACCACTATCAACATTCTGCATGTGTTTGTGTGTGATGTTTTTGGAAATATGCCACCATTACTCTTTAGTAAATTTGGGAGGGAAATGTCTGGGTTAAGGGTGACTGTATATAAGGTTTAACTTTATATGAAAGTTCAGTTTTCCAGAGCAGTTGTACCTTATTATACTCCCAAAAGTAATTTCTGAAATTTCAAGATATTTATATCTGTACCAACATTTGCTGATGTCAGTTTTTAAAATTTTATTCTTTATATTATATGTGAAAGGGTAAAGCATTTTAATTTGAATTTGAATCCTCGTGAATACTAATGATGTTAAACATTTTTTCAAGCTCTTTCAATTCTTACATTTTTTATTATAAAATGTCTGTTTTCATCTTTTGTCCATTTTTAGTAGGGGGTTAGTTGTTCCATTGTTGGCTTGTAAGAATTTTTGTTTCATATATTTTGAGTATAATTTTTCAAATGTATGCATTACAAACATTTTACTGGGTTTTAATAAAATGTTTAAAGATTTAACTTATTTTCTTTTCTTATGTATTTTCAATTGATTCTCATAAATACTTGTTAATCCAAAGTCATAAATATGTTTCACTATATTTTATAGTAGAATGTTTACAGCTTCAATTCTTTCATGTAGACTTAAAATCCTTCTCAGATTATATTTGAGAATGGTGTAAAGCAAATGTTAAGGTTCATTATTTTCTATGCATGTATTTAGTTGTTCAATATCAAATGTTGAAAAGATTTTCTATCCCCATTGATTTTTCTTGGCACATTCACTGAAAGAAAATTGGCCTCACGAGTGAGTCTGTTTGGGAACTCCCTACTGTGTTCCACTAAGCTTTATTTCTATCCTTATCTTACACTACCTTGTCTTCATTGCTGTAACCTTGTAATAAATCCTATAATCAGGTGGTACAAAGCTTCCTGAATGTATTATCATTTTTTACATTGTTTTGCCTATTCTATGTTCCTTGTATTTTCCTATGAATTTTAGAATTGCCTTTTTAATTAACATCAAAACCGAAACAAATATACCAACCAACAAACAAAACGTTGCTAAGTGTTGATGGAAATGCACTGAGTTTAGGGAGAATTACCTCCATAATATCTCTCTTTGTTTAGGCCTTTTCAGTTACTCTAAATGTTTTTCATGTGGAAGTCTTACAAATTTTTGTTAAATAAATTTTAGGGACCTTACTTTTTTGATCTTCTGTTGTACTTATTTTAATTTTTACTTTTTTGCTAATAGCCAGAAGGCATAAACTCGACTTTTAAAATTCTTTTAGAGTGTTTGCGGGATGTGTGACTGTTTTTTTTTCTTTTTTTTTTTTGCTAATTTTAGCAGCTTTTGTTGTACAAAATTGACACACAATAAACTGCTTTTATATAAAATGTACAATTTGATAAGTTTTAATATATGTATATATCTGTGAAACAGTTGCCAAAATGTGTAATCCCTAAAAGTTTCCTCATTCACTTTCCATTTTCTGAGTCTATCCCCTTCCTGTCTCACTCCCTCTCATCCTCAGATAACCACTGATCTGCCTGTTGTACTTCCTACAGTTTCGTAGGAATGGAATCCTACACTACGCATACTTGTTTAATCTTGCATCTCTCATTCATCTTAATTATTTTGTTGTTCATTCATATTATTGTACATATCAATAGATTCATCCTTTAGATTGCCAGTGATATTTTGTTGTGCAAGTACACTGCAATTTATTTAATCATTCAGCTGTTGATGAACATGCAGTTTGTTTCCATTTTTTGGCGATAGGAGATGAAGCCAACATGTTTATTCATGTAGAACTCTTTGCATGAGCATATGCTTTAATTTCTCTTGGGTAAATACTTAGAAGAGGAATAGCTGGATCTCATTCACAGTATTTGTTTAACTTTTTTTTATTTTTTAAAGAAACAGCTTAGTTGTTTTCTAAAGAGGTTACAGCATTCGACATTCATACCAATGGCGTATGAGAGTTCCAGTTCTTCCAAATCCTTACAGACATGAAATTTAGTTATTCTGATAAATAAATAGTGGTATCTCATTTGTGGCTTTAATATTGCATCTCCTTAACACTAATAATGTTGAGCATTTTTATGTGCTTATTTTTCGTTTATATAGTTCTTTGACAAAATGTCTATTAAACTATTTCACCTATTTGTTTTTCTTTTTCTTTCTTTCTTTTATTTTTTTTTTTGGTCTGAATCTCGCTCTATTGCCCAGGCTGGAGTGCAGTGGTGTGATATCGGCTCACTGAAACCTCTGTTTCCCGGATTCAAGCAATTCTCCTACCTCAGACTCCCAAGTAGCAGGGATTACAGGCATCTGCCATCATGCCTAACTAATTTTTGTGTTTTTAGTAGAGACGGGGTTTCACTGTGTTGGCCAAGCTGGTCTCGAACTCCTGACCTCATGTGGTCCACCTGTCTCAGCTCCCCAAAATGTTGGGATTACAGGTGTGAGCCACCCCAACTGGACTTCTTTTGCTCATTTTTAATTGGATCATTTTTTCCTTTTGTTGGAGAACTGTGTTTAGAAACCATGGTGTAAGTATTATATGTATCCAGTACCATTGACCTGTTGCTGCTCCCAAGGCATCTCTGTGGACAGTTAGGAACACAGTTACCGCTGTATCTCCAAATCACATATGTTGGAAACTCAATCCCCAATATGGAGATGTTGACAGGTGGTAACTTTAAGGGTTGATTAGGTCATGAGGGTAATGGCATTTCTGTAGGAGTGAGTTCATTATAGAAAGTTGTATTTGGCCCTCTTGCTCTCTCTCACCATCTCTTGCCTTTCTGCCATGGGATGATGTAGTAAGAAGGCCCTTGGTAGATGCTGGTCCCTTGACCTTAGATTTCTCAGCATCCACAATTGTGAGTCAATAAATTTCTGTTCATTATAAATTACTTAGTTTGGGGTACTCCATTATAGAGGCACAAAATATGCTAAGATGAACACGTATTGCTATACATAAAAATACTTACAAATGTATACATAGTGAATCCATTCACATTTGATTATCTTTGCATGTTGATAATTCTGAGTTCACAGAAGTAGTTTAGATTTCAATCCAACTTGACAGGATTCAATCTAGGGTTTTCATTTAAAAAAAACTTTCCATATTTTTATCTTCATAGTTTACTACTGAGAAGACTGGATTCCATTATCTTTACTATATTTACTTACTTGCAGTTTTCTTTTATGTAATCAATCTCCTGCCACATTTCTGTCCCTTCTCCCTGTGGACACTCTGCAATTCCACTTGAGTTCTGACATCACATAGAGGAATGCTTCCTTGCCCAAATGATCTCTTTAACCCACTCAGAATTGGACATGTACGCTAATCCAGACCAGGCTGCACAACCCCAGCACTGGACTCACTCCTTCCTGTCTCAAGCTCTCATATCCTGTTCAGGGCCATCGAACTCCACTCTCCCCTCCACCTACATTCCCTAAGTTAGGATACCTGTTTTGTTGCCCACTATCTGATGGATTTCAGAAATAGAAATGTTCAGAAAGCAAAGAAAGAAAAGAGAAGGGAATGCAAGTGGAAGTAAAAAAGGAAAAGGAAGAAATTCAGCTAAATTTTCAAAATAGAAACTTACATAAAGATAATGGAAAGTAAATTTATTGTATGCTTTCATGGAAGTTTGTTTGATCAAAAGGGACAAGTTAAGAAGACACAATAGAGAAAGACAGAAGAAAAGAGAAAGAGTGAGTATAATATAGAAATCACCATCATATTCGTTAGAAGCAAGTTATTAGGTTCAGGCCACACTCAAGAGGAGAGGATTATACAGGTATATGAATACCATGATATGGAGACCATCAGAAGTCACTTTAGAAGGCTGCCTACAATCCCTTTTATCTTCAAATATAAAAATTTTATAAGAGCACGTTTATTTTATTCTCTCTCCAAACTTTGTTGTATTGTTTAGAGAGAGAATAAAAAATTCATTTTAATTCTACTTATATCGTATGTTTCTCATGTTATCATATGTTTTTTTTGTTGTTGTTGTGATACAACAAAAGCATACAACAAGCATCTGTACTTATGTGCAGATGCTTCTCAACATATGATAGGGTTACATCCCAATAAACCCAGTGTAAGTTTAAAATACTGTAAATTGAAAATGCATTTAGTACACTGAACATACCAAACGTCATATTTTAATTTAGCTTTCTTCAATTGTGCGCAGAACACTTATTTCACCTCCAGTTGGGGAAAATCATCTAGCACAAAGTTTGCTTTATAATAAAATGTTGAAAATTGAAACACAACATTGTTCATAGGAAAGACTTCTATAGGCTTGGAGTTCAAAAAGAAAATCGTAAGCTAAGGAATTGTTGAAACATTTTAGTAAATTTATGCTTTTTGTTAAAAATAACATGCATAGCTGGCCGCAGTGGCTCACGCCTGTAATCCCAGCACTTTGGGAGGCTGATGCAGGTGGATCACGAGGTCAGGAGTTTGAGACCAGCCTGGCCAACATAGTGAAACCTCTTCTCCACTAAAAATACAAAAAATTAGCCAGGCATGGTGGTGGGTGCCTATAATCCCAGCTACTCAGGAGGCTGAGGCAGGACAATCACTTGAACTCTAGAGATGGAAGTTACAGTGAGCTGAGATCACATCATTGCACTCCAGCCCAGATGACATTGCGAGACTGTCTTAAAAAAAAAAAAAAAGAAAAAAAGAGAAAGAAAAGTAAAGAAGAGAAAAAGAAAAGAGAATAACATCCATAGAAAATCATGTAGCATTGGAATTCCTAATGCTTATAGATGGTTCTTTTCCGAACATGACTACAGACAATGAACATTCTCTTTGCAATGTCACCTTTAAAACCCACTGAACACCCACACATTTTCCTGTTATGCTTTCCTACGGGCATATCTGACACAAACATAAAATCATCTATCCCAGTACCCTACAACCACCCAATTTCAATCTGAACACGTTACAACTGAAAAAAATGTTATTTCATAGAGACGTTTAAAATTGAGAAAATAGATTGAAAACATAATGCAAGTGAGCCAGTGGGTTTTAAAATATTTAATATAATTCTGACTCCTCTTTTCAGTAACCAAGTACTGTCAAAGTAACTGGTTTAGCTTCAGGTGATATCTGATTAATCCACTTTCTATGGTCAACTCATTATGGGCATGAATGCACTTTGCCTTAATTTTGTAGTTCGAGTATCTTCTTCCCCACTGCTTTTACATTCTTATTGCAAGCATTCTTCAATGATATCATTGTGGGATTCTTTTCTGCCTTTTAGATGAAATTCAAATAAACTCCAGGCCCTCCAGTTCATCATTTATCTAAACCCGTAGTTTGATAAGCTAACACGCTTATTTCATCATATTTTAGACATTTATACCCAGTAAGGAAAATGTCTAGCAGCTTTAGAAAAGGAAGCCAGTCACATGCTCAGGCAGAGCGCCATATTGTGTTTTCAGCTTTGAACCAACTGCTGCAACCTCCACTCACCTAATGACCTTTAAGTATAATCTTAACATACTTAGTGTGGAAAACTTATAGATAGAGAGTATTGACTTTGTAGAGAGAAATTTTTTTCTTTTTTTTTCTTTTTCTTTGAGACAGAGTCTCTGTTGCCCAGGCTGGAGTATGGTGGTGTGACCTTGGCTCTCTCCAACCTCCATCGCCGTGGTTCAAATAATTCTCCTGTCTTAGCCTCCTGAGTACCTGGGACTACAGTCCTGCACCAGCATGCCCAGTTACCTTTTGTATTTTTAGTAGAGACAAAGTTTCACCATGTTGGCCAGGTTTGTCTCAAACTTCTGACCTCAGGTGATCTGCCTGCCTTTGCCTCTCAAACTGTAGGGATTACAGGTGTCAGCCACTGTGCCCAGTGATGCAAGCTTTTTATACGTATGTATACACACACCCACACAGTATCTGTGTGTTTGAGAGGGTGAAAGAGGGAAAATGAGAGAGAGAGAGAGAGAGAGAGAGATCTAGTAGCCAGGAGGAAGAATACAGGGGTTAAGATGAGAACATTATCTTTTCAAGGAGGTTTTGTCCTGGAAGTCAAACATAAAATTTTCTGCTTATGTCATATTGCTTAGCATTCTTCACATGCTTACCATTTATAGAGGATTCTTGAAAGCACTTTTATCTGAGAAGCTATGTGCCCATCCAAAAATCAGAAGAATTAGAGAAAAAAATTTTAAAGAGAATTATCCATGTTTACAATAAGGGTTAAGCTGTGTGGAATTTAAGAATCCAAAGATGGTTTAAAATCTGTCTATGTTATTTAGGACTTTCATGCACAAAACCATGTACAAAGAAATGCAAAACAAGTTAATACATGCTAACATCTATCTTTTTGTTCTTTAAAAAGGAAACAATAGAAAGGGGCTTGCTAAAATTGACAAAAATGTCCTATTATACGAAACATCCTACTAATATAAAAATTTTAGATACCTTACTTCTATAAAATTGTATGGTATAATTGACTACCATGGACAATAAAACTAATAGACACTTGATTGCAACTAAAGAGAAGTGGAAATTTAAAAGCTCTCATGCTTAATTCATTGTTTCATTAGGAAAATTATTATGTACCACATAGCCACTAGGAGTTGTGATTTAGGAATATAACCATGACTATAGTTATCTCTGTCTTCAGGAAGCTATATATCATTTTATTTCAGAGCGGGATGTAAGCAAGTAAACAACCAGAACACAATATAATACATGCTAAAATTGAGGCAGAAAAAATTTCTATGGGAGAACAAGTATGGTGTATTTAACCCACAAATGTGGAGAAGTGTCAATCAAGAAATGTCTCTGGAGATGTTGACATGTCAGGTAAATTGTGGAGAGTTGCTCATTGTTAGCCAAAAATGGGGGGAACCTATGCATTGCACATAGTGATAACTTAGTTTCAAAAGCACAAAGGTAAAAAGAGTGCTTGCAACTTTCACAAGATGCTAACTAAAATAGTTAAGTTTGACATGTAGAGCCAGGGAGTGAGTTAGGCTGACTAGATCACAGTGGGCTGTGTATCATCTAAACACATTTAACTGTTGAAGTGTATGATTTTGCAAAAATCTCATGAGATCTCAATCTTCAAGTCCAATAGGCTGTACTTCCAACCCTTAACTATTCAGCATTTTTTTCTAGAATTATTTCTTTAGCATCTGATTTTTTTTTTCCAATTCTTTGTAGATGGCCAGAGGCAATGAGACAGTATGGTTCTTTCAAGATAAAGTGCCAAGCGTGCAGTTAAAGTTTATAGCAAATGTTCCATGTGGAGATTCAGCAGAGAGAAAGCTTTGCCTAAGAAGATGCTAATCTGATATATTTAAATGGGTGGGAGGAGGGGGGTAAAGAAGAGTCTCATTACAGATTCAGCAGTGAGTGACTCTAAGGGATGGGTACTGGTAGAGCTTCCTGAACCTCCAGTGAAGCCAATAAGCCTGTGACATCAAACTCCCTGAGCTGTAAACCCAGATGCTCTAACTCCAAACTCAAGCAACATCACCCATCTGCTTCTGTTTTGCATTCTGGCTGTGTTACAGAGCTCCTACAGGAGTGCTAAATTGTTGGGAGTTTCCTCCATGCCTGCCTTTCAATATTAACCTTTAGGCTATCAATTTGCCTAAATTAAGTACCACAAAATACCTTTAGGTTATGAAATTGCTTAAATTATGCACCATGGAATATAAATAAACAATCAGACTTTCAACATGATTGCACCCCTTGTGAGGCATGTGTAGAGAGCTCAGCACTAACATGCTTTATATTGCGAAGTTGCTAAAATGTATTTTATGGGCTTTCTCACTCAGGCTTGACTGCAGTCTAAAGGAGAGCTAAGCTTCTTGCCTATTATTGTTGCCTTCAAGCCCGGAATGATGATAAGATATGCTTTCTGTTATCAAGTGGTGCAATGGGCTGGTCTGTGACCATAGCTGCAGCCTGGATTGCACTGACTTGTCCTTTTATTATGAAAAGTTCTGTGTAGAATGAACTGTGCCTTCCCCACAACAACAAAATCACGTTGAAGCTATACCTGCAACGTGACTATTGGAAGTCAGATCCTGCTGCCTCCAGGACCTGAGACTCCGCCAGGCCACGTAAACAAGGGTTCTGTTTTTAGAGAGGTAATTAAAGTTAAATAAGATCATAGGGTAGGGCCCTGATCTGATGTGTTCGGTCTTTTTATGAGAAGAAAAAGAGATGCCAGCAAACTCTCTCTTTCTTCAAGAGCACAAAGCAAAGCCAACTGAGCACAGAATAAGAAGGTGGCCATCTGCAAGCCAGGGAGAGAGACTTCATCAGAAACCAACCCTAAATTCACCTTGATCTGGGACTTCTAGACTCCAAAACTGAGAAAATAATGATCTGACATTTAAGCCTGCCCATCTGTGGTATTTTAATGGTAGTCCAGGTAGGTAGTATAGACTCCTTCAGCGAAGGACAGAGAATATTTAGAGAATCTATTTTGGAATGCCTCTAAAAAGATACATAGGGTACCATGAAGAAGAGAATCAAACATATTTCTTTGGTCATTGCAGTATACAGTTTCTAAGATGGACCCCATGAGTCCTAATGTTCACACTGTTTTCTAATGCCCCATCCCCTTGAATGTTGGGTGGACCTATTCACTTGCTTCTAATGAATAGAAGCTGGCAGAGGTGATAGGATGTCACCCAATCAGGTGTGACAGATTGAACGAGAAAAAACCTCAGAATGCCGAGTTCAAATTTAATTTCAGATAAACCACTCTTTTTTAGTATTATCTTGCCCCTTGAAACATTTGGGAGACACTTATACCAAAAAAAAAAAAAAAAGAATGTTGTTTTTTCTCTGAAATTTAAATTTAAATGGGGAGGTTTTATTTTACTGGGCAACCCTACACTAGTTTTGAGCAAATAAATGTGAAAAACTTGGCGGATGTCACTTTTAAGGTTACAATAAGACTGTGGCTTCTATCCTTGGTGCCCTCTCTCTACCATTCACTTTCTGAGAAGCCAGCTGCTACATTTTTAGCTTCCTTAGGGAGAGGTTATTGTGGTAAAAAATTGATTGATGTCTTTGGCCAACAAATACCAAGAAACTGAGTCCTGCTAACAGCCTCATGAGTGAGCGTGGGATTTGATACTCAGCCCCTAGAACCTCGGTCATTCAGCCAATACCTTGATTATAATAGCTTCCTAACCAGAGAAGCCAGCTGAACTCTGTCCATATTTCTAACCTATAAAAACTATGAGCTCATTAATGTGTCTTGTTTTAATTGCTAAACTTTGGGTAATGTGTTAGGAAGCAACTGATGACTAATGTAGTCACCGAGCTTTCACTAAATCAGCCAGCTGATTCTTCTTTCCTGCAAGGTCATGTGCAGCCTCTGAAGCAGTTGCATGAGCCTACTTGCCCAAGTAGCACCCTGAACATGCTATCCCTCTTCCCAGGAGAACTTGGTTCACTCCAGTCTCCACTCCTCTTCACTTGGTTCTATGGTTAATTATACCTTAGTGCACAGCCCAGCAATCACCCCTGGTAGGAAGCTTTCTCTGTATTTGAGGCTAATTGTGCATATATCCAAACATGCTTTGAATAGTCATATTGCATTTATTTTACTACTCCACTGTGGTACAGTTTCACTTATGCCTTCTTTTTTACTCTTCCACAATTTCCAATGGTTTTGTTGAGTACTCCATCTCACATGCAGTGGATATCAACAAAGAGTTGATAAATGAGAAGGATCAGAGCAACACTTAAAAAAACAAGTAGAGCATGTTTGGTCTGATCCTTCAGGATTTATGGAAGGAAGAATAAATCCTGATTATGTTCTTCCTGCTTAGAAAATAATGATTTCATTTGTTGGAGAGCATCTTGGTGTAGGGTTCAGGAGTCCCTTAAGGCATGGTGCACTGGATTGAGAAGCTGAGGAGAGAGAATGAAAGAACACACATTCTCTCTTTTCTGGAAAGCTGAACTGAGAGCATCAGCAGATGGTAGACTGCGGTCCAGTGTGTGGGTTCTGGGGCAAGACAGTGTGGTGTTGAAGTTGAGACCTACATTGCAGTGATGATGTGGCTTGAGCAAATTATTTAGATCATCCATACCTCAGTTTCCTCATCTATAAAATTAAATGGAAGAAACGTAATATATGTTAAGTGTTTTAAAGACTACACAGCAGTACACAGAGTTGGCTGAATAAGTGCTCCTGCTTTAAGGAATATTCTTGCAGTAGGTATATTTCTACTAAAAATAATAGCAAATAGGTAAACTGGAAAATAAAGCAGTGGAATAAGCTGTGTGGTAATAATAATATTAATAATTAAAAAATGCTTGCTCTGCATGGGAAGCATCCTACCAATAATAAGCTCAAATGAATTAATTTGTATACACACTTTGTGAGAGAGGTACTCTTTGCAGATGATCTATTAGGTGCACAATACAATTAAATAACTTGTTCAGAGTCATAGCATTAGTAGATGTTGAAGCTAGGACTTGACCCCAGATAATGAAGATCTACAGCCTGCACCGCTAACCTTTGTGCTATCCACAATGGTCAGTTTCTATTACCCAAAGCTGGTTAAGTTCCCACTGGCTGAGATTTTGCCTTGGATGAAAAGATAAGTGTCTTTAGCATTCTTATACAGCTTTTTTAGATTTCTAAAATTGTTTGATTTTATTTTTCCCCATTCATTAGTTTTCTACTTTATATGTTTATTTTTAAATAAAATATTTTAAAATATAAGTATTTACCAGAATGTGCTATGGGTAGTAAAGCTAATTTTCTTTTCCTTTTTTTTTTTGTATCTGTTTCCCTTATGTCCTAATGGAGAGAGGCAGCATGTTGGGGACGTGCCCCATTTTTTGTCTGTTTGTTTAATGGTTGGAAACAGTGAAAATTCAGCTTAGCTATTGAACTTTATTGTCCAAGAAAAGGTGTAGTGCTGGTGTAACCTTAACTGTAGTTGTTCCCTGTTCTGAAAGGAAGAACAGAGTCAACTTGAAAGAAGAATGGGCCTGAGGAAAAGTATAGATGGCTGAGTCATGGGAGTCAGTAGATCCTGAATCATATTTGAGGCCGGCATGCAAGAACTGCCCAACACCCTCAAACACCTGAACCCCCAAGGGCTCCCTAGACACCAAACCAGGAGGTCGTGTGCATAACATGGGCCCAGGTACCTTTGAATGAAGGGCTGTAAGTGTCTATGCTCTCAAGACAAATCAGAACAGGTTAGTACACTTGATTGATGAACAAAAGAACCAAATACCCTTGTTACATACGTATTGAACATCTATGATCTGTGAGGCAAAGCGCTAACGAGTGAGGATACAGAGATAAATGCAGACACATGAGTTAGAAATGAAAATATGTAATTACCCTTTCCTAAGTGGGATAATGGATATCTGTACAAGATACCAGGGAGCTGATAAGATGTAATACCTCATGGTATATTACAGGGCAAGTGTTTCTTGAATATACTTTTGAGGAGAGTCAGACGTATGAGATTAAGGAGGGCATTCCAAGCAAAAAGCACTATTTGTGCAAATATGTTAGTATAGGAAAAAAAGAATGACACATTGGGGAAAGTGCAGCTCTCAGTAACAAATAAAAGGGACAATGAATTTGGGAGAAAAAAATATCTTATCCAGGTCTGTAAACATTGTTAAGCTTATAAATTGCCATGTGCAGAATTTTAAGTTGGCTTGAGCCATTTATAAAGTTTTCTTTTAACATCCTAAGGTCTCCCAGCTTTTATGAATTCTACCACATATATTAACTAAGATTACCTAGTTTGAGAAAACTAGAAAACTTTGCATTTGTTTCCTGGCTACTTCAAGAGTATAGTTTATTATGAATTTGCGTGCACGTGCATGGAGGCACATAGCTAGAACTATACAGATGGTAAAGAGGATAAGAACAAGGCAACTTTATGTTGTTGAATTTTTGAAATATATTTCTTGAAACCTCTACCACACACACACAACCAAATACTACTTGTTTCTTGCTTTACTGAACTAAATCCTTTTTTAAAAAAAATTGTAAATGCTATTCATTGGCTTTTGCTATTATCTTCATTTTTTTGTTTGTTTGCTCTCACTCTTCATTTTATTTTCCAAAAAACCTGGATCATTTTATTGGATGGGGACTATTGTAAAGTGTTCTGCATAAAATACTATTGTTGTGTGTTTATAGTTGAAATCTTTGTCTACATTGGTGAAAATGTGCAGACACATATTTGTTTAACAGGTGCCGAGTCCTCAGCAATAGTAATCAACAGAATTTGGTGGTTAAGCTGTCACTAAGCCTCACAAAAATAAACCTGAAAAAAAAAAAAATAAAGGAAGGGCCAGGCTGATAGGCTCTAGGCCTCTAGCCACTGTTGTAAGGACAACGCAATGGCCATACTAAGCTCAGTACCTAGCAAGGTGCAGTACAGGAGGACCTTGTGGTAGTCATGTGGGACATTGTCTGAATCTCTTTGGCTCTCTGCCTCCTCGGTGAATGATAAGGGCTCTATGTCTGAGACCCCCATGTAAGAGTAAAGCTATGTAACTAGTTTGGGCCAAGGAGTTTGAGCAGGTGCAACACACATCATTTAATTGTTCTTGCAAGACTCCCCAGAGAACTCTCCTCTCACTGTGGCAGAAACTGGAGAACTTTGAGATAACTTCCGCTTTTATATAAAATAGAACTTAATCACTATTTTTTAGACGAGTGAGAGAAAACAATGGAAAAATGCAGAGTATATTGCTTTTAATTCAGAAAAAAAATAATAATCTGTCTTCTAGAAAGGATTTTAAGTCACTGGATGTGGGAAGATTTGATTTTGGGTCCATGTTTTGTGTTTTGCTTGCTTAACTGGACTTCTTATAAATCAATAAAGCCTCGATACCGATATTTGATTTTGAGGCAACTGATATTGGTGGATAATAGTTGAGAAAACTGTAGGCTAACCAAAATGCTTAACATGAAAATCTAGGAAGTGAGATGTCCATGGAAGCTAAGGAAATCTTTGACGTATCCTTTGTAATCTAGAAGACCACACTCACATGTGCAGGGCTGCATGTACATCCAAAATAGAGAAAAAAAATGGAAAACTTTCACCTCCATTTGATATTGAGTATCTGTGTGAGTAAGAAGTGAAGGCTAAGGCAGAGTTGTAAATTGCCTGGATCATTGATGGAGGCATGTTTCTACATCTTTGTAGAATTCTTCAGAAAAGGCAGGGAGAATTCTTGGTTCCAGGCATTTAAAGTAAACAACATATAATGATTAACTGACCACTAAGCTAACATACAGATATTTCAATGGCCACACATAACTAAGAAAACAAACATTATCTAATTCTTTCATAAAAGCAACTAATCAAGCAAAAAACAACATCAACACAGACATCAACAGCAAAGAATAGCAGCATCAATTTCTGAGGAGAAAAAAGATTTTGATTTTCATGTTTATTACATTATTTTCTTTAAAATATGCATTTTCATAAAAAATTGTGACATTTTAAACCCCAAATTATAAAGTGTAGATCATACCAGAAAAAAATCTATCAGTTGGAAATTTTCCATGAGAAACTCCAGACATTTAACTTATTACAGAGCACTCTTAGTTATTTTAATATGTCCAAGGAACTAAAGAAAATTATGTTGAAAGACCTAAAAGAAATTACAAAAATGATTTCTCAGCAAATAAAGATTATCAATAAAAATATAAAGATTACTTTTTAAATAATCAAGTAGTAATTCTGGAGTCAAAAAAGACAATATTAAATTAAAAAGTAACTAGAGAGACTAATCAGCAGATCTGAGAAGTCAGAAGAAAGAATCAATAAACATGAAGATACGTCAACTGAGATTAACCAGTGTGAAGAACAGCAAGGAAAAAAAAAACATAGAAAAATGATCAGAAAGAGCTTTAGAGATATGTAGAACACCATAAAATATGCCCATATATACATAGTGGGATTCCAAAAAGGAGAGAAGAGATAGAAAAGAGCACAAATAATATTTGAAGAGGTGTTAATCCCCAAATTTCCAAATTTTATAAAAAATATTAATTTACATATCCAAGAAACTCAGCATACTCCAAGTAGCATAACTTCAGAGGTCCATACTTAAACACATCATAATCAAACTGACCAAAACTAAAAACAAAAACCCTCCTCATCAAAAATAAAAATAAAAAACGAAGACATAAATTTTGAAAGCAGCGGAAAAGAAATGACATCACATACAAGGTAAACTCTGCATCCAATAAGAAGAAGCAACTTCACAATCATAGGTGACGACATTAGACATGTTAGAACTATAATCAACATAGTGTCATTCCAATTTCTCAAATTAGTCAAATCTACAACTTTTTAACTAACTCAGCCAAAATCTTAAATACTACATTCATAAAATATTAAGATTAGAAAACCTTTCACTTGTATGATACAGAAAAAATCAGAACTTTTAAATGATTGCAGCTAATGTTGTGTCATTAAAAACTTGGGTTATATTCATATTTCCCCCAAAAGACACTTAAAAGTAGATGATTTTCTTACCCTCAAAATGGATTTAGATAATCAATTATATGTTCTAATGTGATTTATTAATGGGTGCTTAGTATTAAATAACATCAGACTTTATCCACAGGAAATTATTTTGTACTCTGAGCTCCCAGAAGAGAGGAAGATATGAAATGAATGAGTTTCAGGAGTAAAGGAAATGAGCTATAGTGAGTTTATATATAAAGTATTTTGAAGCCTCTCCTTGAGTTGTCTTTGTGCCTCCTTGAGGCAGGTTTGCTTTGCACTGCTCCTGTGAGAGGCCAGGACAAGAGATCATTGATAACGTGTTCAATAACCTCACGAGCCTCATGTGCATTTTATGCTATTGTACTTTGGTAGCTGAGATAAAAAAACAGCCAGTAAAGGCTTCATTCAGGACTGCTTCCGGAACGACAGGAGAGGGGCAGTGTTCCCAGACTCCTTTTCAATAACCAAGTCTATAAGAGGCCTTAACCCTTATTGAGGGGAAGTCAAGTGTGAGAGTTGCAAGGTCTTTTGGTGAGTACTGTAGATATTTGTAGTGAAAGACTTCGTGTGTGTCAGGTGGACATTCAGCTGTGTCTGTAAAAAGTAACCCATTATGCTGGGAGGCGGAGGTTGCTGTGAGCTGAGATCCACCACTGCACTCCAGCCTGGATGACAGAGCAAGACTCCGTCTCAAAAAAAAAAAAAAAAAAAAAAAAAAAAAAAAAAAAAAGTAACTTGTTATGTTTCCTAAGGAGGATGACAAATCCCATATTTGAGGGACATACATTGACAAAATTATAAAGATAATATATACAGCCCATAATCCCAGTACTTTGGGAGGCCGAGGTGGGTGGATCACAAGGTCAAGAGATCGAGACCACCCTGGTCAACATGGTGAAACCCTGTCTCTACTGAAAATACAAAAAATTAGCTGGGCATGATGGTGCACACCTGTAGTCCCAGCTACTCAGGAGGCTGAGGCAGGAGAATTGCTTGAACCCAGGAGGCGGAGGTTGTAATGAGCTGAGATCATGCCATTGCACCCCAACCTGGGTAACAAGAGTGAAACTCCGTCTCAAAAAAAAAAAAAAAAAAAGATAATATATAAAATAATTTTTATTTGGCATCTTTTAATCTTCCTTTTCTTTCTCTCCCTTCCTCGTATTTGAATTTCCAGAACTGTATACTTTTCCTTACGGGTAATCTAAACTAGTATTCTATTCACCTTTGTTTTCCCAGTTAGTTGTCAATTTTTACCTTGGAAGTAATTTACTAAGAATTAATTGTTAGTTGTTAACCGACAGTTGTCTTATATATTCTATGCCACAATATTCTATTCACTTTTGCATAAAATTTCAGGAATGTCTCCTGCTTGTGGTTTCTGCAGTTTAATTAAGAGACAATGCAATCTGCCACTTAGCAGCACAAGTGTACAATCAGAAAGGCCGAGGTCTGAATATTAATTACGCCACTTATAAGTTGTGGCTTGAGAAAGTGACTTCATTTGCCTATTCGTAGTAATTTCTTTCTAAGTTTATTGAAGATTTACTACATGACGTTGCATTCATGCAATTTCCTTAACAACCTATTGAAAAGATGTTATTCTTATTTCTGTTTCATAGGATAGGGAAGTGAGGCTTAGAGTTATTAAATCACTTGCACACAGTCATGCAATTAATAGTTACGGAGCTGGAATTAAAAACTTGTTCTGTCTGACTAAACATGTAAAACTCCTCTCACACTAGCACTATTCTTTCTTTATCAGAAAAATGTGGGTAATGATGCTTCTTTGAATATTCTGTTCTGAGCTTTAAATTTTGTGTCCTAGAAATCCTAGAATAATTCTAGAGTTTAGAAGGTGACCATATGTATTGCTTACCTATATTCTAAATTCTATAGACTCAGAATGAGTTAAAATGACAGGATGGAATTACAGAGGTTAGCATTGATTCTTTAAAAGATTAAGAGCTATACAAATATATTCAATATGATTACACATAATTAATTGTTTTAAGATTTTTTTAAGTAAAATATTATTATCCTTAGTCTATAGATGAGAAAGGTGTATATGCCTCCTGCAATTGATATTATTATTTGTGATAGGCCCTGAAAAAATATACATATGGCCCACTTTTTGCAGCCGAAGAACTAAAATTCTAGTGGAATAAACATATTTTATTAGATGCAGCATATTATGTGCTAGAGTTGTATGTATGCTTAAGGATTCATAATAACACAACAGAGAGATACTTACTACAACGTTAGGAAGTCAAAGAAAGACTTACGTGAGGACAGGGGAACCATGAGTCCTAGAAACAGAGGAAGTATTACCCACCAACGGAAGCTCTTTTGCAAATGCATTCAAATTACCATGGTGCGTAATCCACACTACGGTAATTTATGCAACTACAGAGATGGTTTCATGAGATGTTGAAGAGGAAAGGTGAGTCATGCATGGCCTGTGATTTTAACAAGCTGACATTTAGATAAAAGACCAGGAACTCTTATTTTTTTTAAATATGTATTTTATTGCACTTTAGGCTCTGGGGTAAATGTGCAGAACATGCAGGATTGTTGCATAGGTACCTACATGGCAATGTGGTTTGCTGCCTCCATCCCCCCGTCACCTATATCTGGCATTGCTCCCCATGTTATCCCTCCCCAGTCTCCCTACCCTCCACTGTCCCTCCCCTACTCCCCTCAACAGACCACAGTGTGTGATGCTCCCCTCCCTGTGTCCATGTGTTCTCATTGTTCAACACCCACCTATAAGTGAGAACATGCAGATTGTATTTCTGTTCTTGTGTCAGTTTGTTGAGAATGATGGTTTCCAGATTCATCCATGTCCCTACAAAGGACACAGACTCATTGTTTTTTATGGCTGTATAGTATTCCATGGTATATATGTGCCGCATTTTTCTTGTACAGTCTATCATTGGTGGGCATTTGGGTTGGTTCCAGGTCTTTGCTATTGTAAACAGTGCCACAATGAACATATATGTGCACGTGTCTTTATAATAGAATGATTTATAATCCTTTGGATATATACCCAGTAATGGGATTGCTGGGTCAAATGAAATTTCTATTTTTAGGTCCTAGAGGAACCACGACACTGTCTTCAACAATGGTTGAACTAATTTACACTCCCACCAACAGTGTAAAATTGTTCCTATTTCTCCACATCCTCTCCTACATCTGTTGTCTCCAGATTTTTAATGATTGCGGTTCTAACTAGCGTGAGGTGATATCTCAATGTGGTTTTGATTTGCATTTCTCTAATGACCAGTGATGATGAGCATTTTTTCCTATGTTTGTTGGCCTCATAAATGAAAAGACCAGGAACTCTTTAGTCATTGTATCCTTCCATAGGAAGCATTGCTGACTATCTGTTGATTTTGCTATCTAACCATCTGTTAACCATTTTGCTAGTAACGATTCCTGTTTTTTTCCGAGGCCCTCTCTTCTACTGTGGCATGTATGGAAGCCTCTGTGGTCATGTGACTAAGGCTAGCCAATCAAAGTGTCCCATTCTGTTAACCATGGCTCATAGGTGAAGAGGAGCCGCTAGCACAAACAGTTCGACAAAAAGTTGAACTCCCATAGGAGGACTTCTGTGGATCTGTTTGTCTCCGCGCATCTGTCTCTTCCCCTGGAACTAGTGTGCAAGTCTGGAATTCTCTGTACATGCTTGGACTTAACAGGAAGAGAGTTTTTGCTTCAGAGCTGAGCCACTCACAAAAACCCAGCACTGAAAGAGAGGGCAAATGAGAGTGAGTCCTGAGGACGCCATCTCTGTTTTCACCACCTCTGGTATCACCATCAGCGCCTTTACCACAACTGAAGTCAGTTTTGTTCCATGTCCAGTGCAACAAATCACATTCTGGCTCAAAGGAGAACTAGTGGTATACTTTTAGCTACCAATGCGTAAGAGATGTCATTAATTCATGAAAACCAGAACGGCTGATGGGTTTGTATTTCAGTCAGATGAAGTGAAAGCTCTCTGACAAGAGTCTTTCAAAAATGCATTCACATCTAAATTACTCAATAGGTATTCATAAAACATGCATCCCCTTTATCCCTCTGAGGATATAACTAATTTTCTCTTTTTTATTTTATAAATGATGTATCCGAGCAAGTAGTGTAATAACCTACCCTGGGCTAGCATAACTGACTCTATTTTAGCTGTAAACTCCAACCTTCCTCTCCCCTCCTTACCACAGCCCCTTTGGGTGCATAACTGGGTCATGCTGCACTTAGAAGTGTTGAAGGTACTGTTCTTAACATTTGTAACCATCGTAACTGCATCCTGCTTGGCATACCTCCCCCCTGCTATTGTAAGAAAAAAGTTTCCCTGTGATCATTGTGTAGAAGAAGCCTGATCGTCCCCCTTCTTGGACCACCTGTGCCCGCAGACCCTTCCTCTAACCTGCTTTTCTGATTCTGTAAAATTCCGCTTCAGATAGGTACTCCCCTCCCCTACCTAAATCAAGGTATAAAAGATAATCAGGACCCTTCCTTGGGCCGAGAGGCTTTTGAGCCTTAGCCATCTCTCGATCGCTGGCTAATTAAAAAAGGACTCTTAATTTGGAACTCAGTGTGTGGCGCATTCTTTCTAACTCGCTCAGTTTCAACAGTAGAGGTGTCTTGACATGGAGTTATCCTCAAATGCCTCAAATGCTTAACCAGCTCCTGAGGCTACAGCAGCACAGTATTCTTTTTCTTCTCATCATATCAAATTTGACTGTCCACTAAACTGAAAGGAATTGTTCTCTGTGCTGTCCCATCGAATTCAACCAACAGCTGTTGTGCCAGGTTCCAGGTTCTGTGATACATGGTAGGGCACTAATACAAAAGATGCCCTCTGCCCTGCTGCTGCTCAAAGTTCACTGCTAGCAACAAACAGGTAAACAGATGTATGACTTATCACATGCATAAATAAAAGTAAGGACAAAGTGCAGTGGTGACGCTGAAAAGGGAATGGGCACGTATAGTGATTGGTTCAAGCTAGGGTGAGTCATGTAAGTGAGCACTTCACAGGGAAGATTCCACACTCTTCAGGATAATTTACAAGAGATGTAACATTCCCTCATTACACACTTGATGTATTTCAGACTAATCTATCAGCTTTCTGAATATCTGGCTTTCTATGAAAAAGAGATTATCTCTGCCTGGTATTAAATGTCTTTTCTCAAAATTGGTATGTTACAACAAGTATAAGTTCAACCATTTTTCCTTTTTTCAGTTATCAATAAAAATACGGTGATTATGAAGGGAAGAGCAAACACCTAAAACATTCACAAATATTCCTCTTATTCTAAAATTCTAAACTATGCTGCTCCATTGTGATGCTCTCAAAGAAATTAGTGACAAAGTAAACGTCAGAGTAAATTTTTATCTTAAATTTATGCTACGAAGCAATCTCTTTTTAGGAAAATATACATGGTGTGTAAAAAGAAAGACCTAGTTAACTAGAATATAATGGTTACTGTTGGTCTTCAATTTTCCTTCAAAAGGAAAGACAAAGGCATTTCTTAAGTTGCTTTAAGTGACATATAGAAGCCTCTCTCAACTTACCAGATTTAAAATCATATGGTAGCAGAATCTCATTTTGGAAATCTAATCAAGTCTATAATTCTTGGTCGTAGTCTATAGTTAATAGCTTGATTACATTTAGAATTCCTTTCTTCATTTTTTGAGTTTTTTTAGTTTATACTATTGTTCAGTAGTGCCATCTCTTAAATCCTAGTAATGAATTTAGAATATTGTGGACGGTGTGATGTAAATGAAAACTTGCTCATTATTTATTGCACTGTTATAGGACCAATCAGTTTGTATACTTGTTGCACAGATCAGACCATTACACTGAGTCGGCAGGGACTGCAGAAGAGAAAAACGTTAATGATTGCAAGGTGCCAAGTGAGGATATGGGAGGAGACCTTTAATATATCTCCCTGGGGAGTTTTGGGCTTGAGATACTAAGGAGATCATGGAGAGCAAGGGAGTGGAAAATAGGGGTTGTTGATTGGTCAGGATAAGGTGGGAAAATAAGGACGTGGAAATGACATTCTTTTGTGAGTCAGCTCTTCCTGGGGTCCCTTAGACCGCTGATGTCAGTAGTTTCATTAGTATGCAGGACCTGCAGGAATATCTGAAAGAGAAAACTAAACGTTTCATAATGTTCATGTTGTTATCTGCAGAGAAGTTAAAAGGAACAATAATCTTGTAACAGGGTCTGTGTGATTCTGAGGCAAGAGGCATGACAACTATGGGGAAGCAGCTTGGAAAACAGCTGACCAAGTGATCAGTGCTGAATGCTGCAGGCTGGGTTTATTTTCCTTTCTTTCCCTCCCTTCGTTTCTGATTAATTTCATAAAGATTTTAGGAGTGGTTTCAACATCTTTTCTATTTTTGAAAGATACTGGTGTCTGTATAAACTTTTTTTCATTATTATTAATTACAATCCCATTTGATGATACATCTAGAAATGTTATCAATAATATGTGTAAATATTTAATAATTATCCCTTTTAAAAATAAATGTCGCTTTACAATGGAAACTGTGCATGCATAAAAGGCAAAAGAATATACAGATATCTTGAAATTTCTAAGTTAATGTAGCAATGTCACTGAGCAAAGTTAATACACAAATTATCACTTTTTATTTAAAATTAACTAGAAAATGAAAAACAAGCCATCATTTGTAGCATCAAAAACTCTAAATTCTAGGAATAAATTTAAAAGTAGATGTTCTAAATTTCTACACAGAAACCTTTATAACATAAACAATATATGTTAAAGACCTAAATAGAATTGTATTGGGAGACTCAACATCCAAAATATGCCAATTCTGTATAATTTATTCTATTGATGATCTACCATATTGATAAAATGTTAGCTTCTTTTAAGCTGGAAGTTAATTCACCAGTGTTAAAACATTTGTGACTTTAATACTGGCTGATTAATTTTGTGTCTGGATACTTCTACTTAGCATAATGCTCTTGAGGTTCTTTGACATTACAGCAAGTAAAATTGTTCTATTCTGTTGTGTGGCTGAATTATATTTTATTGTATGAATATACCACAATTAGTTGATCCTTTCATCGGTTGATGGGCATTTGGACTTCTTTTTTACATTTTTACTATGATAAATAGTGCTGTTATCAACCTGTATGTACCTGTATTTGTTTGAATACTGATTTTGAATTCATTGGGGCCTGTACCGAAGAGTAGAATTAATTAGCTATATGATAATTCTATGTTAACTTTTTGAGGAACCACTAAACTGTTTTCCACAGTGGCTGAACCATTTTACATTTCCCCCAGCAAGATAAGCGGGTTTCCATTTCTGCCTGCCTCTTTAATATAGCCAAGCTAGTAGGTAAAGTGATATTTTATTGTGGCTTTAATCTGCATTTTCTTAATGATTATTAGTATTAATAATTCCTTCATGTGCTGATTGGCTATTTGTATTCTTTCTAGGGAAAATGCGTATTTAAGTGTTTTGACCATTTATCAATTGAGTGTATATGTATATGACAGCTTTAGAATTCTGTTTGGAAAAATTTTGTAAATTTTAACACACTACCTATGATCTAGCATTTCTACTTTTAGATATATAGTCAATAGAATGTATGTTCTAATGACAAATGCAAGATGTTTATAGCAGTGATTGTCATTTTAGCCAAAAATTAGCAACAATTTAAATATTCATTAATAGAATAATTAATACTTTGTGATATATTGAGAAATTCAATTTTTACAAAATATTGAAAACGAATGGTTATGATAAAATCTATAGCTAAATATGGCAACATAATTTGGAGTGAAGGAAGCCAGAAACCAGTGTTACATGCCATAAGATTTCATATCTGTGAAGTTCAGCAGTAGATAAGATTATCCTTGAGTGGTAAAAGTGAGGACAGTGGACAACATTGGAAAAGTAGTAGGACATATTGACTAGAAGGGGACAAAGGAAAACTTTGATAAGAAAGTCATGTTGTAGGTGGTGGTGATGTGTGTTTACCTTGTGATAGTCTATAGGTCTCTACACTTACGAACTGACACTCTTCTGAGAATGTTATATATCAATCAAATGATTTATTTACAAATGTTGATCACCAGTAAATACTTTAGAGTGGTTATTAATACAAGTGATACTAAACAAGCACTTATTTTTTCCTGAAATGGATGTCAATAGTCATGTGAGGGTCAGTGTTCTGATATAATTTGAAGGTCTAGCAGATGGTATAAATTGTCATCTGATTCTAATTCGGTGTACATTTTAGCACATAGTGGTCATACCAATGAACTTATGTGAATACTTATATTTATTTTGACTATTTTGGCTCAAAATACTTATTTTGATGTTGCTAACATGGAAAAGTACCAGGAATAGAAGCTGGTTCTTTCTTAAGTCAGCATCTCCCATGAAGGGATTGGGTACTTACATGACAAATCTCACTGGTTACCTATATTAGGATTCCATTAAACATCTGTGTGAAATGGCTAATTCTCTATACCATGAGATAAGTTTTTAATGGCATTTTAGAGAGCGCTAGTGCAGTTAAAGTGATAATCAAATACTAAGATGCTATGATACTAGGAACTTTCATTCAGTGTGGAATCACATTAATACACATGATGAGCTTGATGAATAGTTTTTGGTTGAGATTGAAGATTGCAGAAGGGTACTGCAAACTGCAAGTGTCAGATAACTTGTCTTCACACATTTGGGAAGAAAATAATACCGAAATGTTAACTTGTTTGTATGTTTAACCTTGGAAACATTGCTTCATACACTTTTTCTGAACCTGTAGGTATCACACTAATTTTCACTGCTTTTAAAACATTTTTATTGAAAGTTTCCTTTTTAAAATAATTATTTAAAAATTTTTACATAACAGGATTACCGAGTTTCCTAAAAGCACTGCATAATAAAATTATTTATGTTCAGTTAACTATGTATTAAATACATATTGTGTACAAGGCTGAGTTTGGGTGTGGGGAAACCAAGTAGATGGTGATGTTAAATCCCCTTAAGAATATTAATATGAATATCATAAGAAAGACATCCACCTCTCGGTCTCCGTGGATCTGAGCTGCTTGCCTATTCAGTCCCAATGTGAGAACGTGGATATTTCGGTTGAAGTTGCCAAATTCACTTTCCCTTTTTCCTTCCTCTCTGTGAGTGCCACCGACTGCTGCTGCTTCTAATCAGACATCTTGCCCCTCCTGGAGACAGACTGTCATTTTTCTTTTTATTGTTACTTTTTGAGACAGACTCCTACTCTATCGCGGCGGCTGGAGTGCAGTGGCGCGACTTGGCTCACTGCAACCTCCACCTCCTGGGTTCAAGGGATTCTCCTGCCTCAGCCTCCTGAGTAGCTGGGACTACAGGTGAGCATCCCCACGCCCGGCTAGTTTTTTGTATTTTGGTGGAGACGGCGTTTCACCATGTTGGCCAGAATGGTCTCAGTCTCCTGACCTCACGATCCACAACAGGGCATTTTTATTTACTAAAATATGCATTGTTGCTGGTGTTGTTCATTTCTTACTGGGTAACTGGACATTTCCTTTTAGACTGAAAAAGTTGTTAACATTCCCTGTTGTGCATATTTTCTTGAAAAAAAGAAGGAAACTGATTTTTGACTCTATGAAAATGGTTTTATTTTGTTTTTATAAGAGTTCTGAAGAATATTTTAATCAGGTAGGTTTCTACATTGACAGTTTTTATTTATTACCTTAGATATTTCACTGTTTAATCTTCTAGTCTCCGCTTTTTCTTGTGAGAAGTTCTATTATTGCTCTCTTTTAAACAATGTGACTTTTTTTTCTGGGAATTTTTAATGCCTGCTTATTACCTTTGATTTACAGAATTTCAATTATGGTGTCTTTTTTCATTTATATCTTTGAAGTTTTCATAGCTTCTTGAATTTGTGACTGGGTTTCATTTAATCAGTTTTAGAAAGTTCTTTATCATTTACTTTTTGATTTTATATCTGCCCATTATTTCTCTTATTTCTTTTTGAGATTCCACCTATATATACATGATAGTATTTGTTATTGAATCATAGATCTCACAGTTTTCATCTTTTTCAATGCTTTTCCTTTCCATCTTTTTCTTTTTTTTTGCTTCAGTTAAGGTACTGTCTTTGTATCTGTCTTCAAGATCATGCATTCTTCCCTCTGTAGTGTTCAGCCTGCTATTAATCACAAATCATTATTTTTGACATTGTTTTTTACATTTCTAATGTTTCCTTTTGGTTCCTTCTAACATTTTTATGACTCTACTGATGTCCAATTTCATCATGCGTGTTACCCATATTTTCTATTTTTATTTTTCTCTTAATTATTATAAAGCCTTTTCTAATAATTGCACCATCTGAAACATTTCTGGGCCTTTGTCTATTGACTGGAGCATGAAGCAATTTTTTTTTTTTTTTTGCTTTTTCCGTAACTTGTATTTTGATTATATTACATAAAACCATATATACACAATATAATGATTGCCCTAATACATAGGTTATAAAAACAAACATTACACATTTGATATACATTTATAACATTTATGCTTTCTATGCTTCTAGTGATCTCTTACAGCCTTATATTCACCTCCCAATGCCTCTGCATATGGCAGATATCTTTGTCTTCTTTGAAGGTCTGGAGACCCTTGGAAGGGCTCATGTTTCTTCTGTTCCACATTCAGTCTTCAGTGTTTGAAATACTGTAACACCTCATCTCAGTTCTCCTACTTTGCCTTCAGTTATACTTGGCTGAAAGTAGAAATGCCTCTGATGAATTTCTTTTCATTTCTGTGCACTGTTTTTCATCCTTAAATGTGGCTTTATAGTGGGAGAGATTCCGCATGATCCATCCACTTTTGATCGCCTCTGCCAATGTGCTCATTGAAGTTTGTTGAGTGCAAACTGGACCCAAGGGTAGAAGTTCTCTGGATTCTAATATGTCACTCTGGCTGACATGTGGTTGTTAAAAGTTTGTTAAAAATTTAACTCTTTAGAATCATCGTTCTATTCATTTACTCATCTATTCATTCAACAAATCCTTTCTGAGCGTCATCGATTTGCCTCAGCGTGACCCTGGTAATGTAACAGTGTGCAAGATAGAAATAACGATGGACTCTTGAGGCTTAAAAAAATTTCTTCATGACGCTTTTCCAGGAATAGTGAAACGAGATAGAAATAAGTGGATTGAAATTCCTTGTACATGGCAGTATCTACAACAACTTCTTTCAAGAAATAAGTAAGAAATATAAACATTCATAGATTAGTTTGGGCTATGTAATCACACAGTAAGTAATTCAAATACCACATTTTCGTGTGTGAATAAATATTCAATTCATATTATTTTTACTCATTCTCAAGGGTCTGTGTATTACACTTGGATATTATATTTTTGTATTGTGCTTTTGAAAATTAGCAGGATTTATTTTCAAGGGGTTTCTTAGAGTGTACCATCCATACTCAACACCTGTGATAAATCACCTATGGTAATTAAGGGGACTGGCTATGGTTCACAGTGTCATCTCTCCTCACCGGAATATTTCTTCATAAATTCATTGAAATATTACAACATGACCATAATGGACTTTGTGTAGATGCCAGTGTATAATACAGAAAAATGTCCCCACAAATGATTCTAAGGCTCAGGAGGAACAGAAAGTACAACACAAGTGCTAAACCACAACAATGACACTAGTGAGGAAAGGAGCTGTGGCTCTCGAAGCAGTGGTTACGTGCTTCATATACAATCACCACATGGTCTGGAGTGACGTCAGGAAAACGGCAGAGTAGGCAGCTCCCAGTTCTTAACCCCTTAATAAAACCAAAAATCAAGCAAAATCAGAACTAACTTTCTCAGAACTCTGAAAAGCAGCCAAAAGTTTACAGTACCCAAGCAAATATCAAGAAAAAGGCTGCTTGAAAATGGAAGAACACTTTGTGGCATTCTTACTTACCTCGCCCTAGTCACTCTTCAGCAGAACAGCAGCCTTTAATCATTGACTGACTGTGTCCACCCCACAGGTTTCTGGTCTGTTCTAACCTGTCTGGGAACTATTGGAAAGGCTGACACAAGACACTGTTTTCAGTATTGACTAATTAAAAAAAAAAAAAATATATATATATATATATATATATATATACACACACACACACAAACACACACACACACACATATGCAACTTACGACCGTTCGATTTTACCATCACAATCGCTAGCCACGACTGCTCTGCATCTGGCAGCGCAAACGTTGCCCAGCTGGGTGTACAACAGTGCGGACCAGCTTCCGGCAGCATTACCATCTCCGCATGCACCATTTCAACTGTTATCCCAGACTCGGTACAGCAATTTGTGTTTTGTGTCTTCGATATTTTTCATCAAACCTCTCCCAATAAACTTCTTATACATTTTGAAGCAATGGACCCAAACATCGAACGATTTGCAAGGATTGAACGGATGACGCACGATGTGTTTCGTCCGTATCGTGAAATTTATGAAGAAAAAAAGAAACATACAATTCAGACAAAGCTCACCATGTTTATGAAAAAACCAGCTCCGGTAACTCCAACTGCTGCCTCAGATGATGACATCAATCCGCAGCCAAGCACCAGCAGCCAATAAAATGTTTCGTACATGTTTATATATTTTGATATGTTTTGCAATTGGGAAAATGTTTCCTATGGTATTTTTTACACCTGTATTTTGTATTATTGTATGCACCTGTATTTTGTAATTTTGTATGTTTTGCAAATATTAAACCAGTTGTACTGGTAATGCAGTGTTTTACTTAAACCTGACGAATGTAAAAATAAGAAACAAAATGGTGTAGAGATGATGCAAATGGCATAAAATGAACAAAGAAAATTATGATATATAACAATAATGAAAGAAAATTATGATAAAATATGACTTAAAGATTTTTATAACATCATTTCACAGTACTGTACATATAGCCTACTCAGCTTATGACCGAATCGTGTTACGACCGGTCTGCCGGAACCAATCGTGGTCGTAAGTCGAGCACTAGCTGTACCTATATATACAAATATATATCTGAATAAAAATGTTTAAGGAAGTTGGATGTTTGTTTTAGGAAATGCATTATCTCTGTTCTATGATGCTTCATATGATTGTATTTTGGTGAAGCATTTTTCAGTATAGACAGCATATTGAAGACTGTGCTATATATAATTTCACATATTCCTTCATTCATGAAACATTCATCAACTACCTATACTTAACTAAGCACATCTCCAGATGCTCGTCATAAAGTGATGTATACAACAGGGCTCTTTTCCTTGAGGCAAACAGCTACTATGGGAAGATAGACAAATACATCAGCTGTTATCATGAACTCTCCTAATGCTATGATAGAGGCAGGAGTGGTAGTTCGCTTACATGGTGCAGGTACTGACCATACAAATGCCCAACAATTGTAGCACTGGAGCAAGGTCATGTGGGTCTTACTTATTTTCTGGGTTTAAGGGAGGTATGGTATTCCTAAAGAATGGTCTTGGAAGTCTGTGTGGCCATGACAGGGCACTTTCAGGGTTTGGTGCAACCACTATTTATCAACTGGTACAGAAGCCTTTCAATAGTTTTTTAAATCAGTATGACTCAGGGTGAGTGGTTGAATGTCAGTCCTAGAAAACATCAAGCAAAGGTCCCCTGGCATAAGGAGCAAAGACCTCCAACCAAGGATTTGAGTGTCAGGAGGTTTAATCATGAGCATTACAATTGAACTACATGTTAAGACATGGGCAAGAATTGTTTACATAGGAAATGAAGAGAAGAGTGCCCAAATTTGGTGGCTCAATAGTGTGCAAGTGCAAGTAACTTGGGGGAGTTTGTAGTGATTAAATATAGCTAGTGCAGAGTATGTTTTGAGGACGATGGGCAGAAATTAATCAGGAAAGCTTCTTAAAGGTTTGTACCTAATGTCTATCAAAAGAATATTCAAGATTTGCACAGGGATCTAATATATCATATTTGCCTCTCAAAAATCTCTGTCTCACACTATGAAGAGGATGGTTTGGAAGGAGTAAAGGGTCAAAAATCGAAGCAATGGATTTATTTTTAAAAAATTTAAACAAACAAACAACAAACAAACAAAAGAAAACACCAATAAACGAAGTGAGAAAGACTAAGGGCCAAAATGAAGTTTGGAAAGGACAGCTTAATAGTATTTAAAAAGTGATAAAAGACTGTTTATGTAAATCAATTATTTTCTTCTTCTTGTTTTTAAGCAAGTCAAATTCAAATCAATTATTTTACTAAAAAATATATCTGATTTTTTTCTTCCTTTTTTTTTTTTTTTAAATTTTATTGAGACAGGGTTTACCCTCTTGGCCAGTCTTGAGTAGAGTGGCACAATCATTGCTCAATGTAACCTTGAATTCCTGAACCCAAGCAATTCTCCTGCCTCAGCCCGCTAAGCAACTGAGATTACAGGTGCATGCCAGGGTGCCTGGTTAATTTTTATTTATCCATTTACATGTTGTAGAGATGGCGTTTTGCTATCTTTCTAGACCTGGTCTTGAACACCTGGCCTCAAGTGATCCTTCCTCCTGATACTCTCATAGTTTTAGGATTACAGGCATGAGCCTCTGAATTCTTATTGATGATATAAAATATGTTATCCCCATGGCATCCTCATATTAACACACCTTCCTGGTAGATTTCATTACGTTCCCTAACCAATAATATAGCTTTAAGCATTGCTTTGTGAGGACTGTGGTTTGAGCCTTTGTAAGATGGTGCCCTGTAGTAAATCATGACGAGCAGGTGGACAGGGCCATAGGAAAGTGAGAGCTTGTTTTACTAGACCATGGAGTCCTGTTGGGGTTTATGATAGTGAGCACTGCCGTTCCATTGCACCTCTTCAGGTGGACTCTAGAGCCACATATCAAGCAAACAGGGAGAAATCACAGGAGCAGGCAGGTCTAAAAAGTTTAGCCTGTGCGTTAGAAAATCTGGGAAGTTGGCCCTAAGTAGGAGTATTCAGCAACATAAAATTGTACTGATCAAGACTCCACATGATCAACACCCTATTTAAACAGTTTTCCATGGGGACAAGCACATTGCTGAGCAGATTTTGAAATATTGCACTTAAACTTAGGAACTGAAGGCAGCTTGGCTGGCCTTACCTATCTGCCTTTTTCACTTAGCTATGTAAGGTATAATTGGTTACTTAATCTTTGTGACTCTTAGTTTCACATTTGCAGAATGGGTAAATTAATATCCACAGTGTCTCATTATTGTGCAGCTGATAAATAAAGTACTGATTTTAGGGATATTTAGGGATATTGCATCTACCATGGTGACCTGTAGAAGGTATTCAGTGTTTATGCTTTTTCCTTCAAGAACAACCCACCAAGTACCTCCTACTGTTGTGATGCTAATTTGTTTCAGTTTCCTCTAGAGGCCTAATAGAATTGGAGCTCAGTTAATTACTATAATATTTATTATAATCTTGTAGATAAGTAGATTAAAAATAGTTCAGATTTGTGATAAGAATGACTTTTGGTTCTAGCCTTTAGACCCACTCATTTTTCATGTTAATCCACTGCCTTCTAAGAATAAAAGGAAATTCTGTGAGTTCCTCTTAATTGGGCATTCTGTATCTTCTGTCTCTGGTGGCCTCACCCAAGTGTCTCCTAATCTTCAAAATATATACGTGACCTTCACGAGAAAAACTCAGAGCATCACAGCCTCCACCAGGGCTCAAACAGATGTTTATGCTCTAATTTCAATATATATCTCTACTTATAGCATTCTATATATATCTACAACTCTTTACTTACATATATATCTACAACCCAACATTTACATAAATATCTATTTTCCTAGTTTACATAGTTATTTGTGTCCCTAAGCTTATACTGATATCTTTCCTTCCAATTTAGATAGATATTTACATCCTTAGATAGATACTTACATCCTAACTTATATAGGTATTTACACCTCTAACTTACATAAATAGCCATAATTCTAAACTTACATAAATATTTATACTCCTAAACTTGTATAAATAGCAAATGCCTAATTTAAATATATATCAACACTCAGACTTATATAGATATCAACAGATCTAATTTATCTATAGTTCTCAAATTGCATAGATATTTACAGACCTAAATTTAAATGAATACCTATACCTCCAACTTATATAGATATCTATACCCCTAAGCTTATATCAATATTGTTCTAAAATAATGCTTTAATTTTTACAACTCTAAAATTGCAAACAAGTGGCAAGAACTGGGTGTTCCTACTATAATCTTTTTATATTAGAAGGCAGATTTCATCATTGATAAGTGGCTAGGCTGTCATTAAGGAAAAAAAAAAAAAAACAGTTTAAAAAGAGTCAGAATTTTTTCTGAAGCCCATAATTTCTGTCTGTATAGCTTTACTCCCATTTGCCCATCTGGTTGGTCCAGATGGAATTTGTTGCTTTTATACCGCCATCTGTGTTAGAAATTGACTGATATTATTTAGTCTAATAATTAGATGAAGATATATAAGGAGTTTTGAAAAATCACCTTGTGGAGATGATAGCTTTGTTAGGGGTAAGTTTTGATTTGTGACCTAGTGAAATACAGCACAGACTCTCCAATGAATTTGAATAATCACTTATCAGAGAAGGAAGATGGAGATAAATAGTCCTGTACCTTCTGGAAAAGAGAAAAATAATCAAAGAGCTATTCTGGTCACAGGTAAATTGCCTCCCTCCCAAACAAAACATGAACTATTTCTTAACACAATAAGCTCTGAGTAGTGAGACAACACAGCCTAGAAAGAGCGGAAAGTGATTATTTTACTTATTATTTAAAACAAATTATAACTGACACAATTATAGATATTTATGTGGTACAATGTGGTGTTTTGAGGCATTGTATAATGATCAAATCAGGGTGATTACCATATTTATGACTTTAAACATTTATCCTGTTTGCAGGGACCACATTCAAAATATTCTCTTCCAGCTATCTTGAAATAGGCACTACATTGATACTTGCTATATCACCCTACTTAATAGACTATAGAACTGTGTAATAGAAAACCAAAATGAGGTGAAAGTAATTCTAAAGCACAGGGCATAAAAAATTGAGAGCCTTTGAAGGATCCCTTTGGCTTGATACTTTGCATCTTTGTCTTGCCTGAGAGAGAAGAGAGCATTTCTGTGGCTAGCCAAAATGCTATGGACTGCAAGTTTGTGTCTTTCTAAAATTGGTGTGTTGAGATCCCAGTCTCTGATGTGATAGTGATGGTAAATGTTGTGTCAACTTGACTTAGCTATTGGATGCACAGATAGCTGGTAAACCATGGTTTTGGGGTGGTTTTCTAGGCTATGGAGTCCTAGTTGCCCCTTTACCCCTTCCAAACTATCCTCGTCATAGTCTGAAAGAGAGGTTTTTGAGAGGCAAAACACCATATGAGGATGATTTAGGAAGAGATTAGCATTTGAACGAATATACTGAGAAAAGATCACTCTCACCAATGCGGGCAGGTGTCATCCCTATGAGGGCCAAATGGAACATACAGATGGACTCTCTGTCTCTTCTTGAGCTAAAGCATCCATGTGCTCCCAGACATTAGAGCTTCTGGGGTTGGGGTCTCAGGTCTCTGCAGTGCTCCCTGCTCCACTGTTAGTCTTTTGTACTCGAACTGAATCAACCCCCTGGCTTTTCTGGTTCTGGCTTGCAGGTAGCATATCATGGTACTTCTCAGCCTCTGTAATCTCATGAACCAATTCCCATAATATACCTCCTCTTGGATATTTATATATTTGATTGGTTCTGATTCTCTGGAGAACCCTGACTAATACAGTGATTTTATTATTTTATGAAGAGATGGGGCCTTTGAGCGGTGATTAGGAGATGAGTGTGCAGGCCTTGTAAATGAGATTCATTCTTATAAGTGATGATAAAGGAGATGATCTCTCTTTACTACGTGAAGATGTAGCAAGAAGGCATCCCTCTGTAAACCAGGCATCAGGCCTTTTCCAAGAATGAAATCCTCAGGCACCTTGATCTCAGACAGTCCAGCCTTCAGAGCATTAAGAAATAAATACCTGTTGTTTAAGTGACCCAGTGTATGGGATGGCAGTGTGTAGTGGCAGCCAGAGCTGACTAAGACACAATCAGAAGGAAGCCCAGGTGTTCATTCCCATGTCCCCAGGAGCATCTGTGTCACCTTCCCCTGGGCTCCATCTTGGCCCTCTGGTTTCCACTAAATGGTTGTTAAAGGGTCCTTTGTGTCCCTGGGAATTAAATCTGGCTGTCCCTCACTTTAAGATTTGCCTCCAAAAGCTACAAGTGCCTGTTTCAACATGCAAGTCTGCATGAAACAAAGCCATTCAGACAAATTCTGGACTTTAGGGGACAGCAAAGTTTCCATTTATTTTTTTGGATTTGGGGATTTTTGAGAAGCATATATTCTTTCTAGGATCCAATATGTATGATAAAGGAAAGCCTGTAGATTAGAGGGAGGGAGCAGAAAAAACCTTGTATGTTTATATGACAACATAAACATGTCAAATCATGGCATCATAAATTGTTATCCTAGTCTACTGAAAGATATGAATAAAATTTGTCATTAGCTCTCAATTTTCAAATGACCTTCATGAAATAAATCATCTTTGTATTTTGAAAACTTATGCAAAATCAGAGTGAAGTGATTTTTATTTTTATTTTAAACACTAGGGGTTTTTATTCTCAAGGCATGACCAAGAGAAACCTGTTTCATTCAGTGGTGATAACTCTGGAAGACTCTACCAATAAGTATTTCATGTTCACAATGCATTATTTGGACAGCTACACACTTTTAATCTCTTCTGATTTCAATGCCCTTTTATTTATTCTGATTGCTTCAAGGATAACATTTCAATTAGGACTAATGATTTTAACAAGTGTGTTCAACACCTGGTCATCTCCTTTCATGGGAAGAAGCCGTACCAAGAGAAAGACATCCTGAAACGTTGTAGAAATGAGGGAGAAGGTGGACGCTGCCTTTGGCGTAACACCAGGAAGTGATTTTCTTAAGGATTTTAAACTAATTGTTGCACCAAATCTTTATGGAAGAATATACGAATAACTCCATTATTTACAAAAGTTGTAGATATCTGAAGTTGAGAGAGATCTGAGAACTTATGTCTTTGATTTCCCTTCATTTTACAGAATAATAAATTGAGATAGAGTGCTTAGATAACTTATAAAAATGATCCAGGCATTTTCTGATAGAACCATATCTAGAACTTAGGAGACTTGATTCAGCATTCTTTCCACAAAACTACACTAAATGGGAATAAGAAAAATTGATGAACCACTAAACAGGTTTCATATCTTCCCTTGTTAGGACATTCTGCAACACTTACAGAAATTAGGAACTTTTTCACACAGCCTATTGTTAGTCCTTTCTGCTGCAACACGTCCACTCATCTGAAACAGCATTAGTAATTTCAAGATAGTTATAATTTCTTACTCACTCACCTGTTCGCTAAGCTAAGTCTCCTCCATAAATCATTGTCATATTCAATAGCTGTATATTTTTTCCTGTGAAAATCTGGATGTTCTCTTGTTTTACAAGATCCAAAGGTAGCTCTGCCCCTTTTTATAATACAATTGGGATCTCATAAAGGCAGATTCTATTTGTCTACAATGGATTCACAGTTGTTTGTTTTCTGTTTATACCCTTACCTGTGTTCCCTGTGACAAATTAAGGGAATCACACCTGTTTTGTATCCACATCTGTGATTAAGACTAAAGGCACTTGCCCTCATGAGTTATCTTCTCCTTCTAGTCAAGGGAAATATTACATGTGTAACCACATGACTAATTCCAGCTTATGCAGAATGAATGGCTGTATCCTGTACCATTTCTGACCTCAACTATTTCATAGATCACATGAGACACTTCTCTTCTCTTTCTCCTTGTCATGTCCACTGAGGAGGCTCCAGGCTCCAGGTGGTGAAGGCACAGAGTGATGGAGCTGTCTTCTGCCCGAATTGCCAAGAAGACCCTTGACCTGGACAGCTGCTACTACATATAACTGACTTTGTGTGAGTGAAAAGTAAAGCTTTAAAGACTTCAAGGTTCTTTGTTTCTCCAGCATTATATAGCTTATGCTGACTCATAAGCTTTAATTAGAATATTTTATTATTTTTTAAGATTTTTTAAAATTTAAATCTGAGAGAGTAAAGTTCATTGATTCATTTTTCCAGCGATTCGTTTTTTTATATTTGGTTCCAGGCATTTTGCTAAGATCTAGGAACCTCTAAATGAACAGAACCTAGTGTAGGTCTGGAAGCAGGAAGTCTGGGGCAGGAAACAAACAGTAGTACAACCAAGAGGTATGTGTTAAAATAGAGGCATGCATACAAATCTATGGAGAACCAAGAAGCAAGGGCTTAATTTCTGTCTGGAAAGCTACAATGGCTATATGAAGAGTTGAGCTTAAATAAGGGATGTACATGCATTAATTTATTGAGTAAAAGTTACCAGAAGAATATGCTACAGAAAGGAAATAGTATGTTCAATGGTGCAGCATAAGAAAGAAACATATTAAAGTTTTCAGGCACATCTAAAATGAAGCCAATCTTGGGAGACGAAGGTAGAGCAGCAGACAGGGGTCAGTTCATGGAGGTCTTGTGTATCATGATGTGCATTTTGGTAGAGAACTTGTGGATGTGTGTTACTTTGATTGCCATCTGTGGTGGTTTTGTGGTGGATACCTGAAGTGTTGGCTAAGATGGATTCAAACAGTGTATATACTTAACAGGTGAAGTTCACCGTGGGAGAGCAGAGGTGTACAGCATTACACGATTTAATATTTGCAATGAGTTAGCATCAATCCGGCACACGGAAATAATTCGCTCACTAGTGACCACAGCAAATATTTAGGATTTTACACTGCCTTATAACTGTGATTGATGAGGAAATAGCTGGAATTCTGTGTAATTCTGCTCTCAAATCAGCTGACAGGTGACATCTTTTTAAAAAGCAAGAATCGAAAAAAATAAAATTTGTAGTAGACCTATAGGATTTTTCCCTTCTTTTTGGGTTTTCAAAGAAAAAAAATTATTAACAAAATTAAAACAAGAAAGTTCAAGCAATAAAATGGAAAAATGAACAGTCTTCAAATTTCATCATTCGGAAAAATTGTAATTAAGAATTGGAGATCGCCATTCCACACAGGGCTCCATGTGTATACACAGAGAGTGGATTGAGAAGTGAATGGTTTGGAGCTCACTATGCTAAGGCTGCAAACTTGAGAGTATGAGCCTCTATCCTTGGCTATTGAATATCTGTTTCAGGAATTAGGAATTAGCACATTTTGAGGAGGGGGGGCAGAGTCTCGCTCTATCACCAGGCTGGAGTGCAGTGGTGAGATCCAGGCTTACTGCAACTTCTGTTTTCTGGTTGCAAGCAATTCTCCTGCCTCAGCCTCCCGAGTAGCTGGGACTACAGGCATGCACCACCATGCCAGGCTATTTTTTTTTTTTTTTTTTTGTATTTTTAGTAGAGAAAGGGTTTCACCATGTTGGCCAGGATGGTCTCGATCTCTTGACTTCGTGATCAGCCCGCCTTGGCCTCCCACAGTGCTGGGGTTACAGGCGTGAGCCACGGTGCCTGGCCAGGAATTAGTACTATTTTGTAGAGATTCTCTACATGGAAGAATCTGGTGGTTAAGATGGAAACCACAAACTGCCACACATTTAAGCTCTGGTCAACACATTATTCTCTAAATTCAAAAACTGAGTGTTTATGAAATTGGTTTTTTGTTCAGGATCGCACAGCTGTTGGAGACAATAATATATCGTATGCCTGACATAATGTCATGTTTTACTGGAGCATGTTGTCCGGCACAGGTCATGGTCAAACCCACTGGCTTGAGATTTGTCTCTACAAATTGGGGATTTATATATTAAAAGCAGAAGAAACATTTGTCTAGGGCAATCACAGCTTTCTGAACAGATGGCTAAACCCCCAGACACTGAAATACCGTATCTTTACCATGTGTTTCCCTTTAAAAACATAATCTATAGATGTGGAATCTAAAAAGCAACATTTGGATTATCTAAGCAGACCACCATTTGTTTTATTAAATCACATAGTAGGTAGATTTCTCTAAGTTTTATAATTGGTAATTGTTTAGGATATGACATTTCCCATTGCATTCCAATATAATTTTTACTGAATTCCCAGCTTAATCTTGTGTTGGTGAACACCCATAGTTTCCCACTCTCCTTGTAGACCTTGAGAACTGAGAGGGTGTATACAGAAGGTGAGAAAAATCCAAAAGCGATCATGGAGAAAAGGTGAAGAATAGGATTGCTGCAGCCCTATCCCAGCAATCAGCAAACTCAGAGACTTGATTTTAAACATTAAAATTATAGGACAAAAATGGTTCCCACAAAAACACTGTAGCACATGAAGGAGAAAGAAATCCAGTGTTTGAGGCTTTAAAGAATATTATATTCAATTGACAATAATTTACAAACAACCAATAGCTACTGTCATAACTTATGTTAACTTACATATTACTCTAAAAAAGACCATAGACCTGAGTTATACCGTAACATAAAGATGTAATGAAAGCAATTATTGTCTATTTAAAATCAGAACTATGAAGTTTATGTAGTTTACAGTGTTTGATAGTTTATGTTTAAAAGACTGCCAGAGGAACATGAGAGCAAAAGGGCCAGAAAAAGTGTCATGGCGAATAACAGCTGGCTACAGACAGGTTTTGTGTGTTCCCGCCAAGCATCTTCATTTAAAGGGGCAGGCAAAAGAGGTGCCAACCGAAGGCTTTTGATTGCTTTTGCACCTGACATATTCCCTCAGGGAATAATTCTGGATTGCTTAGAGATATCCACTAACTAATAAGAAAGAGATACTCTAGCATATATTTTACTATTTAACAACAAAACCCGCAGGCTCCTTGACATGGATTTACTTCTGCTAGCATCTCTTCTGGTCCACAATATGACACGAATTTACTTTTCTAATGCATTCTGTGTGAATATATGTCTGGTGAGAAATATTTTATCTGATGGGCATCTCAATGAAAAATTGTATTTCTAAGGTGGGAGGGACTTAGTCAAAGAAATATGGCTATGATAAAATATATATTCTAGAGGAAAAGTGAAGATAACAGCAGCTGTGGAGAGAAAATCCAGAAAAGAATAAATTATATTTATAAATTTAAAAAAAAAACATGAGGAAGGTCTTAATAGATGTGTTTATTTGAAAGCTATAAATGCAACCAGAGGGTTTTTTAAATTCAGAGCTCGTATATTTTTCTTTGGGACAGAAATATTAGCAGTAATGGGGTGAATCACAGAGGCAAAAGAAACCTACAGAAATAGACCTGTGAACTGCATAAAGGCATATAAACTTCACAGTAAAAATTCAAGGAGTGTGTACTCTGAGATGAAAAATGATAAATTTAACCTCAGGGTTTGATTGGCTTTAAATTGACAGAATAGGAGAAAAATGGAATGCCGTAGCAGAGACTGGATGCCAAGTCTCAACCAGCCTGTTATCTAACCCTTAATTCAGATGGCTGGGAAATCGACTCCCCAGAGGCACTACTCACTGGAGTACAATTAATTTGTACCCTACCCCTACTCGGCAGGACGGATTCAGGTCCAGGTGCTCCCCAGCCAAATTTCCCAATCAGAGGTAGCTTTGAGACCGTAGAAGCAATACCCCTAGGCTGAACAAGGAATTGGGCAAGCACTCAGGGGATAAAGCAAAGCAGTGGAGGAAAATAATAGCTATCCTTCCAAATGACTGACTTCTAACCAGTTTCTGCCTGTGCTGCTATGCTAGGCTCTAGTCATGTGACCAAACACTTTTCGCAGAAATACAAGGCACCCCACTCATAACATCTAGTTACATACAGGGATACTGACAATGAAAGCAATGCTGGGAATAAAAATTAGTATGATACCGCTCCAAATTTTATATTTTAATAGAACTAATGATATTCAAGAAATATTTAAGCTTACATTTTATTTCATTTTATTGCAGTGCTACTTGGAAGGTAGGTAGTAATTGCCAAAGAAAATTATCCTACTTTGTTCAATGAAAAATTTCTGATAGGGTAGGACAGAAATTAAGTCTTTGAAAAATAATACTGATGAGGCATCCAGTAGATCATGTTCCCTCTTAGGACTTGTTAAAATCCTTCCTATTAGCAGGGCTAAGATGACTCAGCTTTATCCATTTAAATAAATAATTTTATTTCTCCTTTCTTATTCTGTTCATTTTTTCCCCCCAGAAGAAAAGGTCATGAAAAAGGTGAAGGCCATTTATATAGGCAAGGACGGTTTTTGCTCATTATTCATCTTTTTTAATAGTTTGATTGATACTTATTTTAAAGGTTATGCCAGTTTAGATCTCCTGAGAAAGAAAGGCGCTGAAATAAAGCTAAGAATGCAAGGGACTTATCAGTGAAAGGTAAAAATTCAATGTTGATCTGATGTCTTCGAAGGACAGAAGGATAGGGAAAGTAGAAATTGGGTGGAGAACCACACTGTGTCTGAAACGTGTCCTGTCTAGGACAGAAATGGCCAGGTTCTGCTATCTTCATACTCCCATTGTTTAAGTACTTCCCAGGAAGTATGGCACCAGACTGAAAGTTGAAGCATATCCTTGGGGAGTAACATCAGGTCCTTCCTTGAGGAAGCGTCTAACAAAAGACTCCCTTGACTGCCACGATCCACTCTCACACTATGTCCCCAAACATGTTTGGTGTCAGTTTCCCCAGCTTCCCAATAAGTCTTTCCTTCAGAGGAGGACTTGAAGACAAAGGTCAGTAGGATGAACATTTCTTTTTTTCCCTTTCAAAGTCAAAAATAGAATCCTTAATCCTACATTGGCATTAACAGCAAACTAATTTTTACTCATATCAGCCAAGCATTTTGTAATGGATTGTAGACATTATACTTCTCACTGTTTCCTTGAAGTTGGAACCCTGAATTAAAATGAAACCCTAATGAAAATTTAAAAGAGAATGACAATGAAGCAGCCCAGGATTCAAGTTAATCCCACAGTTGCATTTTTTCGGCCAAAAAATGTTTTAAGGTATATGAATTTGTTGCTGACATTTAACAATTGGGAGATTTTTATATATGAGCCCTGGTTACTGCTTATTTTGAAAAATCCAAGATATGACCATACCGATCCCACTTTTTTTTCTTTTTTTAACTTTACATTCTGGGATATAGGTGGAGAACGTCCAGGTTTGTTACATAGGTATACATGTGCCATGGTGTTTTGCTGCACCCATCAACCCATCATCTAAATTTTAGGATGAACATTTCTAACACTGCCATTGGTCACAAAGCACTGGCTGGTTCTTACCACTCCCTTCCCTATGCTTCATTCTACATCCTCCTGACCCTCACATATTGTCTCTGCTGGCTTCAGCGGCTCCCTTGTGGTGTTACTCGTACCCTCATTGTTAGGGAGTCTTAGTGCCTGCTAACCTTTCCTCTCAGGCCATGGTTGCAGCACGTGCTTAGCTCACAGTTGGGCAATGGAGCGGCAAAAGGAAATCAAGTTCATGGCCAGAGTTTCACACATACCCCTCTTGCCCCCATTGTACAACAGGAACCCTATATCCTCCAGCTAAACAGTCATATCTTGTCATTATGGTGACTCCACTTCTTGCCTGCTGGTCCCTGCACAGAAGGCATTAATAGTGCCTTGATGGCTTCCCTTGAAACCCTATCTGTGTCCCCAGGCATGAGCCCACTCCCTTTGGGGACCAGAGCTTCTAACTTTACTGTGGCCACAGTTGCTCAGATAGGAAGGAAAAGTCTCTCATTGTGTCACTGAAAGTGCTAAGTGGTGTGTCCAGCCACCTGGTTCCTAGACATATGCATTATTTGTACTGGACAATAGTGCCATATAGAAATTTCTTATTCAGTAAGTATGCCGCATCCTCCAAAAGCACATTATTACTGAATATTGTCTCTGAGTTTCCACTTCAGCTGAGGCTTCCACAGGCCAGTCCAACACTCTATTAGGGTGGTTTTGAATGATGCGTTATGCAACACAACCAGTGGAACCTATGGCTACAGGCCCACTTGTGTAGCTCCTCCACTGTAAAATGAGTAATTCCTGGTCAGAAGCTATATTGCAAGGAATTTAATGCTGGTGAATCAAGAACCTTGTAAGCTCCAGATTATGGTGTTTATCAAGGTTCTATGGGTTATAATGGCAAGCCATATCGAGAATATGTCTATTTCTGAAAAAAATGAGTCCCTGACTGAGAGTTCCTTTGAAATAAATTTACCACCAAGTAGTTGTGTAATCTCCCCAAAGAATGGTGTTGTATTGAGTTTTCAGTATCAAACCCTGTTGCTGGGAGTTTGTTCATTCAGAGGTGGCAGCAACTATATGGACCTTGGTGGTTGGCAGTACATATTGCTGGGTCCACGAAAAGCCTATGACTCTACCATGGTGGCTTCTCAGTTCATAAAGCCAGTGTGCCATTTGTGTGTTACTCATGACAAAATATGTTTCATGTCAACTGGCCAAGTTATTTTTTCTTTTCTCTTTATTTTTTTTTTTGTTTTGGATAGACTTTTTGTTCTGGATAGACTGGCTAGAAGTTTATCAATTGATTTTTTTTTTCCAAATAATTAGTATGTGTTGTATTACTTCTATATTGTTTTTCGGTTTTCGGTTTCATTGATTTCTGCTTTAATATTTTTATTCTTTTTGTCCTCCCGGCAATAGGTTTAACTCACTCTCCCTTTTTCAGTTTTCTAAGGTGAAAGTTTGAAATATTGACTTTAGATAGCCTTTATTTTCTAATATGTGCACTTAGTGCTATAAATTTCCCTCTAAACATTCCCTTAGGTGTATAGAACCAATTTTGATAAGTTGTATTTTATTTTCATTTAATTTAAAATGTTGCTAAATTTCACATGAGACTCCTTCTTAACAAATAAGTTAAAAATGTTGTTTAATTTCTAAGTAGTTGGGTTTTTCCAACTATCTTTCTCTTATTGATTTCTAGCTTAATTCCCTAGTGGTTTGAGAATATACTTTACATAATTTCTATCATTTTATATTTGTTAATGCATGTTTTGTATCCCAGAATGTGGTCTATCTTGATGAATGTTCTATGTGAGCTTGAGAAGAATGTGCATTCTGCTTGTTTTGGATGGAGTATTCTATAGATGTCAATTATACCTAGTTGATTTATAGTGTTGTTCAGGCCATTTATATCATTAGTAATTTTCTGCCTACTTGATCTGTCAATTACTGACAGAGGAGTGTTGATGTCATCAACCTTAGTAGTGGATTTGTCTATATATCCTTTCAGTTCTGCCATTTTTTGTCTCCTGCGTTTTTGACATCCTATTGCAAGGTATATAGCATGTTTAGGGTTTGTCAATGTCTTTTTGGATAAATAACATTTTTATTGTTATATAATGCTGCTACTCTTTATCTCTAGTAATCTTTATTCTGAAGGCTATTTAGTATGAAGTTAATATAACTACATCAGCTTTCTTTTGATTAGTATTATCATAGTGTGTGTGTGTGTCTCTCTCTCTGTTTCTTTTAAATTGTAGCAAACACATAAAATTACCATTTTAACAAATTTCCAAGTGCCCAGAACAATGTTGTCAACCACATGCATATGATTGCACATCAGATCCCCAGAACTCCCATATTGCTTAACTGAAACTCTACACTCAGAAAAACGGCTCCCTTCCCTCCCCTAGACCGTGGCAACTACCATTCTTCTTTTTACGATTATTACTTTATAAAGGTGGAGTCATGCAGTGGTTTTGTGTGTATGTGTGTGTGTGTATCTGTGTGTGTGTGTGTGAGAGAGAGAGAGAGAAAGAGAGAGAGAGACTGGATATTTGACTTAGCATAAGGTACTTAGGCCACTCTTTCTTTACATTTAACGCAGTCTTCAAACTAATAATTTTTTTTAATAAACATGCCTTTAAAAAACATTTGTCAAAAATCTCTTCTTGGCTGGGTGCAGTGGCTCATGCCGGTAATCCTAACACTTTGGGAGGCTGAGGCAGGCAGATCATTTGAGGGCATGAATTGGAGTCCAGCCTGGCCAATATGGCAAAACCCCGTCTCTACTAAAAATGCAAAAATTAGCCAGGCGTAGTGGTTTGTGCATGTAGTCCCAGCTACATGGGAGGCTGAGGCAGTAGAATCGCTTGAACCTGGGAGGCAGAGATTGCAGTGAGGTGAGATGGTACCACCTCACACCAGCCTTGGGGGGGAAAAAAACCCTCTTTCTATCAATTAGCACATTTATACAATTAATATTTAAAGTTTTTAAAAATATAGTTGGATTAATATCTAACATATTTTAAACTGTTTGCTATTTGTCACAACTGTTCTTTGTGAAATTGTTGATAATTATGCTCCAAAGTTAAAATCTCAATTTATTTTAATGGGAATGGACACTGTCTTATTTTCGTTTTTCCCCCAGAATAATTTACTTTCATAACTGAGGATTTGCAAAGCTGTACTCTTTCCTTTCCTGGGAGTTTAAAGCTGGTGGAATGCCTGAATTTTTTGATATTTGTGATGTCTGAGTGCCTGTTGATTACCAAGGTGTTAATAATTATTTGTTGAATGAAAAAATGTATGAAGAATAGAGTGAGAAAAGTAAGAAAAAAATTAACAAAAAGATGTAAGGTAGCATCTATAACAATAATACTAAAACAAAAAGTGAAACTCCTATTACATGTTCCACACTGTGCTCAGTAGACTGCATGCATTGCCATTTAATCATCATAAATACCATCCTAAAATACATCATTGAAGAATTTAAGTTTTGAAAATGTTAAACAAACTGTACAAGAGCTCACAGGTTGTAACTTCTAGTACCAGGATTTCACGCTGAGATTTTTAGATCTCCAAAGATAAAAGTGTATTTCTATCAAAGACATGCTTCCCTGATGCTAAAATATTGCTCATGAGATTTTGACTAACCAGACATTTATTATTAAGCCCCTTATTAACTCTCAGTTTAAATGCACAGATTTTGTAAGAAAATCACAGTTAGTAAAGAATGTTGTTCATCGGGATTTGATGTCAAGACAGCTGTTACCTCCATGTTATTAGTAGTATATTTTAAAATATTCCTTTCCTTTATTTGTCATAAGAAAGTTGCTTTACACTGGAGGAGTGATATAAAGCCCCAAAATATATCACTGAACATGAAATTCACACTTCTGTTGATATTTGAAAATGTATATATATAAATATCGTGCCAGCTGGAAAATATTTCCTCAGATGGCCAAGTAAAATATTTATTTCTAGAAGAGAAGAACAGCAGGCAGGAAGAAGAGACACAGCAGCAATAAAAGGTGCCTCCCACGAAAGGCCTCATTCACATCAGCATAAATGTTACCAGAAACAAGATAAATTTTGCATAGAAATAAGTAGGAGAAATCTGTTAATACATTTATCTGAGAATAGAGAGCTATAGCAATATGCTGACATCTTCCTGTCCATCAGAAGATTTTTGGCTTTCCTGTCCATCAGAAGATTTTTGGCTTTCAGTGGAAAAAAAATCTATATGTGTAGCAGTGGGGACCAGAAGAGATAAATAGTAGCATCGCTCCATTCTAACTTTGGGGTCATGTCTATGAGGAAAGAGGAAAATAAAAAGAATCATGCTCAATGTAAAAACCTTGTAGCTATCAAATCGTCTACATTTGTGTGCTGTGGCTTTTTGAGCTTATCATTTCACTTCTTAGAACTTCAGTATTTTTATCTGTAAAGTGGGGAAAGGAATAATTCACGATGGCTGTAAAGGTTAAATGAGATAACATATGGAAAAAACAGGTAGTGTAGAGATGGGCATATAATTAATTCTCAACCATGTCAGTATATTTTCTTTCTAATATTGGGAGAATATTATAAAAGCAGAAACTGCATAGTGTTATTGCTAGAGCAAGACATATTCGTAATCTCCCATTCAGCTGCACTATATTTTTGTGTGATTGTTATATATCCTATAATGTCGTGGAAGCAGCCTTTAAGATGGCCCAAAGATCCCCACCTCCCTATATTCATTCCCTTATGTCCTTGTGTAATCCCTTTCTCTTGAGTATGGACCATACGAAATGTCTCTCATCTAATGAATGATACACAGCAAACAGAATGCAATGCAACCTTCAATATTTGATTACAAAAACTGCGATTTATGTATTGTTTGTTCTTTATCAACGTACTAGCTTGCTTGTTGTAAAGAAACCCAGCTGCCATGTTGTGAGCTGCTGTGTGGTGAGAACTTAAATGGCAATAAATTGACAAAAGCCTCCAGTCAACAGTCAATGAGAAAATGAGGCTTTCAATCCAAAAGCATATAGGGAACTGAATCCCGCAAGGACCAAGTAAGCAAGCTAGGAAGAGGAGCCTTATTAGAATCAAACTCTGGAATAAGTGTAGCCCCAGCCAATAGCTTGATTGCAGCCTTGTGAGAAAACCTGAGCCAAATCCAATCAAGTACACTGTGCCCAGACTCCATTTATCATCTCCTGTGAAGTAATAAATGTATACTGTTTTTAAGCCACTATACTGGGGGTAATTTGATATGCAGCAAAAGATAACTGACACAACTCTTCTAGGTACTTTAGGAATGCAAGGAAAATTGCAGATGCTAATACATTAATAAGTGTATGTGATGTCTATCACGACCTAAAATATTGTTAGGATACATTTCTAGGCAGATAGGTTCCTAAAATTCAGGTTGTTAAAATGCTTTGGTGTATAAGATTAATGAGATATTAATATTCCCATTAGAAGCAAGGTTGGGAAAATGATAGCAGACAGACAAAGGAAATTGCTTACCTTTCTCCATTTTCTTCTTCTTGCTTAGGCTGTCTAAATTATCTTGATTTTGGTGTTGGTTTCTGGATTTTTCTTGGTGTTTTCTGCTTTATTGTTTTTTTTTTTCTTTTTACATGTTGATAAAAATATCATCAAAGTTGATCATGTATCAAAATAATTTTTGACCAAAACAATACTTTCTCATTCAACCCACACAAATTACTTTGTTTGTGCAGGTGGACATGTTTAATTTTGATGTCAGCTACCACTATAGCTCTAAATAATATATTTATGTCTCTTGTTCTTGATTGTTAATATTTAAAAGTACCTATTTTGATGCAATTGGAAATAGAATTGTTTTCTTATTTTTTAAACAGTGTATTGTTAGTGTATAAAATTCAAATTATTTTTTTATGTTGATACTGTATCCTGCAACTTTTCCAAATTTATTAGTTCTAAGAGGTTTTTAGTGGAGTGATTAGAATTTTCAATATTTAATATAATGTCATCTACAAACAGAGACAATTTTACTTTTTCTTTGCAATTTGGTTGCATTTTATTTGTTTTTGTTGTTTAATTTCTCTGGCTAAGACTTCCAGAAGTCTATTGAATATAAGTTGCCAAACTTTCATCTTGGTGTTGTTCCTGAATTTAAAGGAAAATGTTCAGTAGTTTACCGTAGAATATGATGTTAGCTGCTCTTCTATATATGTCCTTTATTGTATTGAGGTACATTACTTCTAAATCGAATTGTTGAGCATTTCTTATCATGAAAGTGTTGAAATTTGTCAGATGTTCTTCTGTTTCTATCAAGATGATTATATGCTTTTGGTTCTTCGTTCTGTTAATGTAGTACATCACATTAATTGATTTGCATGTGTTAAACCATCCTTGCATCCCAGGAGTAAATCCCTAGGTGGTCATGCTGTATAATTTTTTTAATGTATTCTTAAATTTTATATGTTAGTATTTTGTTGAGACTTTTGCATGTAGGTGTATCAGGGATATTGGTTTGTGATTTATTTTTTGCAGTGTTTTTGTCTTGCTTTGGTATCACAATAATGCTGGTCTCCTAAAATCAGTCTGGAAGCATTTCTCCCTCTTCAATTTTTGAGATGATTTTAAGAAGAATTCGTATTAATTATTCTTCAAATGTTTGTTAAAATTCACCAGGAAAACCATCTGATCCTGGGCTTTACCTTATTGGGATGTTTTTGATTGCTGATTAAATTGCCTTACTCATTATTGGCCTATTTAGAGTTTTTGTTTCTTCATAATTCAGTCTTCACAAGTTGTTTTTAGTAATTTATTCATTTTTTTCTAGTTTATCAAATTCATTGGCATATAATTGCTTATAACAGTCATTTATCATTTATATATTTGAGGGATCAATCATAATGTCTCCCATTTACAGTTTTATTAATGTCAGTTATCTCTCTTTTCATTTACACTAGCTAAAGATTTGTAATTTTTATCTTTTAAACAAACAAGTTATTTTATTTTTGTTTTTATTTTATGTTTTATTTATTTATACTCTTTTATTATTTTCTTTCTTTTGCTAATTTAAGCTTATTATGTTATTCTTTTAGTGTTTTAGTTTGTTTGTTTGGGATTGTTAAATGTGGGTGATTATTGCTCTAAATGTCCCTATTGGATCTGCTTTTGCTGTATCCCATATGTTTTCATATGCTGTGTTTCCATTTTTGTTTTCAAGATTTTACTCTGTTGAGATTCACTCAAGGTGGCTAGCAAAATATTAGGGATATATTAGGGAAAGTTATAGATTATAGTCTCAAACCTTTTGGAAGGCTGAAAGGTTTTATTTGAACAGGGTGAAGGCAGCTGGTTTATTATGTTAGCATAGGGTCAAAGATTGGTGCCATAAAAGCTTCCCCAGTTAAGTCTGTTTACCCCACATTCCTTTGTCTATACTCTAATTTGTTTGCTCATGTAAACTTTGTGCTTCATGGTCCTCTCAGGGGGAGATCAAAGGGGAATTACTCATTAATGGTGTTTACTCTGGGCCCCAGAAGCTAAAGCTTTTATCATTTGTAAACCCACTCTTTCAGCCATGTCAATTATCCACAAGTATGTTGACTTAGAACCTCTGTTATTAAACCTATTTTTGATTAAATGTGAGCTGTTACAGGGAGTTATGGTTAGTTAGCTGCAGTTGCCCTCTGAAAGCAGCAGGCTATCCCTATCTCACTCTGATTAATGTGTGTGGGTGTATTCATTCATTCTTCCTTGAGTAAGGGCCTGCAGGACAGATCTCCACAGGTAGTGATCAGTGTCTCAGGTAGAGACTTCGACACGACCAAGGTCTCATTACTCTATTTACAAAATATGGAAACAACATATGTTCTGTGAATGAATGGATACATAAATTATGATATATAAATGCAATGGAATATTAGTCATTAAAATGGAATGGAATATTATGATATATTATTTGCCCATTCATAACAATATGGGTGAATCTAGAGAGCATTTTATTACATGAAATATGTCAGCTAGAGAAAGACAATATGATCACACTTATATGTGGAATCTAAAATATTAAGTTCATAGAAACAGAGAGTAGAGTGGTGGTTGCTGGGGACTGGGAATGCAAGGGAAGTGAAGAGTTGTGGACCAAAATATACAAACCTTCAGTTATAAGATAAATAAGTTCTGAGACTCTATATTACAGTGCCTATAGTCAACAATGCTGCATTATGTACTGGAAATTTGCTAATACAGTTAATCTTAAATATTCTCACCTTGAAATAAACAAAACAAAAATGGTAACTAACCGAGGTGATAGTTGTGTTAACTGATCAGAACAGGGACTGTCATTTAAAAATTTACCTTAATCAAAAACTGCCTAAATCCAAAGGGCATCAGCCTAATGGCTAAGGTTAGCATAACCATAAACCACAAATAACATCTTTGGCCAGAAACATTCCAAACTCCTCCCCAACCAGGGACATGCTAGCCCTGAGATAATCCCCCACTGGCTGGGAAGATACCGGCCTTGAGATAAACCGCCTCCTGCCAGAAATATGTCATCCCCAAGATAACGTCCCCTCCACCCAGAGACATTCCAATCCCACTATAAACTTTTCCCCCACATGCAAATATTCCAAGCTTGTGATAAGCCCCTCACCCTAAAACCAATATTCTCTTAGTCTATAAGAGAATGTGCTCCTGACTGAAATCAACCAAAAGTCCCTCTCATGTTTTATCTAAAGTCAACCTGTCTTTCATTGCCAAGCTGTGCTTTGTGTTTCTTTCCTCTTTCTTTGACTTTAACTAACTTGATTGCAGTAACCATTTCACTATATATATTAAATGATGATGTCCTGTACCTTAAAATTGTACAATTTTACATGTCAATTTAACATAAAGACAAATAAAAATAAAACTTGCTATTGAATTTAGAAGATACATATTATTTTATAGGATTTTTACACAGTATTGTGTCACTTAATGATAGGATTCATTCTGAGAAATGTGTTCTTGTGTGAACATCATAAATTGTACTTATAAAAACCTAGATGGTATAGCCTACTACATACCTACCCTATATGGTATAGACTATTGTTCCTAGGTTACAAACCTGTATGGCATGCTACTGTACCAAAAACCTATAGGCAACTGTAATGCAATGGGTAGTGTTTATCTAAACAGAAAAGTTACAACAAAAATACAATATAAAATATAAAAAGTAGTATAGCTACGCTTGCCATGGTTAGAACTTTCAGGACTGAAGTTTGCTCTGGGTGAGTCAGTGAGTAAATGGTGAGTAAAGGTGAAGGGTTACATTAATATTATCATCTTTACAATCACTGTAAAATTAGCCTATAGTAAATTTAAACTATTTTTCTTTCTTCAACAATAAATTTAGCTTACTGTTCCTTTTCTAAATTTTTGCAAATTTTTGGCTCTTTTAAAATAAAACACAGGCACATTGCACAGCTATACAATAAATTCTGAAGCTCTAATTTATAGTATGTTTCCTATAGTGAATATATTTTGTTTCTTTATATCCTTATTTGGTAAGCTTTTTCCTATTTCATAATATTTTGCTTCATTTTTTATATTCATACTGTTTGTTAAAAGGTAAGACCAAAAGTAAAAATAAACCACCCTAACTTGGGCAAACACATAGTAAGAACCATCAACATCAATATCTTCCACCCCACATCTTGCCTCACTGGAAGGTCTTCAGGGTCAATAACATGCATGGAGCTATCGTCTCCTAGGATAACAGTGCCTTCTGGATTTGTTCCTGAAGGGCCTGTCTGAAGCTGTTTTACAGTTAACTTTTTTTTATAAGTAGAAGTAGTACACTCTAAAATAATGATAAAATGGTATAACAAATACATAAACCAATAATATAGTCATTTATTATCTTTATCAAGTATTATGTACAGTACATACTTGTATGTGGTATACTTTTAAATGACTGGCAGTACAGATGCATGTTTACATCAGCGTATCACAAACACCTGAGTATTTCATTGCACTACAATATTACAAAGACGGTTTGTCAACAGGGTGCAGAAATTTTTCAGCTCCCTTGTAATCTTATGGGATCATCATCACAAATGTGGTTTGTCATCGACCAAAATATTGTTGTGTGGTACACAACTATATAATATCATTTTATGGCATAATTATACAATACACTAATCGAGGTATTATTCTTCTAGTTGGCTTATTAATTACCTTGTCAGTTAAAAATAATATAAACTCACTATTAAATAGAAAAGAACTAAACTATTTCTTATAAAACAAAAGGGAAGGCTAAGGAAATTTGCAAAGAATTAAAGAGTTTCACAAACAAGCAACAAACTGCACCAGCAGATTCATCTTTTATTTTAGAACATGAGAAACATCTGTTCTAAAGAATTCATTTTACATTATTCACTTGATTATTTCTTTGCTTTTCTTCATAGTTTTTCCACTTAATTCTTTATTTCTAAACAATAAAATTTAGTTACACATGCTTGTTAACTCTATTTAATATTGTATTTTTGGTATATTGCTTTTTTATTATTTTGATAAGTTCCATTCATGTTGTTGCAAGTAGATTTGGTTTATACATTTGTTCTCTGTATTATTTCTTTGTATGCACACTGAACAATTTATTACTTTCTTAAAGGTCATGCGGATGAGTTGTTTCAAGCTATGGAAACACTGCTTTTACAAACATTGTGTGGAGGAGGCTCACACATTACTTTGGGATATTATCTGGCAATTAAATTGTTGAGTTATTGAGCAATTATTCAGTCATATTATGTAATGTCAAACTATGGTCCACAATGGTGAATCAATTTGTACTTTTACCACAAGTGCTTGGAAATTGACATTGTCATACATCCTCTTCAATAATTTTAAATTATCAGTATTTATTTTATTTTCTTGTTTAAAAAGTAAATTTTGCCAATCTCTATGTAGTGAAATTTTCTTGTAGTGTTAATTTTAGTTTCTCTAATTATTAGAGTCTGAACACATTTTTAATATAGTTATTGTTTACATGAAGGCAGTTAATAAAGGAAGTTTCTCATTTAGTAAAGGCCTACTAGTGCTTAGAGGAAGTTTCTCATATAGTAACTGCCTAGTAGTGCTTTCTAAAGTCTTTCGTCAATGTAAATTCCCCTTGCTATTTCTGATTGCTTTATAAACTAAACTCTTACTTTTAACATAGTCAAATTTATCAGTTGTTTTCTTTAAGTTAGTTGTTTTTGAAACTTGCTTAAATGTATTCTTCTTCAGCCCAAGATCATGCAGAGATTCCTCATTGTTTCCTGAAAGCTTTGTAATTGCCCATTTTAGAGTAGAGTCCATTACCTATCTGAAGTTGATTTTTGAGCATGGTAAGGAGAAGGGATCCAATTTGATTTTATTAACAAATAGAGATGCTTAATTTTCCCATTACTACTTACTGAAAAAAGAACCCTCTTTCTATCCACTTCTATAGATTGCCACTTCTGCCTTGCGTGTATATTACTGTTCAAACTCCACATTCTGTTCAGCTGGTTTATTTATTTATTCCATTGCCAATATCACTTTCTCTTAATCACTATGGCTTTATTATGGATATTAATATTGGGTAGATCATTCTTTCATTTTGTTATTGTACAGGAATGTCTGTTTTGTTCTCTACATTTCTATATATATATTGTAGAATCTGCTCTACAAATATGTATACTCATGTAAATAAAACAAAACCAAAAATAACCTTACTGCTTTCTATCAGAATTACACTGAGTTGATACATCATGGAGAGATAATTGACTTATATTCAATCAAGATTTATTCAATCAACAAAACATTGTATATCTTTCATTTAGATGATATTTAATATTTAATATTCACTATCTCTCATGTTCCCTCAGGAGTATTGCTACTTTTTAATTTTTATTTTACATATATATATATATATATATTATTGCACTTTAGGTTCTGGGGTACATGTGCATAATATGCAGGGTTGTTTCATAGGTACCTACATGGCAATGTGGTTTGCTACCTCCATCCCCCCGTCACCTATATCTGTCATTTCTCCCCATGTTATCCCTCCCCAACCTCCCTATACCCACTGTCCATCCCCTATTCACCCCCGCAACAGACCCCAGTGTGTGATGCTCCCCTCCCTGTGTCCATGTGTTCTTATTGTTCAACACCTGCCTATGAGTTAGAACAGGCTGTGTTGATTTTCTGCTCTTGTGTCAGTTTGCTGAGAATGATGGTTTTCAGATTCATCCATGTCCCTACAAAGGACACGAACTCATTGTTTTTTATGGCTACGTAGTATTCCATGGTGTATGTGTGCCACATTTTCCTTGTCTAGTCTATCATCGATGGGCATCTGGGTTGGTTCCAGGTCTTTGCTATTGTAAACTGTGCCACAGTGAACATACATATGAATATGTCTTTATAATAGAATGATTTGTAATCCTTTGGATATATACCCAGTAATGGGATTGCTGGGTCAAATTGAATTTCTATTTCTAGGTCCTTGAAGAATCGCCACACTGTCTTCCACAATGGTTGGATTAATTTACACTCCCACCAACAGTGTAAAAGTGTTCCTATTTCTCCACATCCTCTCCAGCATCCGTTGTCTCCAGATTTTTTAATGATCACCATTCTAACTAGCTTGAGATGGTGTCTCAATGTCGTTTTGATTTGCATTTTTCTAATGACTAATGATGATGAGCATTTTTTCATATGTTTGTCAGCCTCATAAATATCTTCTTTTCAAAAGCATCTGTTCATATCCTTTGCCCACTTTTGGATGGGTTTGCTTTTTTTCTTGTAAATCTGCTTTTGTTCTTTGTAGATTCTGGATATTAGTCCTTTGTCAGATGAGTAGATTGCAAAACATTTTTCCCATTCTCTTGGTTGCTGGTTCACTCTAACAATTGTTTCTTTTGCTGTACAGAAGCTCTGAAGTTTAATCAGATCCCATTTATCTATTTTGCCTTTTGTTGCCAATGCTTCTGGTGTTTTAGTCATGAAGTCCTTGCCTATGCCTATGTCCTGAATGGTTTTGCCTAGGTTTTCTTCTAGGATTTTTATGGTGTTAGGTCTCATCTTTAAGTCTTTAATCCATCTGGAGTTAATTTTAGTGTAAGGTGTCAGGAAGGGGTCCAGTTTCAGCTTTCTGCACATATAGCCAGTTTTCCCAATATCATTTATTAAACAGTAAATCCTTTCCCCATTGCTTGTTTTTGTGAGGTTTGTCAAAGATCAGATGGTTGTAGATGTGTGGCGTTGCCTTTGAGGCTTCTGTTCTGTTCCATTGGTCTATATCTCTGTTTTGGTAGCAGTACCATGCTGTTTTGATTACTGTAGCCTTGCAGTATAGTTTGAAGTCAGATAGCGTGATGCCTCTAGCTTTGTTCTTTTTGCTTAGAATTGACTTGGCTATGTGGGTTCTCTTTTGGTTCCATATAAAGTTTAAGGTGGTTTTTCCAGTTCTGTGAAGAGGGTCAAATGTAGTTTGATGGTGATAGCATTGAATCTATAAATTACTTTGGGCAGTATGGTCATTTTCCCAGTACTGATTCTTCCTAACCATGAGCATGGAATGTTTTTCCATTTGTTTGTGTCCTCTCTTATTTCCTTGAGCAGTGGTTTGTAGTTCTCCTTGAAGAGGTCCTTTACATCCTTTGTTAGTTGTATTTCTAGGTGTTTTATTCTCTTTGTAGCAATTGTGAATGGCAGTTCATTCTTGATTTGGCTGTAAGTCTGTTATTGGTGTAGAGGAATGCTTGTAATTTCTGCACATTGATTTTATATCCTGAGACTTTGCTGAAGTTGATATGAGTTTAAGGAGATTTTGGGCTGAGATGATAGGGTCTTCTAAATATACAATGGTGTCATCTGCAAATAGAGACAATTTGACTTCCTCCTTTCCTAATTGAATCCCTTTTATTTGTTTTTCTTGCCTGATTGCTCTGGCTAGAACTTCCAATAATACTCTGTTGAATAGGAGTGGTGAGAGAGGGCATCCTTGTCTAGTGCCAGATTTCAAAGAGAACGCTTCCAGTTTTTGTCCATTCAGTATGATAATGGCTGTGGGTTTGTTATAAATAGCTTTCATCATTTTGAAGTATGTTCCGTTGATATCAAGTTTATTGAGAGTTTTTAGCATAATGGGCTGCTGAATTTTGTCCAAGGCCTTCTCTGCATCGATTGCGATAATCATGCGGCTTTTGGCTTTGGTTTTGTTTATGTGGTGGATTACTTTTATAGACTTGCGTATGTTGAACCAGCCTTTCATCCCCAGGATGAAGCCTACTTGATTGTGATGGATAAGTTTTTTGATGTGCTGTTGCAATCGGATTGCTACTTTTAATGAACTATATTATTGTGTACTTGAAAATTTTAAGCTACTGTAGATGATTACACAAATAAAAATGTAAACACATATTATGTATATTTGACATTTAATTATCAAATTTTCACAGGCTAGCATATAGCAATAGGGTTAATTTTACACTTTGATTTTTACCCATCAAATATGCTAAACTTTTATTAATTTTAATAATGTAATTCTTATTTATTTGGACTTATTCCATGCTCTAAATCACATCTCCTGTGAAAATGACAATTTCTTGTTTATTAACCATTATCCACCTACCTACCCCAGCTTGCTTCACTTTCTTGCATTAGTGTTCAATTTGAGTCCTCCAGAACTACATGGTGTTAAGCAATAGTGATGTTGTGGTGTGACATATTTATATGCATGTATTTTTTCTTTGGAAATTCTATTTATACCTATATTGAATATTTTGTTGCCTGGATTGTGTGTGTGTGTGTGTGCGTGCACACATGCATGAACTATTAATATGATAATTTGAGAATATATGCATAGTTTAAGCTTTCGTATCATATACATACATGTATGGAACACATACATTCTCTAGGTGTTTTACACAGTTTTACTTAAGTATTTTTTTTCTTGTTTCTAAACCTTAAATCCTTTACTGTGTCCACAAGTGCATGCTGTCTTTTTGGATTGTTCTTTTTGTCTTTTCTGTGATAACTTTTTCTTTTACAAGTCTCCTATGCTCTTTTTCTTTAATTCCATTTTCTCCTTTGGTATTATTATCTCTTATCTTCATTCCTTTACTCATCCTTTGTAATCCTTCAGAAAGATCATGGGTTCATTGAAGGTTTTATATTTGTAGAATTTCTTATGTGCTTTCATCTATCGGTTAGTTTGCTGTTTCCACATTTTATTTCATATATATTTATATTTATATTTTAATAAATTATTTTATATGGCTTGTCTATTTATCAGTTGGACTTTTCTTAATTAGCTATTTGCAGTAGCTTCAGAGTCCTGAAGGCCTGGTCACGCATGCAGCTTCCATGACTGTACGAGTGTCTCTCTATGGCCTCAGTAACAGACTGAACCTTGCCGGGATAGCTCCTCTGTAAGATTGCTGGGGAGCTGCACATCTCAAACTATGCCCTGGAATGCTTCAGCCACGGTCCTATGCTTTCCAGTGTAGTCACTGGTTAATGCAAATAAAGGGAACAGCCAACATACCTCAAGGCAACCTTCACCATAAGCATGTGTATTCTTGATGAAACCAATAACTGCTGCTTACTGCTAAGCCCTCAACATTCTCTGCATGGCTTTTCTGTTCCTCCCCTTCCCTCAACCTGCTCTGTGTCGGTTCTGTTTGAGTTTAATGTGATTAAGCACAACTCTAGCTCTAGCCATTTTAGGCGTGAATTACAGATTCATTATTTCAATGTGAGCCCCAACTTTAGGATTTTAGTGGTGGACTGGGTAACAACAGGGTCCTCTTAGCTTTTCCATTTATCTCTGCATGTGGTTTCTGCCACATTTTGCTTTTATAAGCCTTCTAACTCTACGACTTTCCATTGTTAATAAAAGAGGTGGCATTTTTTATTCTAGTTTTCTAATCAAGTATTATCAGTTCATCCATGTATTGCCTTCTTTGCTTGTTTGTTTTCAACTTCCAAGATGAAGAAAGAACATTTAAATGATGATGCTGCTTTCATGCATATACCACAGGGTATGGTTTTTATAACAAAAACAACAAAACCTGTATATCATATTTGTTTGTTCCTAATATTTTATCATTCCCACACATCATTTATGGAACAATATTTTTTCAAGTAATTTTAAACATTATATTGTGGATCCTCACAAGTGGCTTTATTTCTGTCACCAAATATTGTCAATGTTAGCAGTATTTGGTGCATTTTCTTGTCATATTTTGGTCATCTCCTTGCCCTCTGCTTTTGCTTTATTCTTTGTTTTGCTTTGGCCAAGAAGATTCGCCCATGTCTTACTTTATCAGGCCCTTCATCTACTCTCTATTATTCCTTTTTTGACACTTCATTGCATTTCCTTAGAAGAGGAATGGGTGTTGGGTTGACACATTGACTGCCAAAAATTCTTGCACTAGAAGATGATCTCTAGGCCAGGCGCAATGGCTCATGGGAAGCTGAGGTGGGCGGATCACTTGAGGTCAGAAGTTTGAGGCCAACCTGGCCAATACAGTGAAAACCCGTCTCTCCTAAGAATACAAACATTAGTCGGACATGGTGGTGCACGCCTGTAGTTCCAGCTACTCTACTCAGGAGTGTGAGGCAGCAGAATCACTTGAACTTGGGAGAAAGCGATTGCAGTAAGCCGAGATTCCACCACTGCACTCCAGCCTGTGCTACAGAGCAAGACTCTGTCTCAAAGAAAAAAAAAATGAAAAGAAAAAAGAAAAAGAAAGTGATCTCTGAAAACCTTTCCATCCTTAGACTCATGAGTATGTCTAGGTTGGTCATCATATCACTGTAATTAGACTGAAAATAATTAAATTTTAATAATTATGTGTTATATTTCTATATCCTAAACATCTCACAACATTGGGCAGAAAATAATTGAGTAAATATTTGACGTATTTGCTAATGTTCAAATTGCTCACATTAGGGCAATTAAGTATACTAATATTATACAGAAGTATCAATACAGAAAGCAACTCTTATTTTTTTACCAGTGTGGATCATTTTCTGGGTTGGAAGGAGAACAAAATTTTTGAGAAACATTAAGTGGTAATCTTCAAACTTTTAAGAATGACGATATTACTATATAGAAGGAAATATCTGGTCTTTAAATAGATGGAATACTTCTTAGTTTTCATCTATCTACCTGCCAGTTGGTTTCACAGCTCTTCATATTTAAGTGAATTTATTTCAATCATCTAAATAAAGTCTGGAATAGATGTGAATTCTAAGCTGATAACTGCATACTTCCATTAGCACTTCAAAATGTGTCAGCATTATATATATATATATTTTTTTTTTTTTTTTTTCTGGAATACTTTCTTAGTGCTAGGCTGAACACTCTGGGCTTATGAGGAGGAAGATGGTGTGGTCTGGGAATTTCTTTTATCTTGTAAATCTATAGAATTGAGCGGCATTTCAGTAATCCATTTCATTATTAATTAAATATTTTGGAACAGTTTCTTACTATCGTTTAGAGTAGGCAACTGTAATAAAAAATAAAGGGCCAATAAGACCCTATCATAAATAATCACATTTCAGTTGAGAAATATGAGATTTAATATCCTTAGATATGCTTTATTGAATCCAACAATTCATGATCCAAATATTTTTTCCAAAGACATTTAAAAATGTTTTTCATTTTGATTTTTGTTTATTATAAGAATAAAATAATATTGATACAGAAAATAATAGTAAATATAATTGCATTTTATCATTATCTAATGGTCCCTAGATGACTATTAACATTTTAATGTTTACATGCCACACATAGGATAGTTACATAGTTAACACTGTATTATCTATATATATAATTTTCTATCTTATATTTAGCATAATATCGCCAGCATTATTTTATACATAACAATCTCATCAATATGTATGCAATGACATCACTCTATAGTCTGTCCTAACTTTTTGTTAGGAGCTGGTGTCTGATTGTAACTTGAAATATTAATATAACTTGGCCTCTATATTTATAACATGGAACCGAGGAGAATAAGATATTTCCTGTTTCAGTTAGTTCTAATTTGTATAGATTAATCCATTGTAAAATCAATTCCTCCACTTTAGTGAGCTAGACAGTGCATGAATCCGAGTATGAAACCATAGGAGAAAATCCAGAGGAGAAAATTCATAGCAATAAATCCTAGAAAACATTTTCTAAACAATATTTTACCATTTACATAACAAAACTTTGAGTCTAGAAATTGAATGTCTACTTTATTATATGCCTGAGCCTTTCTTTAAATGATTATGATGATATTGATATTAAAATTTGTAAGTAACATGTGCTTACTGTAGGAGAATGAAACATAAAAGCTTTGAAATAATTTGGGGGCTGGAGATGAATAAATTTTTCTCTAGTGTGCATTTGTCTGAAGACTCTGTAACACATTTTCATTTGCTTGTAATAAGATGTTAACATTATTTGATAATTACCTTGCCATTTTTTTTTCCTTTTTGGAGTTTTAAATTTTAAAAATAATGTAGTATATGAAAATGAAGTGTTAGCAAATACAGTAGTCCCTCTTTATCTGTGGTTTTGCTTTTCATGATTTCATTTACTTATGGTCAACTGTGGTCCAAAAATACTAAAGAGAAAATTATGGGAATAAACCATTCTTAAGTTTTAAATTGTGCTTCATTCTGAGTAGCACAATGAAATCTCCTGCCTTCCTGCTTTGCCCCACCTGGGACGTGAATCATCCCTTTGGCCAGTTCATCCATGCTGTATACACACCCCTCCCCATTAGTCACTTAGTAGGTGTCTTGGATATCAAATGAAAAAAAGTTAGTACTGTGCAGATGCTTTTCTAGCTCAATGTAATTTTATTTCTCTATTTTTGCTTTTGTTGCCTATTCTTTTGAGGCCTTACAGAAAAAAATGTTTGCCTAGACCAATGTTCTATAGGGTTCCTTAATGTTGTTTTTTTTTTTTCTAGCAGTTTTGTAGTTTCAGACTTCATTTAAGATGTTAGTCTGTTTTGAGCTGATTCTTATATATAGTGTTTTTTTCTTATGTCTCTATTATTAAACACAATGAAGGCATACCCATTTTTAGACTGCATTCTACTCCCGGCAATAAAGCAACACCTCTGTTCTCTCTCCCTCTTCCTCTTTCTCTTTCTTCCTCTCCTTCATTCTTTTTTTTTCTTTTATTCTTTCTCTTTCTTTCTCTCTTTCTTCCTCTGAAAAAATAATAATTTTAAAAGAAGAAGATATATAGTGTAAAATGGGGATCTAGCTTCATTCTTCTGCATATGGATAGCCACTTTCCCCAGCACTATTTATTGAATAGACTACCCTTTCCCCAATGGAACAGCTAATAAAGTAAAGAGACAAACTACAGAATGGGAGAAGGTACTTGGAAATTATCCATATGATAAGGGATTAATAAGCAGAACGTATACAGGATTCAAACAGCTCACCTGCAAAAACAAATAATTTTATTAAAAATTGGTAAAAGACCTAAATAAACATTTCTCAAAAGAAAATATACAAACGGCCAATGCTCAACATTGCTAATTATCTGGGAAACACAAATAAAAATCACAGTGAAATATCATCTCATTCCAGTTAGAAAGGCTACTGTAAAAGAGACAAAAAACTAACAAATGTTTGTGGAGAAAGGGGAATGTCCCTACAATGTTAATGGAAATGTACAGTAGTATAGCCATTGTGGAAAACAGTACAGAGGTTCCTCAAAAAACTACAAATAGAACTTCCATACAATCCATCAATCCCACTATTGTGTGTGTGTGTATATATATATCGGAAAGAAAAGAACTCAGTATATTAAACAGATGTCTGCACCCTCATGTTTATTGTAGGACAATTCATAATAACCAACATATGGAATCAACCTAAGAATCCATCAATGAATGAATGGATAAAGAAAGCATCCTATATGTATACAATGGAATATTCAGCCTCAATAAGAATGAAATCCTGTAATTTGCAGCAACATGAATACTGCTGAAGGTCATTATGTTAAATGAAATAAGCCAGGCACAGAAAGATAAACATCACATGTTCTCATTCACATGTGGGAGCGAAAAAAAAAAAAAAAAATGGATATCATGGAGGTAGAGACTATGGTGGTCACCATAGTCTGTGAAGGGAAGCAGGGAGCAGGGTATGATGGGAAGTTGGCTAAACTATACAAAAATACAGTAAAAGGACTAAGTTCTAGTATTTGATATTATAGTAGATAGATTACAGCTAAAATAATTTATTGTATATTTCAAAATAGCTAGAAGAGAGGAATTATAATGCTCCCAACACAAAGATAAATGTTTGAGGTTCTGGATCTCCTGTTTACATTTATTTGATCACTGTGCATTGTATTCAGGTGTCAAAATATTACACATGCCCCCAAAATATATAAACTATGACATATCAATCAAAAATACAAAACTAAAAAAACATAGTAAACCCATATATGTAGGATATAGTACTATTCTCAGTTTCAGTCATGCACTGGGGGCCTTGAAATGTATTCCTCTCAGATTAGGGATAACTACGGTACTTAGCAAATAATTACTATCTATTTACCTATTCACTGAGCCTCGTACACAGTTACCTTAGTTTATCCGTGGTCTCTAATATTCAGCTAGGTTGAAGTGGCTACAATATATATTCCTGTCAATGCTGAAAAAAGGTCATTAGCAACCACTGTAGCTCTCAGAGGCCAGTGCCCTCAAGACCAGACTGTCATTCCCCCTTGATCCCAACTTGTCTACTGTCATGTCTCCAGAGGAAGGATTCTCATCTCTACATCCTTTGGGCAGTGATCTTTGCTTTGGGCTCTCTGGATTTGCTGTCACCCTGATCTTCCCTGGAGATTTTTGCAGTGCACCTGAACTTCCCAATTCCCTGACCTCTGTATTCTCCCTCATCTACGTGGAGGCCCCTCTATTAATAAGTCCTCTGGAATCTAGTCTTGTGCTAGCCACCATCATAACAGATTTGGGAAAATATTATAAATTTCCACTTGCATCTATACATATTGGCAGTCCAAACAAATTTTCCTTTCCTTATCATTATTATTGGCGAGCAGCTGGTGAGTTGTTTTCTTTCCTTCTGCAATTACACGTAAGGGCACCTGAAATCACACAGCCACAACTCATTGCCTTGTACAGGGTACAATGTCATGGCTTGCCAAGTATAATTCTCCCAGCTACAATTTGCCAGCTAAAATGCATCTACTAATCCCTTTCCTGATGAATTACAACTTTCAGCTGGGCCCTGACGTCTCTATGGAACTTTGATTTGGTACTACGGAGCTTTTTTAATGTGGCTCATAATGAATACCTCTTATTTTTTCTCAAAGTGGTCTTTAATGTCACACCAGCATGACCTCCATGACAAGGTGACAATGGAGAAAGGAAGTCACTCTGGATTCACTCTGATGCCCCACAGAGCCTGACAAACTCTTCTTCAATATCCTCCCCCACCCAGCCTAGCCCAAGGGAAGCACAAAGGGAGCATCACACACCATCTTGCCTGGACACATTTGTAATAATGAAAATTGTCAGTAACGTTCTCTGGACACTTGAGAGTAGAAACTTCCAGAAGGTACCTCATCTCTGCGATTGGAGTTTTTTTGTTTTTTTGTTTTCTCTCTCTGGTGTCATGAGCCTTGAGAACACAGCATCTTGTCCTTGAAACATTTCAACCACATCCCAGCTTTGCTTCAGAAAAACTGGACTGGGATGACTCCACACAGTTCTTTCCACTTTGAGACTTGTGGATTAAAAGTGGGTGCTGGGATTCTGAAAGAAAGTGATCATTACACTTGTCCGAAGACAGGCATGTGTGCATATATACATCAGGTGTGATTGTTCACCATGATATCTTGGCCCTTTTCCAAATTGAATAATTGCATTCTGCCAAGCCAAGTGCCTCATACACTTTTAATTTAGGATTTATCCTTCCTTCTCTTTTTAAAATCTTCTCCGGAATTTATTCATGTCATCCAGGCACAGTGGTCTGCAGCTACTTGGAAGGCTGAGACAGGAGTATTGTTTCAGCCCCACAGTTCAAAGCCAGCCTGGACAACACAGCGAGAGCCCACCTCTTAAAAAACATTTAAAAAGCAAGGCTGACATGACAGGGCTGCTCCAAGCCATCCCCAAAAGTGATTGCTTAGAAAGTCAACGTTCTAAGATATAGTCCTTTCTTAAGCAATCGTATTGAGACTTTGAGGAAATCAATTATTCTGCAAAGTTCATCTAAGTAATATTTGCCTATTGATATCTGATGTTTATTGTACCAAAAAGAATCAAAGAATTTTGAAAACAAAATAAGAGCATCTTTAACATGAAGGAAAATTGGATGATTTGCATGTAATGCAGAGTAACACCAGAGGGACCAGCCCCATAATATAAGCGCACAGCTGAAGTGCAAAGCATTCCTGCCAAATGCATTTCGCAGGTCACATTTTGCTGGACAAATGAAAGCTGTCCATTTGTGTCTGCCACATGCTCATTGAGGTCTAATAATTATAAAGCTGTAGAAGGTCTTGCAATAATGTACTCTTTCCCTTGTGCTAATGTTTGCTTCAAACATTACCTGGAGATTGGATTACCTGGAGATTGGCTAGATTAGCTTCATACTTCCCTTCCTTCCTAGTTTTCTTCCACTATAAATTATTTCTTAATAGTAATGACATTTATAATAAGAATGATGAAAATAACAATAATAATATCAGTTTGGCAGTTATTATACAAGGTCGCAGAATTTCTAGGTGAGAGGTCAAGGTTCTAGAATACAACTTTTTGACACCAAAACCTATGCTCATAACTACTATGCTTCTTGATTTTCTTGCACAGCTAGAAATATAGTTAGATCTTAGCATAATTAAACAAACAGGAAAAAAATAAAGCAACCAAAACAATGCATTATCTGTCCGTGGTGGGCTGGAGAGTTTGCATTGGGTTAAAATGTTTGATTTAAACTACTATAGGGCCTTTTTGAAAAGTATCTCATTTTAAAACTGTAAAAATTAGATGTATTTTTTTTTTTTTTTTGAGATGGAGTTTTGCTCTTGTTGCCCAGCCTGGAGTACAATGTTGTGATCTTGACTCACTGCAACCTCTGCCTCCAGGTTCAAGCGATTCTCCTGCTTCCGCCTCCCGAGTAGCTGGGATTATAGGCACCCACCACCACGCTGAGCTAATTTTTGTATTTTTAGTAGAGATGGGGGTTTCACCATGTTGACCAGGTTGGTTTAGACCTTCTGACCTCAGGTGATCCTCTTGCATTGGCATTTTTATTATTTATAAAACACCAGTATGTACATGATCATTTTTATGGTTCCTCAACATTCTTTAAGAAGTTTTATGATAATCCTCTGAGGCAATTAATTGTAATCAGAAGGTGTAACTCATATCTAATGTGAAACAAATAGGATGGAAAGGCATGTAGATGATCACCTTAGGAGGTGTGACGAGTTTCCTACTTCCCTAGTCTTGAAGCAGAAAATTACAGAACAGCTACAGTTTAGCGTATCTTACATTTCATTGACCTTTGCAATAAATTAATAAAATGACTATTGAATTATCCATTAAGAAGAGTTTTTAAATTCATTATCTTTGTGTGGTGGCAGGAGCTGCCACAGGATATAGCTGAAGAGGTGGTTCAGCCATCTAAAAAACTCAGCTTTTTAAGTCTCTAACAGAGACAATTGCCCAGTATTGCTCTTTGCAGTAAGCTACACCACAGAAACCTACAGCCAATAGAATGACAGGAGCCTTTGCAGGCAGAAGATCAGAACACCAATAAAGAGCTGAGTCGGGATGACCATTGTGGAAAACTGGCTTTCTGACCAGAACCCTCTCTCCCTTAGGCCATACTTGCCTTCTCTGAAAGAACTGATGCTTTACTGGAGCTTTTCAATGCCACCAGTGATATGCAGGCAGCAGTTTTCAATATCCGTGGGTTCTACATTCATGGATTCAATCAGCCATAGATGGAACGTATTCTAAATGAAACTAAAAAGAATGTTTGTATCTGTAGTGAGCATGGGCAGATTTTTTTTCCTTGACATTATTCCCGTAATATAACTACTACTCACATGGCATTCACATTTTACTAGGTATTATAAGCAATCTATATGTGTGGAGAAAATGCACAGATAATATGCAAATACAGTGCCGTTTTATATTTATAGATATTTATAGATACTGGCATCAGAATTTATAGATATCGGTATCTGTGTGGGTCCTGGAAACAGTTATCTCTAGACACAGAGGGATGGGTCTATTTGATTAGAGTCAGTCAGTTAAGGCAGGTCTTTCTTGCATGCCTGCTCTGTATTAGGTTTTGGGTTAATGACACACAACAACCATGAAAATTTGTAACTCTTGTCCTTCACAGACAGAAAACCTGACATTCTAAAAGATTGTATGACCCACCCAAGGTCATACAGCACAGGGTGCACCTCTTCTATTATGTCATTTTATCTCTAGCTAACCACAAAGTAACATCAACAAATTGATGTTATTTTACTTCACAATGTGAGAAAGTAGTGTTGGTCAAGAATTGCATGTCTTAAAATTATATTCATGATTACACATGCACATAACCTCATTTAAAATAGCATTATTATCACTCTATGGAGGCAGAAAATAAGATGGAGAAAAATCAAACCTCCTGAAGGAACCATCTAGGTTTACATGTCAGCAGAAGATGTGAACCCAGCATTGCTGATTTGCAAGGCCTGTGTTGACTATACTGAATTCCCAAGGGAAGTCACTTCAAAAATGCTGGTTTATTGTCTTTATGAAATGGCCTTCATTGTCTTCAACCAACAATGTTCTACTGAACATATTGATAATTAACAATGGCAGAATTTCTCAAACAACAAAATGCACTTACTAAATTGTTGCCCTAGAAAGATACTCTAATAAAGGAAGCTTAGGCTGGGTACAGTGGCTCACACCTGTAATCACAGCACTTTGGAAGGTCGGGGAGGGTGGATCACAAGGTCAAGAGATCAAGACTATCCTGACTAACACAGTGAAACCCCGTCTCTACTAAAAATACAACAATTAGCTGGGTGTGGTGGCAGGCACCTGTAATCTCAGCTACTAGGGAGGCTGAGGCAGGAAAAATGCTTGAACCCAGGAGGCAGAGGTTACAGTGAGCGAAGATCATGCCACTGCACTCCAGCCTGGGTGACAGAGCGAGACTCTGTCTCAAAAAAAATAATAATAATTAAAATTTAAAAAATTTTAAAATGAAAGCTTAAAGCAATGGTTAAATTTACTTCTGTAGTTTCAAAGTAAAACTGAGATTTAATTGTTCATCAAGAAGGATTCCTGGTAGAATAATTTCCTAATATTTCATTTCAATATCTTGGGTTTCAATATCTCTCAACTTGGCAAGGATTTTCAGCTCCTGCTCTGGTTCAAAAAAATGAGATTCTTTTTCTTTTTTTTTTTTTTTTTTTGAGATAATTTTCAATGTTACATGGTATTCATTCTGAAAAATTCTATATATTTCCTAAGGCTCCATCAGAAGGTGCAGCAAGACTCAAATGCTGAGAGTGAACAGCGTGTGCTGACATCAGTTCTTTCAGAACTGGAAACACACAGGGCAAGAAGACATTGCCACACAACATTTGCAGTTGTTTACTTTATTCAGAACTCTGCCTTTGGCTGTGAGGGACTCCACAAACATTTACTGAGCAGCATTTCTATGTCAGACACTTGATATATGTTGTGAAACAAATGAAGAGGATGCAGTCCAGAGGCATTTATATAACATGAAACGTCAGCTTTCTATATGCTCATCCCAGGCCAGGAGGAGAGCATCTCCATGCACAGAGGCACATGGGCTTCCTAGGCTCTGCCTAGAGGAACGAGGTTTCTTCACAAAGTCCAGACACAGCCAAGGTCCTCAAGGAGCAGGTTTAATTTTTCAACAGTGATAAAGACTATTAAATTTATCAAGTCCAGGAGGCCTCCATTTATACATTTCTAATTCCATGGAACTCACTGCTCCTGAGAATGCCTCCTAGAAATTTTTTCTCTTAAAATGTGACTGCAAAGGATTGTAGAAAACACTGGCATAAAGGCATAAGTTTGAGTTCCAGCTATGCTGCTACTTACATATTGTATAATCATAAACTAACAAAACTCTCTGAACCTTGGGGTTCCCATCCGAGCAATGGGTAGGTATCACTCACCTCACAGAATTATTATGAGAACATAAAGAAATGAAATATATCATAATGTCTATGCAGAGGGCAGATTCACTAGTAAATAACTTCTTTCAAAAGAGGCTTCTAAATGAGTGACAGCAACCTGGAGAACATTTTATGTCTTCCAAATCTGAGATACTATTGTTAATAAAACATGAGCTTTTCTGGAGCTTTATATTTACTGGAGCTAAATCCAGAAATCTTCAGTAAAAGCTAATTTTTCTCCCCTTTTTTTTAAGTGAAAATAAATGTCCTTGTCATATTTACCCATTGATCTTCGTCCAAAATACAACCCATTATTCATTTTATCAGGTAGCCTGTCAAATACCTAAAATTAGTTTCAGATTTAGTCACTTGAATACCCCATCTTAGAAAATCTTTCTTTATTCATAGGTAAGATAAGTAAACATCTGTCCAACTTCCTGGAATCTGGAATTAAACTTTCTATTGATAAATTAAGCCATTCATTTGGTGTTCACATTTCTCCAGCAAGAACATCAGTTTTTCCACATTGAAATAGAAAAGTAAATGTGAATATTTTTAAGAGAAAAAAAAATGACTTGCCATTCAGACCAAAAAGTGAATGATTGCTACCAGATTCTTCTGTCCAAAGGTTTGGAGAATGGGGGCTTTTGTGCACTGTGAGAAAGTTGAATGCAGGAGAGCTTCTGATCACAAGATGCTAAGAATGACATGAGAAGTAGCTGGAGCTTAAGCTTCCTCTTAAAAGAAACTTAGCTAACTTGGTAGTTTCACCAAAGGCTAGTTTTGCTCACAAGGATTTTGAAAATGAGCATCTCATCTGCATCTGAAAAGCGTGAAACAGAAATTGAAATGATTTCAACACTAAAAAGTCCCTGAGAGGTCACCCTGTTCAGTGAGCTTCAATTTCAGCTGATAATCTGAACCACTTAGGAATCTTTTAAGAATGCCTACTCCAGAGTCCCATCATAAACCTCCTTGAACTTTGCCCAAGAATATTTATGTATCAATCACGATTGTCATTTCCAAACAGTTGAAACCAACCCAGGCTAACGTTAGCAGAAGGAAGTGTATTGAAAGGATAATTGGACGTTCTTACATCCTAAGAAATGCTGAAGAAGCAAACTTCAGAAGCCTGCAGTGACATAGAACAGAGAGGACTGCAGTGAATGCACCTCACAGCTAACCACTGCTCCTGAGCTCCCAGTGCCTGCACATGGTAGGCATAGCTGCTGCTGAAGGCCCTGGAAACTTCATGAATTCTCCCGTGCCTGCTTCTTTGTGCCAATAATTCAAGATTCAAGAATTAGGTGGATGCATCTGGTTTATGGCTGAGATTAGATCCTGTGTCCACGCCCTAGCAGCAAGAGAAGCTTAGAAAAAGTGGTTATCTGTCCTCTGAGGCTGTAGAAAGAGGTTGGTTCTTACAGCAGAATTTTGTAGTGGATTTAGGTTGAAATATAAAGACCTCAAGTTATCTCAAATAAGTGCAAATGTAGGATCCAGGTTTAGTGCAACAATGGTCTCTCATTCATTCAGTTCTGCTCATTCTTTTAGCTTATCACCTACTTCCTGCTCAGAATATAACTGTGATGCTTCAAGCAACATCTTCCCACCAATTATCAATTTCAAGGCAAGGAGAAAAGATGTCAGTGGGTTCTCCCCTCACAGTTCCCAATTTGTTCTGAGATGGAAATATGTCTCCAAATGCATTAATCTCACATCTCATTGCCACAGCTGATTTATATGCCATTTCCTAGGTCAATTACTGGCCAACGGCAATGAAATGACTGTAGCAGCAATGGATCTGTAGTGTTTTTGTCTGCCTTCCCTGAGACAGTGTTCCACTGCCTGAGGAACATCCAGTCTGACCTAGCCCAGACAAAGCCAGACAGATGACTGATTGGGAAGCACTGAATGGGAACTGTCAGGGTCAGAAATTACTTAAACATAGGAAAACACTCATAAGTTGAGCAGGCAAATAAATACCCAATTGCCAGCGTGCTATGTAATTGGATAATTTTTATTTATTTTTCTAAAATCCCATGGGTGATTCTTTTGTAACTAGGGTTTCTCTGTTGCTTGGTACATTGGCTTTTGCGAGAAGAGGCCCTCATTTTTCTATGAGAGAAGGTCTGTGTAGGGACTGGACATATTCCAAGGACATACAAAAGTATTAGGAAAATTATGCAGTACTTTTGACCTTTGGAGTAGCATAGTCTCCACGTCATGATAACAGTACTTTGTATTTCCTGAACATCTTCTTGACATTGTACTAGGTACTTTGCATGCATTATCTTGAATTTTTATGATCATTCTATGATGGACCCATTGTGATCACCTGTGGAAACTGTGGAAGAAGAGTTCAACTAAGCAAGACTGAAGAGTCGGGAAGAGATGGAGCTAAACTTTCATCATCTTTCTTTTGCGTTTCAGTCAATTTCTGCTACGGAACACCAGCAATTTTAAGAAAATATATGTTCTTTGCATAAAGTAACATTCTTTGTGTCTCATAGGATACTTAATTAATGAACTGACTTCAAAAAAAGCATCTTTTTTTTATATTGTGTACATTGCTGACATGACCCTTAGATTATGCTCAGCTCTGGAGTGCATATTTTCTGTGGATACCTGAGTCCTCATCCCCATGGAATTAAGGACATTGTTTTCCTGTAGTTCTTTCACTGACAACTTGTCCAGTTAACCATGCTTGGAGATCCTTGGCTGCAGGCGCGATTAGCATATATATACATTTTTTTAAAATAGAAGCAACCATTGTAATTTGCAAAAATAATGAACAGTCCTATCTTTCAGAAGAACAACAAATAGAATAAAGGAGGAAATGGAGAAAGCTAGGGAATGGGCTATGACATGCCTGTAAAACAACAATAACAACAATAAGAGATTGAATTGCCTTCAAAGAAAAAGAAAATACTTTCCCTTTACAAAGTTGTTAAGGATGTCATCCTCTTGGCTTCACTTTCAACATGATGTGTTTTTCCCACTCTGCTTTTTCAGCACCATTCCCATTAAGCCACTCATGCCTAGTGTTCCATTATTGGAACGCTAAGTATTTGGGAGTTATTTATATCCTACTGCTCAAGGTCATTGCCAAGGTCTGATTTTTCACTTAGGCAAAAATTCAAAAAAATTGCAACCTCCGGCATAAATGGGTTAATTGATTTTGGGTTATTTTCTTTTTTCTCTGTTAGGAGCAAAGAATGAAGTGCTAAGGTACTGCTGTCATTTCCCTCGTTGTGTTTTGTGTGATGGCTTTGACTCTGTCATCATCACTGCAAGTCTGTGAGCAGTTCTGAGATAAGGGATGCAGTGAGTTTGTCTTGTGGTCCAAAAAATCAACCACCTGACATTCAAAGAATGGCCACGTTTTAGACTTTGATGCCTGTCCATGGAGACACGATCCAAAGCAATCAAAGGAATTAGTCAAACGAATTACCTGAGCTGTTTGTTTAAGTCCCAACAAAGAATCACTTACTCTGAGTAATAATGGAAGGGCAACTCCCTTTTCCTAAAGACTGCAGGTGATTCTAAATCTGGACACATGTAGGTACCACTGTGATAATGAGCCATTCTTTTGGAGAGAATCATGTATGATTTTTTGTTTTCCATTTTGAGGGCTAGATGACAAAAGAGAAATACCGTGCCCTAGGAAGTAAGAGGGTTATAAAATTTTCACTGATTTCTAAAAATTGTGTAACAAACTGACTTGTTTGTTTCTTGAGAAATGTATGGAAGCCAAATAAAATCCAGGGAGACATTTGTTGCTCTTAAAAATAATCATATAATGAGGATTCTTTGTACAGATTTCTTTTGTGCATCTACCAGAATTTCTCCTAGGTGTAGGATTGTTCACCTTTAACCATGTTAGATGTTGTGAAAATGATTAAAGTGTCAGAAACACAATTAAAATCCTGACAGTGATTTATGTTGAGTTTTCATTGTTTTAAAATTTTATCAACACATAGTGAAGTCAGTGCTCTAATTTTGCCAATATGAAAAGTGTCAAGTGATATCTCATTGTGATTTTGATTTACATTCCTCTGACTACTGCTGATATAGATAATTTTTTTATTGGTTATCATGATTTAGATGTTCTCATTGTGAACGAATTACAAATAGTCTTTTGCCTCTATGTATTGTTTTTTTCTATTGATTGATATGATTTTAAATATAAAGTTAATACTAATTTATTTTTGTCACATACGTTGCAAGCATTTTCTTTCTGTCTTTGGTGTCTTTAGATGTCTTATGCAATTGTTTATGACAAGGAAGTTTTAAAGCTTAATATGCTCAGGTTCTTGAGTTCTTTCCTTTCAGATGCATGCTTTTCATGTCTTTTGCTTAAGAAATACTTCACTATGCTCACAATATAAATATTTAATATTCCACTTTTTTTTCAAAGTTCAAACATTATTTCTTATGTAGATAGTTAATTTACCTAGAATTGATTGTTCATTATAATGCAGGGTAGAAATCTTAATTCATATTTATATGTATTTATAAGAAACTTTCCCAAACAAATTTTGAAGTTTTACTTTTAGTAACTATTTGGTTTATAGTGCCATCTCAGTAATACATCAAATTCTTACATGTTGATGAATCTAGCTCTGAGTTAATCTTGTCTTCTAATTCCTTTCCAGCCCCTGTGGAAAATAGTGTACTTGTCCATGAGTGATGGCTCACACTTGTAATCCCAACACTTTGGGAGGCCGAGGCAGTTGGATCACTTAAGGTCAGGAGTTCGAGGCCAGCCTGGCCAAAATGGTGACACTCTCTCTCTACTAAAAATATAAAAATTAGGCAGGGCGCAGTGGCTCATGCCTGTAATCCCATCATTTTGGGAGGCCGAGGCTGTAGATCATGAGGTCAAGAGATTGACACCATTCTGGCCAATATGGTGAAACCCTGTCTCTACTGAAAATTCAAAAATCGGCTGGGTGTGGTGCTATGTGCCTGTAGTCCTAGCTAATCTGGAGGTTGACACAGGAGAATCCCTTGAACCTGGGAGGTGGAGGTTGCAGTGAGCCGAGATCATGCCACTGCACTCCAGGCTTGGCTACAGAGTGAGACTCTGTCTCAAAACAAAACAAAACAAAACAACAACAAAAAAACACATACATAAATTTTGGGATCAGCATGTCAAATTTTCTGATTAAACCCTGGTAAGGATTGAATTGAAATTATATTACACTCATAGAATGCTTAGAAAAAAAGTGTTCTTTATAATTTTATTTCATTATTACAGCAGATTGCATATATATTTAGAACATTTTTTATGACTTTGGAAAAAAATATAACACTTTTATTCCATAATGACCTTGGCTAATCCTTTGCTAAATTTCTCCCTAGGTAAATTATAGACAGAGTGGTCATAGAATTTATTATCTACCCTGATAAACTTTTGGAATCCTAGATCAGATGTGATGCGACAAGAAGTATACAATGATTCTGTCTCAGGTGAATCAGAATTTATGATTATCCAACCTTCATATGTGTTTGCATAGTCCATGAGATGTTCGTTTATTCAATTTTCAAAACTGTTATTGATTACATGTAAAATGCTACATTTTTGATTGATTTCAGACTAAACAAGTATTATCATTTTAATAGTTTGTAGCTTTCTGTTTAGAAAGTAATAAATATTGCCATAAATACTTTGTTTATTTTATTTATTTTTTTTCCCATTTATTTATTTTATTGCATTTTAGGTTTTGGGGTACATGTGAAGAACATGCAAAATTGTTGCATAGGAACACACGTGGCAGTGTGATTTGCTGCCTTCCTCCCCATCAACTACATCTGGCATTTCTCCCCTTGCTATCTCTCCCCAGCTTCCCACCCCACACCGTCCCTCCCCTATTTCCCCCCAACTGACCCCAGTGTGTAGTGCTCCCCTCCCTGTGTCCATGTGTTCTCATTGTTCAACACCTGCCTACAAGTGAGAACATGCGGTGTTTGATCTTCTGCTCTTCTGTCAGTTTGCTGAGAATGATGGTTTCCAGGTTCATCCATGTCCCTACAAAGGACCGAAACTCATCGTTTTTGATGGCTGCATAATATTCCATGGTGTATATGTGCCACATTTTCCCTATCCAGTCTATCATCAATGGGCATTTGGGTTGGTTCCAGGTCTTTGCTATTGTAAACAGTGCTGCAATGAACATTCGTGTGCACGTGTCCTTATAGTAGAACGATTTGTAATCCTTTGGATATATATCCAGTAATGGGATTGCTGGGTCAAATGGAATTTCTATTTCTAGGTCCTTGAGGAATCGCCACACTGTCTTCCACAATGGTTGAACTAATTTACACTCCCACCAACAGTGCAAAAGTGTTCCTATTTCTCCACATCCTCTCCAGCATCTGTTGTCTCCAGATTTTTTAATGATCACCATTCTAACTGGCATGAGATGGTATCTCAATGTTGTTTTGATTTGCATTTCTCTGATGACCAGTGATGATGACCATTTTTTCATATATTTGTTGGCCTCACGTATGTCTTCTTTTGTAAAGTGTCTGTTCATATCCTTTGCCCACTTTTGAATGGGCTTGTTAGTTTTTTTCTTGTAAATCTGTTTTAGTTCTTTGTAATTCTGGATATCAGCCCTTTGTCACATGGGTAAACTGCAAAAAATTTTTCCCAATCTGTTGGTTGCCGATTCACTCTAATGATTGTTTCTTTTGCTGTGCAGAAGCTGTGGAGTTTGATTAGGTCCCATTTGTCTATTTTGGCTTTTGTTGTCAGTGCTTTTGGTGTTTTGGTCATGAAGTCCTTGCCTACACCTATGTCCTGAATGGTTTTGCCTAGATTTTCTTCTAGGGTTTTTATGGTATTAGGTCTTATGTTTAAGTCTTTAATCCATATGGAGTTAATTTTAGTGTAAGGTGTCAGGAAGGGATCCAGTTTCTGCTTTCTGCACATGGTTAGCCAGCTTTCCCAATACCATTTATTGAGCAGGGAATCCTTTCCCCATTGCTTGTTTTTGTCTGGTTTGTCAAAGATCAGATGGTTGTAGATATGTTGTGTTGCCTCTGAGACCTCTGTTCTGTTCCATTGGTCTATATCTCTGTTTTGGTACCAGTACCATGCTGTTTTGATTACTGTAGCCCTGTAGTATAGTTTGAAGTCTGGTAGTGTGATGCCCCCCGCTTTGTTCTTTTTGCTTAGAATTGACTTAGCTATGCGGGCTCTCTTTTGGTTCCATATGAAGTTTAAGGTGGTTTTTTCCAGTTCTGTGAAGAAGGTCATTGGTAGCTTGATGGGGATAGCATTGAATCTGTAAATTACTTTGGGCAGTATGGCCATTTTCATGATATTGATTCTTCCTAACCATGAACATGGAATGTTTCTCCATCTGTTTGTGTCCTCTCTTATTTCGTTGAGCAGTGGCTTGTAGTTCTCCTTGAAGAGGTCCTTTACGTTCCTTGTTAGTTGTATTCCTAGGTATTTTATTCTCTTTGTGGCAATTGTGAATGGAATTTTGTTCTTGATTTGGCTCTCTTTAAGTCTGTTATTGGTGTATAGGAATGCATGTGATTTTTGCACATTGATTTTGTATCCTGAGACTTTGCTGAACTGGCTTATCAGTTTCAGGAGGTTTGGGGCTGAGACGATGGGGTCTTCTAGATATACAATCATGTCATCTGCAAATAGAGACAATTTGACTTCCTCCTTTCCTATTTGAATGCCCTTTATTTCTTTTTCTTGCCTGATTGCTCTGGCTAGAACTTCTAATACTATATTGAATAGCAGTGGTGAGAGAGGGCATCCTTGTCTGGTGCCACATTTCAAGGGGAATGCTTCCAGGTTTTGCCCATTCAGTATGATATTGGCTGTTGGTTTGTCATAAATAGCTTTTATTATTTTGAGATACGTTCCATCGATACCTAGCTTATTGAGGGTTTTTAGCATAAAGGGCTGTTGAATTTTGTCAAAGGCCTTCTCTGCATCAATTGAGATAATCATGTGGTTTTTGTCTTTGGTTCTGTTTATGTGGTGAATTACGTTTATAGACTTGTGTATGTTGAACCAGCCTTGCATCCCCGGGATGAAGCCTACTTGATCATGGTGGATAAGCTTTTTGATGTGCTGTTGCAATCGGCTTGTCAGTATTTTATTGAAGATTTTTACATCTATGTCCATCATGGATATTGGCCTGAAGTTTTCTTTTCTTGTTGAGTCTATGCCGGGTTTTGGAATCAGGATGATGTTGGTCTCATAAAATGATTTGGGAAGAATTCCCTCTTTTTGTATTGTTTGGAATAGTTTCAGAAGAAATGGTACCAGCTCCTCTTTGTATGTCTGGTAGAATTCAGCTGTGAACCCATCTGGACCTGGGCTTTTTTTGGGTGGTAAGCTCTTAATTGCTGCCTCAACTTCAGACCTTGTTATGAGTCTGTTCAGGGTTTTGGCTTCTTCCTGGTTTAGGTTTGGCAGGAGGCAAGTGTCCAGGAATTTATCCATTTCTTCCAGGTTTATTAGTTTGTGTGCATAGAGTTGTTTGTAATAAACTCTAATGATGGTTTGAATTTCTGTGGAATCTGTGGTGATATCCCCTTTATCGTTTTTTATTGCATCAATTTGGTTATTCTCTCTTTTCTTTTTTATTAATCTGGCTAGTGGTCTGTCTATTTTGTTGATCTTTTCAAAAAACCAGCTCCTGGATTTATTGATTTTTTGAAGGGTTTTTTGTGTCTCTATCTCCTTCAGTTCTGCTCTGATCTTAGCTATTTCTTGTCTTCTGCTAGACTTTGAGTTTTCTTGATCTTGCTCCTCTAGCTCTTTCAGTTTTGATGATAGGGTGTCAATTTTTGATCTCTCCTTGCTTCTCATGTGGGCACTTATTGCTATATATTTTCCTCTAGAGACTGCTTTAAATGTGTCCCAGAGATTCTGGTATGTTGTGTCTTCATTCTCATTGGTTTCGAAGAACATCTTTATTTCTGTCTTCATTTCATTGTTTATCCAGTCAACATTCAAGAGCAAGTTGTTCAGTTTCCATGAAGCTGTGCGGTTCTTGGTTAGTTTTTGAATCCTGAGTTCTAACTTGATTGCACTGTGGTCTGAGAGATTGTTTGTTACGATTTCCATTCTTTTGCATTTGCTGAGGAGTGATTTACTCCCAATTATGTGGTCAATTTTAGAGTAGGTGTGATGTGGTGCTGAGAAGAATGTATATTCTGTGGATTTGGGGTGGAGAGTTCTGTAAATGTCTATTAGGTTTGCTTGGTCCAGGTCTGAGTTCAAGTCCTGGATATCCTTGTTAATTTTCTGTCTGGTTGATCTGTCTAATGTTGACAATGGGGTGTTAAAGTCTCCCACTATTATTGTGTGGGAGTCTAAGTCTCTTTGTAAGTCATTAAGAACTTGCCTTATGTATCTGGGTGCTCCTGTATTGGGTGCGTATATATTTAGGATCGTTAGCTCTTCTTGTTGCATTGATCCTTTTACCATTATGTAATGTCCCTCTTTGACTCTTATGATCTTTGTTGTTTTAAAGTCTAATTTATCAGAGATGAGAATTGCAACTCCTGCTTTTTTTTTGCTCTCCATTTGCTTGGTAAATCTTCCTCCATCCCTTTATTTTGAGCCTTTGTGTATCCTTGCATGTGAGATGGGTTTCCTGGATACAGCACACTGATGGGTTTTGTCTTTTTATCCAATTTGCCAGTCTGTGTCTTTTGATTGGGGCATTTAGTCCATTTACATTTAGGGTTAATATTGTTATGTGTGAATTTGATACGGCCATTTTGGTGCTAGCTGGGTGTTTTGCCCTTTAGTTGAGCTGGTACTTATTTGTTCCTTTATATGTGTAGAGCCTCTTTCAGGAGCTCTTATAGAGCTGGCCTGGTGGTGACGAAATCTCTGAGTACTTGCATGTTCCCAGAGGATTTTATTTTTCCTTCACTTATGAAGCTTAGTTTGGCTGGATAGGAGATTCTGGGTTGAAAGTTCTTTTCTTTAAGGATGTTGAATATTGGCCCCCACTCTCTTCTGGCTTGTAGGGTTTCTGCTGAAAGATCTGCTGTGAGTCTGATGGGCTTCCCTTTCTGGGTAACCCGATCTTTCTCTCTGGCTGCCCTTAGTATTTTCTCCTTCATTTCGACCTTGGTGAATCTGACGATTATGTGCCTTGGGGTTGCTCTTCTTGACGAATATCTTTGTGGTGTTCTCTGTATTTCCTGGACTTGAATGTTTGCCTGCCTTGCTAGGTTGGGGAAGTTTTCCTGGATAATATCCTGAAGAGTATTTTCCAGCTTGGATTCATTCTCTTCGTCGCATTCGGGTACGCCTATCAAACGTAGATTAGGTCTTTTCACATAGTCCCACATTTCTTGGAGACTTTGTTCATTCCTTTTTACCCTTTTTTCTCCAGTCTTGCCTTCCCGTTTTATTTCATTGAGTTGATCTTCGACCTCTGAGATCCTTTCTTCTGCTTGGTCAATTCGGCTGTTGATACTTGGGCATGCTTCACGAAGTTCTCGTGTTGCGTTTTTCAGCTCCATCAATTCACTTATATTCCTTTCTATTTTGTCCATTCTCGTTAACATTTCATCAAATCTTTTTTCAAAGTTCTTAGTTTCTTTGCATTTGGTTAGAACATGTTCTTTAAGTTCACAGAAGTTTCTTACTACCCACCTTCTGAAGTCTGATTCTGTCATTTCATCACACTCGTTCTCCATCCAACCTTGTTCCCTTGCTGATGAGGAGTTGTGATCCCTTTTAGGAGGAGAGGTGTTCTGGTTTCGGGTGTTTTTATCCTTTTTGTGCTGGTTTCTTCCCATCTTTAAGGATTTATCCACCTGTCAACTTTGTAGTTGCTGGCTTTCAGATTGGGTCTCAAATCTTTCAGATTGACGTTCTGTTTGTTGATGATGAGGTTATTTCTGTTTCTTGGTTTTCCTTCTGACAGTCTGGCCCCCCTGCTGTAGGTCTGCTGAGGTTCACTCCAGGCCCTGCTTGCCTGGGGTTCACCTGCAGCAGCTGCTGAACAGCAAGAGTTGTTAACCAGTTTTCTTCTTCTGCTATCTTTGTCCCAGAAGGATACCCGCCTAGTGTCAATCTGATCTCTCTTTTATGAGGTGTCTTTCTGGATATATAGGTGTCAGGGAGCTGCTTGAGGAGACGGTCTCTTCTTTATAGGAGCTCAAATGGCGAGCTGTGAGCTCTGTTGTTGTTCATTCAGAGCTGCTGGGCAGGTACTTTTAGGTCTGCTGCAGCAGAGCTCATAAACTGCTTTTTGTTCCCAGGTGCTCTGTCTCAGGGATTTAGGGCTTTATTTATGAGTTTCCGTTATGCTGCTGCCTTCTTTTTTTTTTTTTTTTTCCTTCAGACCTGCCCAGCCCAGCAAGGAGGCAGCCTAGTCACTGTCGGCCTATAGCAGCTTTGCTGAGCTGCTGTGGGCTCCGCCCCGCTGCGGAGTGAACTTCCCTGCAGTCCTGTTTATATGGGTGTAGTTAGAACTGCTTTGGCTTGGCGATGGTGGCCCGCCTCTGTTGAGGTGGAGTCTCTTTGCTGTGGCGGGTTGCCTTGGCAACGGCGGGATGCCTCAGCAATGACGGGTTGCCTTGGCAACGGCGGGCTGCCTTGGTAATGGTGGACGTCCCTCCCCCACAGAGCTGGACCGTCCCGGGTTCAGCTGCGCTTGCCGTGAAACTCTCAATCCAGAGTTTCTGGTTGCTGTTCTTTTGTGGGGGTGGGGCCAGCCGAGCCTGATCGCCTGGCTCCCTGCCTCAGAGCCTTTTTTAAGTTGGTGTTCCAGTCACCTGTGAAGGGTCGCCAGGGTCTGTTTGTTTTCCCCTGCGGCCACTCACTGCGCTGGCTTAAACAGCGGCGCTGAGGTTTGTGGCGCTTTTTTTTTTTTTTTTTTTTTTGCCCTGGAATTTACTGTCCTGGTTCTCTGCTCAGTCCCCTTTTTGAACCGTCGTATGGGCGACTTCCCGTGGCTCCAATCGCCAGCCAAAAGGGCCCCCAGACCGGTGTAATTTGTACGGAGAACCGCGGCTTCGGGGCGCCGACAAAGCAGCGGCGCGGGACACAGCCACGCTGGCCGAAACAGCCGCGCTGGCGAGCGTGAAGCTCCTCCGCCTGGGAATTTCCTGGTCTGTGGGCAATAAAAACGCGGCGTCCACTCACCCTCTGCGCTTTCACTGGGAGCTGCAATCCTGAGCTGTTCCTAAACGGCCATCTTGGATCGTTCCCTACCTTGTTTATTTTTAATCCTAATCATTGTGTGCCTGTGTCTGAGTGTCATAAGTGATTTGCTTCCATTGACAGCACAACACTAACCGGAGGCAGGGAATGTAGCATCTTTTCCTTGCTACTGACTTCCCAAGAAATACTTTTAAAGTTCTATCACATAAAGTATATTTATTGATATTTTTGTAAAAAATTGTTATTGAGATTAGGAAGCTTCTTTTTACTCCTTGTTTTCTATAATATTTTTCTGAAAGGCCATGAATGTTAAATAATTTCCTTAAATATATTTCAGCAACTGTGAGTATAAATCTATTGCTTTATTTTTAATTGTAATCAGTATTGACAATTATAATATCCTACAATTTAAAAGACTGTTTCCAATCTTAATTATTAATTACTCATTATTTATTTTATATGAAAAATTGTATTTTGCATAAAAACATACACAAAATTTAAATTTTTGTGTAATGTCTTACTTTTGTCTCTGATTTTTCTATAGGTTTCTCAATCCCTAATAATGAATATTTTTACTGTTTTTCTTCATAAATCTCAATATAAGTTTATTTATTTAAGTATTATTTGACATTTTCAGCAAGTTTCTAGAAAGTAAACATCATTGTTTCTTTTGATTCTATTGAACTACTTTCTCTAAATTATTCTGGAAATTTATTTGTGTTTACACTTCTAACATTGTTGGATAAACCTGACTCAGTACTTTTCAATATGTTTATTTGTTAATTGTGTGTTTTCAAAGATATATTCCCCCAACTACTTCTTTAAAAGTATTTTATACTTTGAAATGTAGTGCCTTCATTAGCATTTGTTTTTAAATATATTAAACATTTCTGTCATAAGAGTGTATATTTTCAAATGGTTATTTTAAATAAATTGATACATTTAAGAAGTTTTTAAATTCAATTGTTTCCGCTAGGCTTTTAATAAGAAATGGGACTATCATGTTCTGATTTTTTTCTTAGGAAAATAGAGGCAATAATGTAATCCTTGTAGTCACCTACATATTTCTCAGTAAAAATCTTTAACTCCCATTTATTGTCTTCTTAAATATTTGAAATTATCTCCTGACTTCTATTTAGAATTCAAGGATGCAGTTCCCTCCCACTCTTCCCTACTGTACATGCTCCCGGTCCCGAGAAGATCCCAACTCACTTTTCTCTGACTTTTTTCTTGAATAATGTCATGACTGATCATAAACCATCCTATGATTACATTTATTACATAATTTTAATGACCTGGAATCAATAACTGGCATTATTTTTATTTACTCAATTAAATAGTTTATGTCGTCACCACTATTATACTCCTAAAGGCAGGCTTCCCTGGAAAACTGCTGAACACATTGGGAAAACTTGGAAGTATTCCTGCCTCTCACCTGATTTAAACAATCCTGATTGCAACTTTTTGTTCTCTAGGCCTGTAACAGATTACTCTTAGGATTTGCTTTTACACCTTAACATGGCACTTCCTCACTTTTTCCTCAGATGGGATACTCATTTCTAAATTCTATATCCTTATTTTGTTTATTTCCCCATTTTATTGTAACCCGCCTCATAGAAGTTCCTGAAAGAGTGTACATAGAATGTAACCTTTTTCAAAACTTGTAGTCAAAATGTCTCCACGCTTTATTGAGAATTTTGTTTGGTGTTGAGCTCTACATTGGTTTTCTTCAAGTGTTTGCAGGGTGTTCCACTGTCTAATAGCTTCCTGTGCTACTGAGAAGGTCATATCCACTTTGATATTAATTTTTAAATGATCTTTTTTAAATCTAAATGTTTTTAACACTTTTGTCCTTATTATCAGTTGTCTGAAATTTACTATGGCGAGTTTTGTAGTACCTTTTTCTTTTTTGCTTATATTTATTATGCTTGAAGTGCAGTGAACTATTTTCAATCTCAAACCTCAAACTTCAGTTTTTTAAAAATATTAATTAATTCTCACCACATTTTCTATATTCTTGCCCTTTTTTCTCTCCTCCATTGATAGAATTATGAAATTGGACTTCCTAAACCAATCCTCTGAATGTCTTATTATTATTTTTTTTCTATTCTCTATTTTAACATTTCTTGTTTTATTTCTTGGAAGGTTTTCATAAGTTGATCACAAGCCCTTTTGACAAAATTTCGTTCACCGTAATTTAATTTCACAGGTACACTTTACACTCTATAAACTCATGATTATCTCTTATTTTCACATTCCCATGTTATTGTTGGCCACCATACCATTTCATTTCTTTCTGAGCAGGCTAATAATACATCTGTTGGTTGGTTATAACTTCCTACATTGTTCTTCATTTCTAATAAGCCTTTTTTTGTGTGTGTAATTTGTCGCTGCTGTTTTTGGACTCTACATTTTATTTTAGAGTTATGTTTAAGTGAGAAGTAATTTTTAGTTATCCATTAATATTCAAAATTGAACCACTAAAATTATAGTGGAATCACTAAGCCTGTGGAGATAGGGGGACTTGCCAAGTGGAGGATTTTCCTACTGAGGGATTTCATGTGAGTCTTGCTTTTCACTGGAGGTGATTATCTCTATTTTCTAATTATGCTGCTTGGTTTCCCCAGAAAGGGGATGCTCTGAGGTGGGGGATTGTGGGTTTTAGGTGAATCTCTGTTGCAGTTTGCTAGAGGCAGTGAGAGAAAGAAAACTGAAGATATCTCACATTCAGTTTTCGTATTTTGTTTAATTTTCCTCTCCTCTTGGTGTTGATTTTCTCTGGTTTAATCTGTTTAGTTAGAAAACTATTGTTTTATGCTAGAGAAGTAGTCACCTGGTGGCAGGGTGGGTAAAGTGACACTGAAAATCGATCTGCCTATTTTATACATTTTCAACCAATTTTTCTATTTTAGCCCCATCATTGCCCCCCTCCCCTTACCAAGGGAAACAATAGTTTTGATTTCTAAGCTTTACTGATATTTCAGAATGAATCATCCCACTTTTTCTTTTCAATTATCCCTCTCCAGGCTTAAATTGCAGCATGCTATGTTCTAGAAATTCAGTTATTCTATCATAAATCCATGTCACCACATCATGATTTTACTAACATTTTATGTCTGTAGTTGTCTTCTCCCTTGTTGATGAGCTCATATCTTTTTAAATATAATTAATTTTGGGAGATAACTTTAAGTTCACAGCAAAATTTAGTGGAAGGTGCAGAGAGTTCCAATACACCCCTTTCCCCAAACAGAGAGTCTCCATTAAACATTACTCACCAAAGTGGGACATTTGTTACAATTGATGAACCTACATTTGATATGGGAGGGGGACGGGAAAGTGCCGGGTAGAAAAAAGCAAGGTGTCTGGTCAGGGTTCCACCCTCGGGGCCTGTGCCCACGGACCTAGGTGAGGACAGGCACTACTGTTCTTGTGCTCAAATGTTGCATTTTCCAAGATCACCCAGGCCACGACACCCGCCATTCTGTGCTAGCAGAAACTAGCACAGAAACTGTGACCCTAGCAGGTCATACACAAGTGGCTGGATATTGAGGGGAACACACTGGTAGAAGAACACCCAGATACCAACAGGCCATAGTAGATAACAATGCGGGTGCCGAGGGGAGTCAGAGGATAGCCAGGCTGCTGAGCAGCTGAAGACCATCTTCCTACTCCTTCCCCTCTCTCGCTCCCCATCCATCTGCTGAGAGCCATCTTCACCACTCAATAAAACCTTGCACTCATTCTCTAAGCCCACGTGTGATCTGATTTTTCTGGTACACCAAGGCAAGAACCTGGGATACAGAAGGCCATCTGTCCTTGTGATACGGCAGAGAGTCTAACTGAGCTGACAAACACAAGCCACCTGCAGAAGGCTAAACTGAAAGAGCGCACTGTAACATATGCCCACTGGGGTTTCGCAAGCTGTAAGCGCAGAATCCTAGATGCTGCCGCGGGGTCGGAGCCCACGTTCCCCATGACCTACCTGTCTTCTTGTTCCCCCTAGGGGTTTGAGTTGTGGGGCACCAACATATCATCCAATGATGTGTCATGTTTCATATCACATGATGAAATGTTTCATATTGACATATCATTATCACCCAAAGGCCATAGTTTGCATGAGGGTTCACTCTTGGGATTGTACATTCTATGGGTTGGACCAAAAGTATAGTGGCATGTATCCACTGGCAGAGCATCATACCCAACTTTTTTACTGCCTTAAAATTTTTCTATGCTTTGACTATTTATCCCTCCCTCCCCACTATTCCTTGGCAATCGGGGATCTTTTTACCTTTCCCATGGTTTTTCCTTTTCTGGAACGTTGTATAGCTGAAATCATACTGTATGTAGCCTTTTCAGATTGGTTTCTTTCACTTAACAATATGCATTTATTTTTTAATTTGTTTTCATGGCTCGATTGCTGATTTTGTTTTAGGCACAGAATCTTTTTTCATTTTCTGGTTGCCCACAATGTATTGATTTACCTACTGAATGTTATTTTGGCTGGGTCCATGTTTTGGCTATTATAAATAAAAGTGCTATAAACATCCTTGTGTAGATTTATGTATGGATATACATTTTTAATTTATTTAGGTAATACAAAGAAACATATTTGTCAGCTTTGTGAAAGACTGCCAAACTGTCTTCCGCAGTGGATGTAGCAATTTGCATTTCCGCCCGCAATGAATGAGAATTGCTGTTGCTTGCCTTTTCATTCTCTTGATAATGTCTTCCACAGAACAAAAGTGTTTAATTTTTAAAAAGTCCAGCTTATCAATTATTTTATTCATGATCTGTGCCTTTGGTGTTCTACTTAAAACGTCGTCACCATAGCGAATATGACATTTCTCCTTTGTTGTCTTCTATGGGTTTATATAGTGTCGCATTTCACATTCAGGAATATAATCCAGTTGGAGTTCATTTGTGTAAAGGGTGTAAGATCTGTGTCTAGTGGATCTGTGTCATGTTGATTTCCAGTTATTCCAGCACCATTTGTTTAAAAGACTTTATTCATTGCATTGCTTTTGTTCCTTTGTCAATGACCAATTGATCATATTAATGTGAATCTATTTCTTGGGGTCTCTCTTCTGTTTCATTAATCTATTTATCTTTTACCAATACCATACCATCTTGATAGAGGTAGCTTTACAGTAAGCTGTAGAGTTGGCTAGTGTCCATATTCCCACTTCGCTCTTTTCTTTTAATATTGAGTTGGCTATTCCAGACTCTTTTACCTGTCTGTAAACTTAAGAAAAAATTTGTCTGTTCTAGAAAATAACTTGCTGGGATTGATTGGAATTACACTGAATCTATAGGTCAAATTGGGAATAACTGACATCTTAACAATATTGTATTTCTATCCATGAACATAACAAAAATCTTTCCGTTTATTTGGTTCTACTTTGATATGTTTCACGAATGTTCCTTTTTTTTTTTTTTTTTTTTTAGTTTTTCTCTTGTTACCCAGGCTGGAGTGCGATGGCGCAATCTCAGCTTACTGCAACCTCCGCCTCCTGGGTTCAGGCAATTCTCCTTCCTCAGCCTCCCAAGTATCTGGGATTATAGGCGTGCACCACCATGCCCAGCTAATTTTTGTATTTTTAGTAGAGACGGGGTTTCACCATGTTGACCAGGGTGGTCTCGATCTCTTGACCTTGTGATCCACCCACCTTGGCCTCCCAAAGTGCTGGGATTATAGACGTGAGCCACTGTGCACGGCCTCACTAGTGTTCTTAAGCTTTCCTCATTAGATCTTGTACATATTTATATTCCCTGTTAGACTTAGATTTATACCTAAGTATTGCATTATCTGGTTCCTAATTTAAATGATAATGTGTTTTGTTTTCAAATTTTACTGGTTCATCATTGGTATATAGGAAAACAGTCATCTTTTGTATATGAACCTTGTATCCTACAACTGTGCTATACAGCTAGTGCTCTACTTACGACCATGATTGGTTCCGACAGACTGGTCGTAGCACGATTTGGTCATAAGTTGAGTAGGCTATATGCACGAAGAAATGGTAGTGCTGCCGGAGCTGGTCCGCACTGTCATATGCCCAGCTGGGCAACGTTTGCGCTGCCAGACGCGGAGCAGTCGTGGCTACCGATTGTGGTCGTAAAGTCGAATGGTCGTAAGTTGCATAGGTCAATACCTGTAGTTACTTTTAGTTCCAGAAGATTTTTTGTTAGGTTTGGTTTTGTTTTGTCAACTCATGTGGATTTTCCACATATACAATCACGTGATCTAGGAACAAGAACAGAGTCCTTTCCTTCTTCCAGATCTGCATGTCTTTTATTTCTTCTTTTTTCTTATTGCATTAGCTGTGACTTCCAGTATGGTATTTAAAGAGCAGTAATGGAGGATGTCATCACATTGCTTCTGATCTTTGTGGGAAAGCTCCTAGTTTCTTACCATTAACTATGGTGTTAGTTTGATTCTTTGGGCAAGTCACTCATATGTTAAATGGATGTGTTGGTGTACTGTATCTTTCTCCTGACCTGGCCTTCTGTGGTTGTATGATTCCACAAATATCTGTGAAAGATTGAATGGACCTCTAAAGAAATATGTTACTTTTTTGCAAGAACACCTGTTAAAAGCAAACACTGCACCATGATCATCTCTATCAGACCTATGTACGACTGGATTAAGTGTTGAAGTTTTTTTTCTGTGTTTGCAGTCTCTCTCTGAACAGATGGCTTAATCATTAAATAGTCCTCTACTGATGATGGCCACATGGTGGTCTTGCTATTGAATGCCCTAACAAGAATTCATACATTAACCCTGCCAGCCTCTATCTCTCCCAGCCCAAAATAATTCACTTAGAAATATACATTGTGGAACTTAGATCTAGGTAAATGCATTTTGCTGTTTCATTTCATTAACAACATTATGTTATCTTCTTGAATTATGTAGCTTTAGCAATATATTTGTTTACGGACACAAAGCCCTTTTGGTCATATTGAATAAGTAAGGAAACTATAAAAGATTTCTTAAGAAATGTGCACTAATTATAACTCTCCTTGTAAGACCCACACGCAAAATATGGCGTACTTAACTTTCTTCTACCTCTTTTCTGTCCTCTACTAAGTTATATTTAAATTCACTATGGAAAATGGAGAAAATGGATTCTTTTTTTGAGATCAAAGACATTTTCCGATGAACCCTGGCATCTCAATGTAATGATGATGAATGCTACTAATTTAGCTTTCTATGTCCTATTAGTGGCATTTTTCTAAAGAAATAGCTCAGTTTTGGAAGTATTTGTTTAGATCAAAAGGTACAACTAACGTTGTAAGGTTTTTGCATTATGAATTGTTTTTAAGCCATTTATTTCTGTTTATCTTTCCTCTTTCCTCACATATATGCCTTTGCTAATTCAGATGGTAAACATTATATAATGTTTTCTAAAACAAGCATTTCTACAGCAATGATCCAAATGGCTTTTACCTTCTTTTTAAGTAAAGAGCTATGATTGTGATTGACCTCTCAAGTACATTCAATTCAATCTAAACAACAATCATATGCATGCCCTTTTGAAGGAAACTTTCCCCTTTAAGGCTAGTGCTGAGATCGTATCACTAACCTTAATTGTAGTCCGTGAGAAATCTTGAAATAGAAGACCCAGCGAAGCCATGCCCAGACAAATGACCCCAGAAGCAACACACATAATAAATGTGTGTTGTTTTAAGCCACCACATCATCGATCAGAAAAGGTTTAGATATTGCAAAATGTATGTTCACTTGGATGTTACTTTGGGGTTCCTACAAAGTTTTGCTGGGCTCTTGTTTTTGCTCTCTATTATGAAGGATATTTGTTAAGGCAAGTGTTAAAAAACCTCTGCTATCTTCATTAAATTCTTGGGTGGAAGGGATAAGGAAGAATATAAATTGCTTTCCAGGATGAAGTGGGAGTGAGAAGGTAGGTTGAAAGGACTTCAGCAGAACTTATTTTGCCCGGAGGCACATAATTAAACAACCATGATTCTTTCTGGACATTCTCTGCTTCCAGTGAAACTAGCATAGCCTCAGGAGAAGTTCAGTGTCCATGAAGGATTGCTTCTGGGAGTAGTGTCTGCCTCTTTCTTAATTTATCTTCTATAACATTGAGCCTTTCAAAAACAGAAGTTGTTTTTCATTCATTTTGTCTGTTTCATAGCCAGCACAGTGCCCGGCACAAAGTAGATTTGAGTAAATCTTGGTTAGATTTAGTTCAATTGACTCATTTAATTAGATCAAAGGAGTAACTGTAAATGCTTGATAATTGGCCTCCAGTGACCAGAAAATGAATTATTTGGGTACATAACTTTTTAATCAAACACTTGCTGAAATCAGCCCTTGCCAAGTGTTTTCAGTACATGTTTTTTAGTAATTCATAATATTTCTTAAAATAAACCACCCTGAATCTTACAGGGTTTATTCTTCCATTCTTAGTTCTCCAGTGGGAGGAGCTGGATGCAGCTACAGAGCAAAAGAAGTAACACCCAAGGGTGTCACAGGTCAAGCTTTGGATAAACATAGCTTGTCTGTGTTCCTCAAGGCCCTTCACCAGATAACATTTCTTGGCCACTGATTCTACAACCCTCGGAAAAAAAGACACACTTGCAGAGGAAAGGGACCTAGTCTGTGGAGTCAGGTATATGTGGGCTCAAGACAAGTCTGCCTTTTATGGGTGTTGCAATGTTGGAAAATTCACTTGAATCTATAAATGTCATCCTCTTCATTTTAAAACAGCAGCATTAATAATCAACAGAAAGGGTTATTATGATAAACATACAAGTAAAATAATGGCTAGAAAACAATATCCTGTGGTTGGCAGACATCTAAATACCACCACTGCTTCTATATTCCCAACCTGCTAGTGTTCATAACCACATATCATCTCCTCATGTTGGGCAGCTTGATTTTTAGCTATAGAATGTGGAAAGGATAAAAGAATGGTTACTTGTGTGGTTAGGTTACACAATATTATAATTCCACCTTACTGTTAAATGTTCCCACTCACTAGATTTGATAGAGTACGCTATCATGTTGGAGAGACCCACAGGAACTAAGGGTGGTTTCCAACAAACAGCAAGCAAACAACTGAGGCCTGCAACCCCACATTCTGCAGGCAACTGAATCTTGCCTACAACCACATGAATGAGCTCAAGAGCTAATCCTTCCCCAGGTAAGCCTGGTGCTGAGACCACAGCCCTGACTGATGCCTCAACTGTAGCCTTTGAGAGAACTTGAAGTTGAGAACCCAGGTAAGCTCAGATAAGTGACCCCAGAAAAAAAAAATGTGAGATAATAAATGTGTGTAATTTTAAGCACGATATTTTGAGATAGTTGGTTACAGGGCAATAGATAACTTATACAAAATTAAAAGTAAAAATATTTTCTATACACATATACATATGTACAAAAATACATGCATATCTATATATACACATCTGTATCTTTCATCTTTACATCTATTTATATATGTTTGTTGCCTTTATTCACAATGATAGGAGTAGCTCTGGACAATATGTCTTGAGACCAATGAAAAGAAAATTGCAGGAAACTTTGAACAATTGAATAATGTCAGTAGGGAAGTGATGACTTTTCAATTGCGATTCTTATCACAGAGAAGCTGTTTGACCATTTGCATTGAGTTTTAGACCCTTGATTTTTGAGTGTCTTATAATAGATTGAATTGGAGGGGTGATTCATGTGAAAGAAAAATATAGGATATAGAAAAAATTTTAAAAAAAAGCATGCAAATGAATTGATTTTAATAAACTCCATGAAGTTCTATGTATTAGAAAGCTCTCTGGGCATGTTCTAGAAACTTCTCAACCTGCAGGCCCTCTGGCATACCTAGCTACCAGATGCTTCCATTGCCGCATGTTTTATTGTAAAGCTTAGAAGAAATGAAGCCCTTATCCAAATGTGTGTGCTCCAGGCAACTTCTGGACTGGCAGTTCCCTAGTCTCTCCGGCTCTTCATTGTTGAACATCTCTTGTGATTGGCAAAGCTTTTCATTAGGTGATCGAGACTTATTTCCTAAGCCTGACCCAGGGAGTATTTTTTCATGGATGTGATGTGGGCCCATCTCTTTGCTTATTAATCTGTGCTAATTTCATAGCTCAGTGTCCAGAGTCTGTGTTTCCATTTGAGTCTGGAAGGTTGCTATGCTCTCTTGCATGGCCCACTAGGCAGAATTTTTGAGAAAGTAAAGAAAGAAAATCTTGCTTTCAAGTTTTATTTCCTAATATTTAATATTTATTGCTTCATAGATTTGTACAAGAGTAGCCAGGAATTGTCTATCACAGTGAGCAAAGCTTGATATTCAGTGATATGGCTTGTCTCTGTGTTCCCACCCAAATCTCACCTTAAATTCAAATGACCCCATGTGTCAAGGGCAAGATGAGATGGAGGCAACTGATCATGAAGGGTGGTCTCTCCCATGCCATTCTTCTGGTAATGAGTGAATCTCATCAGATCTATAGTTTCGTTATTCTCCTGCTGGTACTTCTCATACGCCACCTTGTGAAGAAGGATGTGATTGCTTCCCCTTCTGCTATGATTATAAGTTTTCTGAGGCCTCCCTAGCCATGTGGGACTGTGAATCAATTAAACCTCTTTCCTTTATAAATTACCCAGTCTTGGGTACATCTTTATAGCAGCATGACAATAGACTTAAACAGTAAATTTCTACTGAGGTAATAGGGCGCTGCTATAAGGAAGAGACTTTGGAACTGGGTAACAGGCAGAGGTTGGAACAGGGCTCAGAAGAAGGCAGGAAAATGTGGAAAAGTTTGGAACTTCCTGGAGACTTGATGAATGGCTTTGACCGAAATGCAGATATTGATATGGACAATGAAGTCCAGGCTGAGGTGGTCTCAGATGGAGAGGAGGAACTTCTTGGGAACTGAAGCAAAGGTGACTCTTGCTATGCTGTAGCAAAGAAAATAGTGTCATTTTGCCCCTGTGGAAATTTCAACTTGAAAAAGATTATTTACGGTATCTGGTAGAAGAAAATTCTAAACAGCAAAATGTTCAAGAGGAAGCAGGGCGTAAAAGTTTAGAAAATCTGAAGTTTGACCATGAGGTTGAAAAAAAACATGGTTGGGTGCTGTGGCTCATGCTTGTAATTTCAGCACTTTGGGAGGCCAAGGCAGGCAGATTACTTGAGGTCAGGAGTTTGAGACCAGCCTGGCCAACATGGTAAAACCTAGTTTCTACTAAAATTAAAAAAAAAAAAAAAAAAAAATTAGCTGGGTGTAGTGGCGGGTGCCTGTAATCCCAGGTACTCGGGAGGCTGAGGTAAGTAATCACTTGAACACAGGAAGTGGAGGTTGCAGTGAGCCAAGATTGTGTCATTGCCCTCCAGCCTGGGTGGTAAGAGAGAAATTCTGCCTCGAAAAACAAAAAACATAAATTTCTCTGGGGAGAAATACAAGCCTGCTGCAGAAATTTCCATAAGTCACAAGGAGCTAAATGTTAATCACCAAGACAATGGGAAAGATGTCTCCAGAACATGCCAGAGGTGTTCACAGCAGTTTTTCCCATCACAGGCTCCGAGGCTTAGGAGGAAAAAAATGGTTTCATGGGCCAGGCCCAGGGCCTTGCTGCTTTGTTCGGTCTCCGGATATGGTGCCCTGCATTCCAGCCATGGTAGAAAGGGGCCAAGGTACAGCTCAGGCTGTTGCTTCAGAGGATGCAAGCCCCAAACCTTGACAGCTATCACGTGGTGTTGGACCTGTGGGTGTTTGGAGAACAAGAATTGAGGTTTGGCAAGCTCTACCTAGATTTAACAGGATATATGGAAATGCCTAGAGGTCCAGGCAGAAGTCTGCTGCAGAGGTGGGACCCTCATGGATAACCTCTGCTAGGGCAGTGTGAAAGGGAAATGTGGGATTGCACCCCCACAGAGTCCTCATTGGGGCACTACCTAGTGGAGTTGTGGGAAGAGGGCCACCATCCTCCAGACCCCACAATGGTAGGTCCGCTGACATCTTGCTCCACTGTGCACCTGGAAAAGCTGAAGCCACTCAACATCAGCCCGTGAAAGCAGCTGGGAGGGGGGCCCCCACCCTGCAAAGCCACAGGAGTGGCTGTCTAAGGCCGTGGAAGCCAACCCCCTGCATCAGCATGGCCTGGATGTGAGACATGGGGTCAAAGGAGGTCATTTTGGAACTTTGAGTTTTAATGACTGTCCTATTAGGTTTTGGACTTGCAAGGGGTCTGTAGCCCCTTTGTTTTGGACAATTTCCCTCACTTAGAATGGGTGTATTTACCCTGTGCCTGTACCCCCATTGTATCTAGGAAGTAACTAACCTGCTTTTGATTTCACAGGCTCATACACTGGGCACAGCCACCATGCCCAGCCTTACTTTTGCCTTGTCTCAGATGAGACTTTGGACATGGACTTTTGGGCTAATGTTTGAATAAATTAAGACTTTGGGGGACTGTTGGAAGGGCATGATTGTGTTTTGAAATGTGAAAACATGAGATTTGAGAGGGGCCAGGGCAGAAAGATATGGTAATCCCCATGTCCCCATGTGTCAAGGGTGGGACGAGGTAGAGGCAATTGAATCGTGGAAGTGGATTCCCCTGTGCTGTTCTTGTGATAATGAGTGAGTCTCACGAGATCTGATGGTTTTATAAGCTTCTGATATTTCCCTGCTGGCACTACTCTGTCCTGCCGCCTTGTGTAGGAGCATGTGTTTGATTCCCCTTCCACTATAAGTTTCCTGAGGCCTCTCAAGCCATGCAAAACTGTGAGTCCATTAAACCTCTTTCCTTTATAAATTACCCAGCCTGGTGTATGTCCCTATAGCAGCATGAGAACAAACTACAGGTATTGATCAACTTACGACCTATGCAACTTACTACCATTCGACTTTACGACCATAATCGCTAGCCACAACTGCCCCGCGTCTGGCAGCGCAAACGTAGCCCAGCTGGGCGTACGACAGTGTGGACCAGCTTCCGGCAGCACTACCATCTCCGTGTGCATATAGCCTACTCAACTTACGACCAAATCGTGTTACGACCGGTCTGTCGGAACCAATCGTGGTCGTAAGTCGAGCACTAGCTGTAATACATTTCAACTCCTAGTACAGTTTCATCTCCATTTTCTCATCTTCAACAAGTTACTTTATTTATCAATGCCTCAGTTTACTCACCTACACATGTGACATAATCCTTCCTACCTTAAGGTTTTAAAGTGAGAACTCTGTTAGTTAAGAAAAAAATTACAACTAGTAAATTCCCTGGCTAGGCATGGTGGCTTACACCTGTAGTCCCAGCACTTTGGGAGGCTGAGGCAGGTGGACCACCTGAGGTACAAGAGTTCGAGACTCAGCCTGGCCAAAATGGCAAAACTCTGTCTCTACTAAAATACAAAAATTAGACAGGCATGGTGGTGGGTGCCTGTAATCCCAGCTACTCAGGAGGCTGAGGCAGGACCGTTGCTTGAACCCAGGAGATGGAGGTTACAATGAGCCAAGATTGTGCCAGTACACTCCAGTCTGGGTGACAGAGTGAGACTCTGTCTCAAAAAAAAAAAAAAAAAAAAAAAATCCCCAAGTACTTGACTAAAGTCTTTATTTAAGTATTAAGTTTAGTGATTAAAACGATGTTATGATAAGTATAATTATTACTCTAATTTTGTTGATAAGATAACTAAGGATTAGATAAGTCAAATAACTCACCCAAAGTCATAGAATTCATAAGCAATGAAGCTTAGATTTGAGCTTCTAGAGTCCTCTTAAGAAGCATGTTGATCCACTTTTACTAATTAAAGCTAATTGAAAATAAATTAAAATATATTGGAATAGAGAGCCCAGAATTGATCCTGTCATACAGTAGTATGCAATATATGCTAGGTAATAATTATTTTGTTCTTATCTAAGATTGTTAAGCTCCATTGTGAGACACAAATCATTCAATACTCACCTTTATTCTCAGTCTCAGGTATAATAACCTTTGTGCCTCTAATTTCTTTATTTGTTCCATAAAAGATCAAAGAATAGGCAGATGCAAATGAGAACATTTCACTCTTGCTTTTTCCTATTCCCTCTCCCCTTTATTCTTTCCTGTTTTCTTGCTTTTTTAATTAATAAATTAAAACAAAATGTTTATTGGACACCTACTATGTGACAGGTATGATGCTAATTCCTGAGAATACTGTCCAGGTTACATTGAGTTACAGACAATCACAACACATCAGTGGTTTAAAGCCATGAGAGTCTATTTCAGGTCCATATTACAGGTCCGTCTCAGGTGAGCAGGAAGGACTATGCCCCCCCCCCCCCCCAGATAATGGAGATCAATCCCTGTGCTCCTGTGATTACTGAGGCAAGAAAAAGAGAACATGGCAAGTATGCACTGGTTCTTAGCGCTCTGCCTGAAAGAGGCAGGTGTCACTGTTATTCACTTTGCCTGGCCCAGGAAAGTCCCATGACAACACCTAACTTTAAAGGGGCAGAAAAGTGCAATTCTGTCATTACCTGGCTGTCAGATCTGCACGGTGAACAGCATGAACACTTTGTGAGACAGCTTCACTTATATGCCTCTGACCTCATTTCTAGTAAGTTCTAGAAAGCAGAATACTTCACCACTGCCTCATTTCTAATGCATTACTGTATCTTTCCATCATTTTTCATTTCCCCATTTATCCATTCAATCATTTACTGAATGTAAAGTAAATGTTTGTCACTGGAGAAATGGCAGGCGATAAAATGAGAATTAAAAAAAGAAAATAAGCACCCTCATGGAATTTATGTTGTAAGGGAGGAAAAATAAATAAAATATATAATATGTCAGAATGATGATGGCTCTATGCTGAGAAAAATAAAACAGAAAACTGGGGAAGAGAATGATCATGTGTGGGAAGAGATTTCATTTTTAACACGATAATTAGGGCTGAGAAAGTGAAGTTATGCAAAGACTTGAAAGAAATGAGAGAGTGAACCTGAGCCCTGTTATCTGGGGGAAGATCATTCTGTTGAGGAGCAGCAAACTCAAATGCCCTGAGGCAAAGCACACCCAGCGTAAACCCACTTCCAGCAGAGCCTGGAAAGATGCAGTGAGACTGGCCAAGAAATAGAGGGAGAGTATGACCAAGGAAGCTCACTAGGAGCACAGATGTTACCAGGGGAACTGGCTTTATCAGTATTTTGGGGTGCTCTTGGTAGCTGTTAACCAGAAAAATAACATAGTATTACTTAGTTTTACTTTAAAAAATATTTTTGGCCAGGTGGCATTGTGGCTCATACCTGTAACCCCAGCATTTTGGGAGGCCGAGGCAGGCAGATCACTTGAGGTCAAGAGTTTGAGACCAGCCTGGCCAACATGATGAAACCCCATCTCTATTAAAAATACAAAAATCAGCCGGGTGTGGTGGTGGGCACCAGTAATACCAGCTACTTGGGAGGCTGATGTAGGAGAATCAGTTGAACCTGGGAAGGGGAGGTTGCAGTGAGTCGAGATCACACCACTGCACTCCAATCTGTGCAAAAGAGCAAGACTCTCATCTCCAAAAAAAAAAAAAAAAAAATATTGCAGAGATGGATTCTCACTGTGTTGGCCCAGGGTCGTCTTGAACTCCTGGCTTCAAGTCATTCTCTCATTTTGGCCTTCCAAGATGCTAGTATCACAGGCATGAGCCACCATGCCCAGTCTTATTTTTTAAATAGATTCTCTCTTATGGAAGGGCTAGATAGCGTGAGGCAATGGTGGAAGCAGGCAGACCAGCAGCTATTTAGTGGATGATTTCAGAAGACTGTGGTGATAACCCAGTAAAGAGGTTATGGTGGTTTGTTCCAGGAAGTAGCATCAGATATAATGGGAACTGGTCCATTCTGAATATATTTTGAAGGAGGGATGTAGTATAATATAAAAGACATATCATGGCCAAAAGATTAACGGTGGCCATAAAGCCCACTCAAGCATCTTGCAGAGCTGACACTGTGTGATACTTAGCAATTTAATGAAAACTGGTTTGGAGATTTCCAACTCTGGCCTGAAGATTTGAGGGACAAGGCCATCTCAGCATAGATGTAACTTTCATGAACTCAGGGGGAAGAGGTTGCAGTAAGCCGAGAATATTCCATTGCACTCCAGCTTAGGCAACAACAGCAAGACTCCATCTCAAAAAAAAAAAAAAAAAAAAAAAAAAAAAAAAAAAAAAAAAA